>NW_024350396.1:584772-593290 GCF_902729225.1 Pteropus medius
CACAAGAAGCTCACTCAGCACAGAATTGTGCCACTACTTTTCAAACCGGATTGTGTACACCAGAAGCATCGACTCACATGATGCCGATGGCTTTTTTTCACACCGATATGTAGTTGGCACTTTCAACCACACAAATGAAGTGGATGGAAAGGTTGTGGAAATCCCGACAGCCTTATAACAATCTCCCCAAATTAGAGCTACACAGAGGCAAAAGATATATAATTCATGCATTAGAGCAAATCTGACTGAGGTTTCGCCGAACAGATCACGGCATCCACAGAAAATGCACAGGCTTGAAACACTTTCAGTATTTATCCTTGAGGGAAAAATTCTGCCTCACGAGAAGCATTTACGTTTGCTGGGGGAAAGGGGGAAAAAAAGTACTTTCATTTTCAGGTGACTCGAAAAAAAAAATCCTTAAGAAAGTTGTCAGTGAGTTAGATTATTCCCTCGTTTTTGTTTAAGTGTTGTTGAAACATAGTTGCGTGGATAAGTTAATTTCTCTTTGGAGAGACTAAAAGCAGCAGACAACAATAATGAAAATGTAGCATGGTCGACTCCAGGTCAAAGCAGTGACGGCGACGGCTTTTAGAAGTAACCGTTTCGAGTTGATGGGCAAAGGATTCCGACAGTTGACAGCACAGCTTCGAGACTGTACTACAGACAGAACTTTTTTTAACGGTAGAAATATTTCCTTCCCCTCCGATGCATGTAACTTCTTTCCTATTCTGTACTGAAGATCAAGAACTCAACCTTTTACTTTTATGTCCCTCCCACAGGGTACTTTTAAATTAAGCTGGTCTCTGGCTATTACATTTATTTTAATCTTCTAAGTTTATCTTCCCAACTATGAAGCCTATAGCTTACCAACGTACTGACGAATGATCCTGAATACACAGAAGTTGGGGCCATTATCTCGTTCAGCACATGGATTGTCTCACATCCAGGACAAGGGATTAGGTCTGCAAGCTTCTCGAGTGACGTTCTAGACTTTTCTTAGGAAACCGTAAGCATTTTTTTCTGTTCATTTTCAAATTCGGTCGGAAGTTAGAATTAGCCATCGAAGACCAGTTCCAAACACATGTGTGAAAATGTATGTAACCCGCGTGCCAGGTCAGGTGTTCAGGAAAGAGAGCCTCTGAGGATGGCGAGGGTAGGGATGTTGGAGGGAGGGGCCAGGAGGAGGGCGGACGGCAGCAGAGGGCTGGGGTGGGGGACGCCAAAGTGGACCGGGTTCCAGACACACGCGTACGTCAGCTGACCCCACGAAGGGCCCTGGAGCACGATCTGCCCTTCCTAGTACCACTTTCTTGGTCTATTCAGGCGGCCGTAGCAGAAAGCAGAGTCTGGGTACTTTATACAAAACAGATACTTATTTCCCGCAGTTCTGAAGGCTGGATGTCCAAGATCAAGGCACCAGCAGATCAGCTTCTAGGGAGGATCCTCGTCCTGAGTCATCTCGCTACATCCTCACTTGGTGGAGGGGTGAGGGGCTCTCTGGGGTCACTTATCCCACTCATGGGGGCCCCGCCCTCATGACCCACTCTTTAAGAGCCCGCCTCTTCATTCATATCTCCCCCTTGGGGGATTTGGTTTCAGCATATGAATTTGAGGGGACACCAAGTTTCAGTCTATAGCACTGGCATCAGGGTGAATGAAAAGGCCTGCCTTGTGTGTGCTCTGTGTCCAGCCTGTCGTTGGCTGTAGGCGTCAGGTGGTGCCGGGCTGTCCAAACCTCACGATGAGATGATGTTCGTGATGGAGTTCAACGGCCAAGAACAACTTGTATGATGCTTGTTAAGTAAACCAGACAGCATACGGGCACCGACCAACAGCACACTGTCCACCACGCACAGATCAGCAGGTGCTCGTCTCTGGAAGAAGCATGGTTGTCATTTTCTAGAATCTTCTGCAAGAGTCCAATGCTTTCAGAGGATCTTGTGTAGTGAAGGACACAGACTTGAGGCATGTCCGAAATCGTGGTCGGTGTCCCAGATAAGGTGTGACGTAGCCATCCTTCATCAAACTGTGGCCCGTGGGCCAGAAGCAGCCCACTGGCTGTTGTCACACACGGTTTTACAGGGACACAAGCGTGCCCATTCATTTCACATCTTCTGTGGCTGCTTTCGCCCAGAAGAAGAATTCGTCCGCTCAGTAAAGACCACGTGGCTTTACTGAGCTACATTCCTGCTGTAGAGCTACATTCCTCACCTTCGAACATGCGGTAGGGGTTCCGACCTCATAGAATTTCCAAGTGGCTTCCAAGAGAACATGGAGGTGGAGAGCTAAGTCCCACGTCTGCCTGTGTTTTCCATCCGAGGCGCAGCCAGTCCTAGGAGCCTCTTATTACAACGAAGAAAATGAGAGCCAGGGAGAGAAGCAGTGTCGTGGAGGTCCCCGCAGCTATGCGAGAGCTCGTGGAAGCCGACGCACGCCCCGTTCACTGGAAAGCGGCTTTTCCATTGATTAGTGACCCCCACGTGCCATGGGGACACCTATTTGCAAGACGTCCTTTGTGTCCGCAGTGAAACTAGGCAGCACGAAAGGCTGCCGGGTTTGTTAAATTTTAGCATCATCGTGTCTCTCCTGGGGGATTGATTTGCTCAAGCACATTTCAAACTCCATCGCTGGACAGGGCGTTTTTAGGATCGCTCCTACAAAGTGATCATGGTAACCATGTTTCACTGAGTGTATTCTTCCTGTATATCGTACCCAGGTATAACTTTGTGTGAGCATAATTGTGTAGGAATTTTTTTTTTTTCTTTTCGCCAAAGTAGGAATGGAAAGCGTACCGGAATCCATAACTTACATCCCTCCAGACGCACAGCAACAGGATCTGGGATTCTATCACGGGATTCTGTTCTGAGGAGCGAAGGCGATGGGTAACGGGCATTGCGTCTCAGCTGTCCTCACTGTCATCATTGTAGTCCCATAATGTAGGCGAGGGAAATAAAAATCGATGCAGCCGAAGGAAATCTATTTTCTACGTCTTTATTTTCCACAGCAAAATTTCACCCGGGGCATCCTCGAGAATGAAATGCAGGTACTTTTCAAACTATATGAAAAGCTTCCTCTGAAACTATATGAAAAGCTTCCTCGATATTGTTCCTTTTACTGATTCTCGGAAGAGCCGTTATCTTCTCAAAGAAGAGAGCATCTCAGGAATGGAGCATTAGGATGGCTCGGGCTGCAGGAGAAGCAGGGAGGAGCAGAGGAATGACTCATCCGAACGCGGCTGGCAGCTGACGTTTGGAAGCGGGGTGCCCACTTATAAACACATAACGAGTGCCTCCTGTACTCAAGGCACCCTCTAAGAAATGTGTACATAAAACAGTCCCTATATTAAAGGGGCTTAACATTTTTGTGGAAGAAATAAATGTCTTAGGCAAATACCTATAAAACAGGGAACAGGTGATACCTTCAAGATTTCCAAGAGACATAATTGGCTATTTCTTATCTGCCAGCTCCTTCACTAAAAACAACAGCAAAGCAGCTCGTCACTCTTCTCTGCTTGGGATTACAAATCGTCTGCCTCAAAAGAGTTCAAAAAGGTAGAAAATGCACCAGTAAAGAGTTGAGGGATTTCTCCCCGTGGAGAGGGGGGAGATGCTGGGCTTTGGGTCAGAAAATTAGATGCTAGTGTCACGTCGGATGTTGGTTTATCCTCTGAAATTAAAGATAGGGGAAAGCGGAGGCCACAGGCCACATGGTCGACCTGGGCGAGCGCCATGCATGCAGCAGGGTACGCCCACCCGCTCATCGTTCCTGCGATTATGCTATCCCAGGTCCCTGCCTCCCGCTGGGTGAGCAACAGACCCAGGTCCCAGCCTCGCACTGGGTGAGTGATGGATACAGGTCCCACCCTCCCGCTGGGTGAGTGACGGGCACAGGATGACAGGTGGATGAGAAAACGGTGTGTACTTGTCACCACCCACGTGGTGGCCCTTTGGGGCAGTGCCCGTGAATGCTCTCGGGCTGTGGCTGGTCTCTGCTTCAGATTTCTCATTCCACGGTGATAAACAGGTTTCCTGGGACACCTGAAGTGAGTCATGCTGATGCCATTTCGACAGAGTTAGTGTGTGGGAGACAGCTCTGCGGCCTGTTCGATCCTCACCCCCCTCCGCCCCCGCCCCAGTGAGTTCTGCACCAGGGCTGTCATTAAAACAGAGGAAGACCGAAGTGAGCAAAAGGCCAGGTCGTCTACGATGATGGACAGGTGGAGCCTCAGCTTCCAGAGGATCCGGTCTTAGTTCACAAGGCCCCGAACCTGACCCAGACATCACATCACCTTCCGCCAGAGAAGCCCAGGGCGTCGACACCAACAGAGAGTCATGTTCTAAGAATTAGGGGCCAACGTGGTGCTCATTGTTGTAGTCCAGTTACCCCGAGGTGAAACAAAACATACCTCAACAATAAAAACAGAAGGACCTTATGTTCGTGAGCTTCATGGGCAAGTAGGGGACAGAGAATCGTTTGAGAAAATGCTCGAGAAGACATATGACCTGGTCCTCTAGGAGATGGATGAGTAGGTAGATTGGGAGAAGTCAAAAGTAAAGGTCAAAGGTATTAGATGGTTGTTAGCCTCTCCTCCAAACCCCAAGTATTGCCTCTTTGAAACACAGAATGCGTGGGGAAGAAAAGGGACCCGAGGCTGATGGAATATCCGGGTGGCGGAGGTGACAGCTCCGCTGTGTCCGGCAGACTCGGAAGAGTCAGAAGCCATGCTGGTTAACCAGGCCGCCCCTCAGTGAGGTCACAAAGGAGCCAAAAAAAGGGGGCGGGTATTACGACTAAGTTCTTGAAAGTGATTTTCCCGTAAAACACACATTGTTAAGATTAGGAATATTTTGGCAAGCGCCATGATCGTGTTTAGTAAGAGGAAAGCAGAACGACAAGGCTTCTAAACATTTTGGGGGACGTGCGCCCCTTCGATGTGTATGATGATTTCACACCCTTCAAGGGAAAAGCCATACCCACACCGACAGACTCACCTGGGGCCCCCGATTACGTGATGCTCACAGACCCAGGGTCAGAGTGTAATGTTACTGTTTCGGATGAGGAAGGGGATTTCTGTGGGCTCATTTCCTCTGCAGGGAGACATGGGAGGTCATAGAATGGAGCCCAGAAACCACTGCAGTCTGGGTACAGCGGGGCCAGGTCATGGCAGCGTCACAGGAGACCGAGGAGCCACGCCCCTGAAGGCCCAGCACACCGACCTGATGGGGTCTGCACCACGCTCAACACGGAGACGAAGGGACCGACCTTGAGAGAACTGCGTGAAGGTCACCGAGCAGGGACACGGCGACTCTGGAATTCAAACCCTGCCACCTGATCGACAAGCTTTTCTTCACCGTCGTGCTAGAATCCGTGTTCTCCTCTTCCAAAATGGGGAGAGGGTCACGGTTGCTCACGAGGGTTCGTTGAAAGCAGCCCGATCCAGCAGAGGGTCTGACTCGTCCCACGCAGAGTGTGAGACAATCACACTCTGCAGGAAAAGCGAGACTGTGGTGCAGGACACGCCGGGCACCGAAATCGAAAACATGCATCGATTTTGATGGCCGTGCTGAGACCACTCTGGGGGTGGGGAGCATGCCCAGCCCCTCAAATGTTTGGCTTCGCAGTCAAGCTGTGGCCCCTTCTACACCAGGTGAAATAAAACGCGGGCCGGTGGTGGATGCTGCAGGTCTACGCTCTGGAACATGAGCCTCCAAACTGGATCGTGAGCCATCTTATCTCTTTAGGTCTTGGAGCATGGTAGGCATTTCAACCAAATGCACTTCAGCAAATAATCATCGCCCATTACTAGGTACGAAGCCATGTGTTAGATTCTAGACGGTCAGACGCGTAAATACGGACCCGGGTGGAAAGTCTAATTTAACGTCCGTATATGTCCTTTCGTTGGTGATGGGGGGACAGACACTGTAACATGCTGGCAGGGGAGAAAACCAGGAAATGCATCGAAATGACACCTGTAAAGGGAAGCGGCGAATCCATCAGGAGCCAACCAGGAGCAGCGTGCGTCACAGAGGGAACGAGACATTTGTAATGCGACTGAGCTGCAGGGGTGCCGAGGGAACTCGTAGGCTAGTGACCGCAGACATCCCGCCCAAGGCCAGCGGCTCGGAGGCAGAGGGTGGTGTCGGGGACCCCAGTGCAGGCAGCTACCGCGGTGATTTCCAGCCACGGTGGCGACACCTCAGGACAGGGGCGAGAAAGCCTCCGGCTTCCGCCTGACCACCAGCTGGTGACTTGGTGTGATCTAGCGGGAAGTCTGGTGACTTCGATCCCGGACAAAGTTAGAGTCTCTGCAGAAAAAGAGAAAAAGCCTTCCGGGCTTCTAGATGGTGAGGAGCTCGATGTCCTGCGTGACCTTGATTTAGAAAGAGTTCGCATGCAGGAAGGAAACAGAAAGTGCCTATAAATATATTTCACTTGAATCCTGCACGTGCGTCTCGAGGACAGTTTTCGATCAGAGATAAATGCGCCATGTAAAAGGTTTGCCACTTGGTTTCCCTGCTTCTGATTTCAGTCTCGGGTCACTGTCAGATGCCATTCATCCCGATACACGGAAAAAATGACTCGGAGATGGACCGGACCAGTGAGCGCCTTGGGTGGCGTTCTGTGCTGTTTAGCTGTGTCCCCTCTCCCGGTGAGCCTGGCTGCTTGCCTTCAGGTTGCTTTGCCATGCTGGCACTTTGCGCTCTGTGATTTTTCCAGCTGGAGATCTTTTTATTCTGCGTGTTTGTTGAAGTCACAATCGTCATAATTTGGCTTGGTGTCACGCTGTCTGTTTTCCTTATCCGAACAACTCAGAGGGTTCTACATTATTTGCATCAAGTGGGAAAGATCTTAGGAAGAAAAACCTGCCTGTGTTCTCAATCAGGGGCCTTGGCAGACTTTTCTGGAAAAGGGTGAGAGAGTAAATATTGTCTGCTTGGCAAGACGTACGCTCTGCACCTAGAATGACTCTGCTACATCATGAGAAGGTGAACGCAGCCACAGGCGATGCACACAGAACGAGGGAGGTTCTGTTCCCGTAAAACTGCATTTACAGACACGGCTAAGGACCACCTTTTGGGGACCTCCACTCTAGATGTTGTTATCCATTAAATGCATATGCATATACTGGGGTATCCACGATCGAAACTTACTCTAATAAAATAATTCATAAAGGACGGGAAGGTTGCCTGTGTTGGCTTTAACTAAAATCACCGGTGTTTGAGGACAACGTCTTCCGTTCACGTTTTCCCTGGCTGCCTTTTGGTGGAAATAACCTTAAACGGGCCGGTTACATTATGATGTTTATTCTTTATGTCGAACACATGCATTTTGCAATCATGCCGGTCAGTAATAGTACCGGGTATTACCGTGTTCATAATTACTCACTGGAGACCGAGACTCGAAGACAAGCGACAAATTAAAAAAAAAAAAGAAAAAAATTGTTATTAGCCAGCAATTGGAATTTGGACTCAGATTTATAGACAAAAACTTTCTGTGACTACTGTGAGCATCCTAATAAGGCTACGGACATATATATTTTTTTGTAAAGCAGACGGAACATTTTGTAAGAAAAAAACGATTTGAGATCCTCCTCCTTTCCGTGACAATAATGAAAAGGACGGAAAGAGACGTAATTCGGTTTGTATGTGTGATGTTCATAAACATTCTGAAAATGGACCGTGGAGTGCCGGACTCCAGGACAGACATGGAGGAAATTCAACAGGCTTTCAGTTTCCACTTTGGGGGAAATTAAGTAGATTCGTGAACGCTGGAGGTGCCAATTTGCGTCCCTCGTCTAGGCCAATTCAATTACCTGCTGCTTTCTGTTCAAGAATTAGTTGTTCAGGAAGGCAGATACCTTGGGCTGTGTTCCACCACTTAGCAAGATCCGATACTCAATTCCATGAGCTGAACTTAACTGTCTCTCCCCCAGCTCGTGAAAAGAAAAAGAAAAAAAAAACAAGGAAAAAAAACCAAAAATCCAAAAAAAACAAGCCTCCCAGACCATTTCTGCAATAGTAAAGTGAATTAAGTTATTTGCACACACTGGAGAATCTGACAGTCACTGGACCGGCCCAGGGATTCCTTGCCTCAGAGTCATTCAATCTTGTCACTTGACTTGTCTTTTACTTAAAGGAACAATGTCGCTTAAGGGCAGATGGCAGCAGAGTTTATTGACGGAACAGACTGAAACCCGCATGGTCCCAAACGTCGTCAGAGCTACTGAGTAATTCGGCGTCTGTGTAGAACGAGACAAACGAGAGATGCCTTGACGTGCGATGATTCAGGAACTTTTTAAACGAAATCGTCCAAAGATAGCGTGAATGTTCGAATTTGTCCTGGCACAAGAACCCGGGTCTTATCATTGATAAAGGAGATGACAGATGCATGTTTCTTTTTGTGCCATTTGAAAATTGATGAGGCATAATTTACTGGGTTGAGGCTTAATCAATTTGAAAAATCAATTCATGCAAAGATTATATATATATATGTGTGTGTGTGTGTATATATATATGTG
>NW_024350396.1:593301-718889 GCF_902729225.1 Pteropus medius
GAGGGGTGCCGAGGGAGCTCGTAGGCTAGCGACCGCAGACAGAGGCTCCCGCCCAAGGCCAGTGGCTCGGAGGCAGAGGGTGGTGTCGGGGACCCCAGTGCAGGCAGCTACCGCGGTGATTTCCAGCCACGGTGGTGACACCTCAGGACAGGGGCGAGAAAGCCTCCGGCTTCCGCCTGACCACCAGCTGGTGACTTGGTGTGATCTAGCGGGAAGTCTGGTGACTTCGATCCCGGATAAAGTTAGAGTCTCTGCAGAAAAAGAGAAAAAGCCTTCCGGGCTTCTAGATGGTGAGGAGCTCGATGTCCTGCGTGACCTTGATTTAGAAAGAGTTCGCATGCAGGAAGGAAACAGGAAGTGCCTATAAATATATTTCACTTGAATCCTGCACGTGTGTCTCGAGGACAGTTTTCGATCAGAGATAAATGCGCCATGTAAAAGGTTTGCCACTTGGTTTCCCTGCTTCTGATTTCAGTCTCGGGTCATTGTCAGATGCCGTTCATCCCGATACACGGAAAAAATGACACGGAGATGGACCGGACCAGTGAGCGCCTTGGGTGGCGTTCTGTGCCGTTTAGCTGTGTCCCCTCTCCCGGTGAGCCTGGCTGCTTGCCTTCAGGTTGCTTTGGCATGCTGGCACTTTGCGCTCTGTGATTTTTCCAGCTGGAGATCTTTTTATTCTGCGTGTTTGTTGAAGTCACAATCGTCATAATTTGGCTTGGTGTCACGCTGTCTGTTTTCCTTATCCGAACAACTCAGAGGGTTCTACATTATTTGCATCAAGTGGGAAAGATCTTAGGAAGAAAAACCTGCCTGTGTTCTCAATCGGGGGCCTTGGCAGACTTTTCTAGAAAAGGGCGAGAGAGTAAATATTGTCTGCTTGGCAAGACGTACGCTCTGCACGTAGAATGACTCTGCTACATCATGAGAAGGTGAACGCAGCCACAGGCGATGCACACAGAACGAGGGAGGTTCTGTTCCCGTAAAACCGCATTTACAGACACGGCTAAGGGCCACCTTTTGGGGACCTCCACTCCAGATGTTGTTATCCATTAAATGCATATGCATATACTGGGGTATCTGTGACTATCCACGATCGAAACTTACTCTAATAAAATAATTCATAAAGGATGGGAAGGTTGCCTGTGTTGGCTTTAACTAAAATCACCGGTGTTTGAAGACAACGTCTTCCGTTCATGTTTTCCCTGGCTGCCTTTTGGTGGAAATAACCTTAAACGGGCCGGTTACATTACGATGTTTATTCTTTATGTCGAACATATGCATTTTGCAATCATGCCGGTCAGTAATAGTACCGGGTATTACCGTGTTCATAATTACTCACTGGAGACCGAGACTCGAAGACAAGCGACAAATTAAAAAAAAAAAAAATTGTTATTAGCCAGCAATTGGAATTTGGACTCAGATTTATAGACAAAAACTTTCTGTGACTACTGTGAGCATCCTAATAAGGCTACAGACATATATATTTTTTTGTAAAGCAGACAGAACATTTTGTAAGAAAAAAACGATTTGAGATCCTCCTCCTTTCCGTGACAATAATGAAAAGGACGGAAAGAGACGTAATTCGGTTTGTATGTGTGATGTTCATGAACATTCTGAAAATGGACCGTGGAGTGCCGGACTCCAGGACAGACACGGAGGAAATTCAACAGGCGTTCGGTTTCCACTTTGGGGGAAATTAAGTAGATTCGTGAACGCTGGAGGTGCCAATTTGCGTCCCTCGTCTAGGCCAATTCAATTACCTGCTGCTTTCTGTTCAAGAATTAGTTGTTCAGGAAGGCAGATACCTTGGGCTGTGTTCCACCACTTAGCAAGATCCGATACTCAATTCCATGAGCTGAACTTAACTGTCTCTCCCCCAGCTTGTGAAAAGAAAAAACAAAAACCAAAAATCCAAAAAAAACAAGCCTCCCAGACCATTTCTGCAATAGTAAAGTGAATTAAGTTATTTGCACACACTGGAGAATCTGACAGTCACTGGACCGGCCCAGGGATTCCTTGCCTCAGAGTCATTCAATCTTGTCACTTGACTTGTCTTTTACTTAAAGGAACAATGTTGCTTAAGGGCAGATGGCAGCAGAGTTTATTGACGGAACAGACTGAAACCAGCATGGTCCCAAACGTCGTCAGAGCTACTGAGTAATTCGACGTCTGCGTAGAACGAGACAAACGAGAGATGCCTTGACGTGCGATGATTCAAGAACTTTTTAAACGAAATCGTCCAAAGATAGCGTGAATGTTCGAATTTGTCCTGGCACAAGAACCCAGGTCTTATCATTGATAAAGGAGATGACAGATGCATGTTTCTTTTGGTGCCATTTAAAAATTGATGAGGCATAATTTACTGGGTTGAGGCTTAATCAATTTGAAAAATCAATTCATGCAAAGATTATATATATATATGTGTGTGTGTGTGTATATATATATGTGTGTATATGTGTGTGTGTGTGTATATGTGTATATATGTGTGTGTGTATATATGTGTATATGGTATGTGTGTGTGTGTGTGTGTTTATTTATTTATTTATCAAGTTCCTTCTATCTTTGTAGCTTTCTGCAAGAGGTAAAGATGGGTACAATTTAGTCTAAAGAGAAGGTATGGGACCCACGTTTTGCACACGAGATTTTGTTTCCAGATCGTCTTGGCTTGTATCCGTAACAATTTTTTTAAGGCTAGTGCCGTTATTTGCTTCTAGCTCTCAGACCACAAAGAAGGACGCGGCCACGTCACCCCGTTGGTTGAGTTATGACTCAGAATCTGGCTTGTGTGACTCGAGGATCTGTGCGCCTTGCACGGCATCACGTGGCTTCTAAGTGGAGAGGAAAATGTATGCGTGTGTTTGCGTGACTGTGCACATGCAGTGTATGGAGACGGGGCACGCATGCACACATGCACGCACATCTACGCACGCATGAACGGCAAGCATAAGGGACATACTGTCAGCTGGGTGGGCTGTGTTCCTCCGTGCGCTGACTCTCAGGGAGTGGGTGGGAAGGCGCCCGTACAGAAAGGGGTCTCCCTAACTTATGAGAAGTGGGGCACCAGGGTTTGTTGGCACCACTGCCTGTGGCAGGCTACAGGCTAACACAGAGCACTGAAGCTTTATGACATGGACCAGTCCGGCTCTAGCCAAAATCTGTCTCATGGTGTCATCAGAGGGGAGTGTAGACAGGGAGAGGGACTTGAGTCCTAAGCCTAAAGCGGAGTGGGCATTCGATAAAGCTGGCAGTGGGAGAAATGATCAAGATCATACCCTTTAATGCATCCTTAAGATCTTTAAAAGCTATTCTTCAGCTCAGGGAAATTTTCCCTTTGGGCAAAAACTACCCCTTAATGATCGGCGTGGGTATAGGAAAATCCATCCCATAAAGTCTAAATCTTAGAATGCACAAATGGAAAAGGGTTAGGCGGCTTTGCATTTGAAAAAGTCTTCTCCGGACCCACGTGGAACGTAAAATGAAGGAAATTCAGGTCTAAATATGTCAAAATATTTCCACGTGGGAAACTCATCGTGGCAATCAAAAGGCTTATGGAAAGCACAAGAGTTTATTTCCGAGAGCAAAGACAGACAGACAAACGAAGGGCTTTTTTTCCTCAGCAGAAGATTTCACCCAAGAAGATAACTCCACCCTCCATCATCAACCTGCTATATTGGATAAAGCGTGGAGACTCAGGGCTTAGAGCTCGAAAGAGAATTCCAATCTCGTCACCTAAAACTACGAGTTCTTCGTGAGGATGGGAAGATCCCGAAAACCCGCTTCGGCTGTTTCATTCTCCGACGAATGTGACCTTCCGTGATGAATGCGAGACCCTGACACTCGAGTGCCACCAGAAAACCGTGTAATAAAGACAAATGAACCGCAGAAGCCACTGCCTGAAGAAGACACGGCATCTAGCAAGGACCGTGGCCCCCACTGTGGCCAAACAGTCTACATTTTTACTGGGAGGAAGAAGGCAGAGACAGGAGAAATGAGCTTTAGAAAGAATGGATTTTCTCTTCCCTGACCCCTTTAATAACTCAACCAATATTACCGGCAGTTGAAAGGTTGTTTTAATGTGTGACTTAAATGAACGCTCAAGAATCTCTCTGAGTCAAAAGTTGGTTGTGAAAATAAATGGGGTCGTAAGTATTTAGGAGGAATGTATCCTGTCGCATACATTTTTGTCCGTTTAAACTGGCAGGAACTTCTGCATTTTTAGTATGTGTTTACGGGCAAGTTCAGACACAATGCAATGTGATGTTTTCTTTACAAAAAAAAAAAAGACACAGAGCCACAGAAGTTATATTTGCAATTATTTGAATGTAATATCTGTGCTCTTATAATAAAGCTACAATATCAATGGTTGGCCAGAAAAAAAGACTTTATCATTGTGCTTCATAATTAACTTTTCTGATGTCTTCGTTATGTGGGTATTGGGACTGAATCCCCAGATTTTGCATGACTGATTTTCCAGGTTTCGACGGACATATGGACACGTGATTGAATGTATTGATATGTCATCGCTCACATGAGGATATTAGGCTCCCATCTCTGGAGCTCGATTACCTAAAGTGAATCCATCACTTTCCACTTTTTCACCTGGACCCCTTCAACGTAACATGTATATGCTCCAGGCGTGCTCCAGATTCTAGAATGTTCTAAATCTATGCTCGGGGAGGTGAAAGGGACGGGCAGGGACTAAGTCCAACTTTTCAGCCACTTGATGTTCACTTATTTATTATTAAATCCTTAATGGGTACCCTCTAAGGTGAGTCAAGTCAGCAGTTTTCAAAGAAACTCGTCCGAGTCCATGCTGGGCCATAAGAAAAGTCCCGTTTTCCCTTGTGTTATGGGTTTTGGAAACTACTTAGAGGTGTGACCAAGTGTCATTTCGACCTTGCAGAAAGTTGTAGCAATCTGAGGGCAGTTATAGACCCCTAGAGACCTGGAGGCTTCCAATACTGAGCTAGCTGTGCGAGGCATCTCCACGCCAGAGCTGAGCGGATGCTCTAACAGTTTTTAGTCTTTGGTTAGAAAATGTTGGGACTTGTTCCTGAGTTAGTCAGTTATTCCCTTCTTGTTTTGGAAGATAGAATGATAAGCACAGTAACTGCATGGGAGCCTAATTTCCCTCAGCACCCTTTTTCCTATTGGAGTGTATACGTATCTTATTCAGATCAAAGAGCATCCGTGAGAACCAAGGCAGAAAGTGACCTTATCTGACTCCCGAGACAATTTGTTCCCACTTACGTAAGCAATATTCTTGCCAAAAAGCTTTACCTGAATCTCATCACGACAGGGAAGAATTTGACAAACCCAGAATCAGTCCACGAAACAAAGCAGCATGGAGTCTTCAAAAATGTACATCATTTTTTTTTTGGAAGCAAACACACCAAAAAGGCGAAGGGGGCAATTCTAGATTCATAGAGGATAAAATCACCAGAGAACCAAATGCCAAGCGCGATTATTATCTGGAGTCTACTTATCAGTAGCTATCTCTCTCTCCAGATTAGATCTACATATATGTGATCTATGGATATCACATACACATGAGATTTTGTGACAACTGGAAATTTTTCGTACGGAATGGTGTCCTAGGTGTTATTGTACCAGTTTTAAATGTCTTGCGTGTGATCACTGGATTAGGTTATGCATGACAATGACTTCGCTCTCAGGAGACGCACCCCGAAGTACACATCAGTAAAATGGCTTTACTGGCAAATGATTCAAAGGTTATGACGATGACATCTTTGGTGTATTCATATGTGCACGTGATGTATGCGTATATGCGTATCTTACGTAGGTATGAGAGCCTGCATAAGCAGAAATACAACACAGGACGGAAACGTGGGAAACGGTGAGTATTAACAGTCCCTCTCAAGGAAGGACGTACGAGTGTTCGCTATGTCATCGTCACAAATTTTCTGGTGTTTTTGAAATGTTCCAGGGAGGGGACGAAATGCAGATCAGACCCTCGTGGAGAAACGCGTGACAGTTGAGAAGGCTTCTCGAAGCAGCCATATCTCTGTGCAGCCAAACTCCAGATTTTCATTCTGTTGGTATGGTCTGTATATTTTTATAGAATTGCGATTGTGTTCGGAGGTGGCGATTCTATGTTTGGTCTTCGGTGATGATGTGTTTTTCGCCTCTGACTGTGGCGTTCGGTCTGGGAAAGAGCCAGACTTGTTCACGGCCAACCTCTACGGAGACGGCGGGTCATTAAAATGCAAGCAAAACGTCATAGGGAAATATATGTCGATGGGTGCGTTAGCACAACTCATGTAACAAAGCATGTTAAGCTGGTAAAGTTGAACAGAAACAAGGGGGCTTGTCACAGAGATGATAGGTAGGACAAATATTAGCCAACTGGGAAATACTATCTTCTTTAAAGCCTAGAGATTCTTTTTTTTTTTTTAAGCAATAAAACTGTTTTCGCTAGGTAATCTTTTTAAAATTGTCAATACCAAAGAGATTTCAAAACTCGTGGGGTCATGACAACAGCGGTAACAAATAACCCTTGGATTCAGAGGTTGGGTGCATTCTTTTAAGAGTCGCGTTCAGGGATCCATCAGGCGTTACGGACAGTTCCATTTGTCGGTACGTGTGCACTGATGTTCCCACCGATGAGAGCTTCGAGTGACATCCGGGAAGACACTAAGTGGGACGTTCATGAAGAGAAGTGGGCTGACATTAAATAAGAGCAAATCAGTGATATAAAAATGCCATTCTCGGAGGACAGATTTGGGCAGACGATAGGATGTTAAACAGAATCTTAGTCCGCGGAACCTATTGGGGACACCGACAGGCTATAATGACTAAGAACTCTGGAGAAAGAACCATCTTGAGGGTGATGATACAATTTTTATGTTCAATAATGACCTGCTTTTCCAAGGGTAATTTTTCCCATAATCACCAACACTACCTCTATCCTGAGTTGCAGGAAACTTATAAATTAACCTCTGTTCTTTTCATCGGAAGAGATTTTTTTGAAATTCAGCCACATCCTTTCCAACATCTAGTTCCTGGTGTTATTCTCCAAATCATCCTCTCACATAAATACCCGTGGAACAGAAGCAGCCTTTTCCCCTCTGGTCATGTTCTCTTGACCTGACTCCCCAAGTTCTGTGCTTAGGGTCTGGCTGTTCTCAGCCCCCACGTCCAGAGGACTCCCTCCCTCCACGGCTGTGAGGCTGCCTTTGCTGAGTGACAGCACACGGACCAGCATCATAAGGGAAGATGACCTGGGACTCTTTGCAGCTTTCAAGTCATACACTTGAAGGCCCTCTGGGTTCTTCTAAGGACTGATCGGGGACCATGGCAGTAAAACTGGGCGTGCTTTATTCACGTGAGCAGAGAGAAACTTCTAAGGATGTCCATCGATTAGCAAACCGATAAACGATATCGTGTATCCATACAGTAGAATATTATTTGGTCATTAAAAAGGAACGAAGTACTAATACATGCTACGATGTGGATGGACTTTGAGAATCTTATCCTGAAAGAAGTCAGCCAAAAAACCACCGCTTAGTGTTTGCTTCCATTGACATGAAATGTCCAGAACACGCAAATCAACGCAGACACAGAAAGTGGATTAGGAGGTTATCTAGGGTGGGGGTACAGGGCGGAAATCAGGGGAGATGTCTAAGGAGACACAGTTTCTTTTCGGGGCTGATGAAAACGTTCTAAAATTGGCTCTAATGATGGCTGCACAGGTTCGTATATATTCCCAAAACCCTTAGATTGCATACTTTGAATGGGTGAATTGCATGATTTGTACATTTTATTCTGATAAAGTTGTTGCTAAACAAACAAACAAACAAACAAACAACAAACAAAAAAACAAAAAACCAACTGCCGGAAGGAGGCTTTGAGACAATGTAAGGGGAACACAAAGTAGGAATCGGTGATTTTGCCCAATCCCTGATTTTTCTTTTCTTCTCTCTCTCTTTTTCTTTCTTTTCTTTTTTTTTTTCCAGGCAAAGATTTGGTGTGCTAACACCTGTGAGAACTACACCTGCAAGGGTTATAAAAGATGTTTACAGCGTGGCATAATGGCCACCACTCTGTGGGGACTCGGGTAACTCAAGTGCTAACGACCGCCCCAAACAGAGCCAAACATCCCTGTTTATAGTCTGAGACCAGTTCGCACGAGGACCGGGAGCACGGCTGCCTTGGGAGAGAGGCTTTTCTCTGACACGTGTCTTTCCTCAGTTTTTATCCACCGCCAAATGAATCCACGTGCATACGCCCAATGTATAAAATCGCAAACACAGTACATTCTCGATGCATTTATTTTTTTTCGTCGAAATTTCCAATGGCTGCTTGCTAAAATCCATCAACGGAAAGCGATATGGGTTGTTTCCTTGTCTTTCGTGAGGAGTGTAAAAGAAGTGTGATTAACGGGTGACGGGTGCGATCGGATTTCAACATTCGCTTTCGCAAATTCGAATCGAATCCTTTTAGGCCCCTGGAAATAGCTTCCTAAAATGAGAGTTCTTGGGAACACGTTGGAGAAACACCCTTCTCACTGGCTCATTCCCCGTCGAACTTGGAGAAACTCGATTTCATTTTCCTTGTCTTTAAAATGAGTCTGCTTCCGGCGGGCTGAACTGACTTTTTAAACTCCAATTCTATGTATATGATATGGTCAAAGGGTACATTTCTGAGAGATAGAATTACACATACATACATACACATGTACATACATACATACATACACATACATTATGTATATATTATACATATGTGTATATAGTTTTATTTTTATCTCTCAGGAATGTACCTTTTGACCAATAACCATACGATAAAAGAAAATATTATAAAACCCGATTTTTTGCTATCGGTGATTGTACTTTTCTTCATTGCAGCTGTAGAAATGGTACTGACTCACTCGAAATTAGGAAGAACCTCCCAGTCATGGTTACTTGGACCACCGTGAGCTCCCCACCCCCCAATCTCTCTCCACATATCGATATACCTCATTTATGTGTAATTTTCCTGCTTGGTCAGAATTTTTCAAAATCCCTGACTCTTGCCTCCTCTTGCACATAACTCGAATGTTTTCCTGCGGGGTTCCTGGCTTCCAGAGATGGTCTTTGATCTCTGGCCTGTGGTCCCCTCTGATGCCAGCTATGGTGGGTCCAGGCCGACTGATGCTCCGAATGTCTCTGTCTCATCCTTCCTCTGCCTCCTTTTCCCAAAGTTCTCCTTTTAAGGGCTCACCGGATTACGCTGGGCTCACCCGCGTGATCCAAGATGTCCTATTTTGGAGACACCTGGTTAAACGGCCATCTGGAAGGTTCCAGCGTAACAGGACCTCGATGAGTGCTTGAATAAGCAAAGGAGTCTCAGGGAGAAGGGTCCAAAGATGACCAGAATGAAGCCATGTGCAGGGACTTGCTGAAGCCACGATGAAACCATCAGAAGATGCTGGCAGAAGCCAGCAGCAAAGGGGGAGCGTGTCGGTGATGAGGGCTAACCGACATTGTCCTCGGATGGAGAAGACAGGATGCAGCTCCATGGCTCTGTCTTCTGTGCCAGAGGGGAGAAGGCAGACAGGGCGTCGAGACAGAGGGGGCACCGGTGTCCCCGCCATGTGGCTCTGCTCTCCCCAAGTCAGACACGAAGCCTTCCCATGTGTCCTTGGACAGGTTGTTTTATCTCCTGGGATGTTCCTGGGATGTCCGACGGTGTCTTTGAGACCAAGAGTACCTTTGCAAGGACAGCTTTGCCGGCCTTCTGCAGGTGGAATTTGCCACCCCCCGTGCAATGTCCCTTGTCAGGGCTACCCACTTCTTTTCCACGTACTCCTGTCTCCCCTACTCTGCTGGAGTGTCTTTCTGTCTGTTTCCCTACAGAGCCTTCAACTGTTCCTGAGAGACGGCAGTCACCAAACCCCTGCTGGCAGAATGGAGTGTTATTATTATAAATTAGATAGCAGGATGGTAATAGATCATGCCGTTGAATGTTGGTTGTGAAGCGCGCATAATTGTTACATTGTAGCTTCAGTGGTTTCGTAGGGAACCAAAGTTTACTGTGTTTCTGTCGGGATAAACAATGTCATTGATAATGGCAGCAGAAAGACGCAATTAAATTTAAATAGTGCCAGTGTATCAATGTGCTAGGTTAAACAGGCAGGAGACGCATGCCTGAGAAAGCCACCCGTCCCCCACCGGAGAGGAATGAGAATGAATATTTACTTGGTCCGTCCAGGTGCAGCTCACTTGCTGTAACCAGCACGATGGCTCACAGTGACCACGCCGAGAACACAGGCTTCGGCCACCGGTGTCTCAGACCACTGAGCGATGAAGAGGTTGAGAGTGCACGGGACGGACCGGAAGGCCGGGTGGGGAAATCGGGGCTGGCAAACTGTCCCTCGACTCAGCTCGGGGTGTTCTGAGCCGCGTCCTTGACGGAAGCACAGAAAGGTGCTCACAGCACACAGCCGTTTTCAGTACCTCTGCATCTGCTCTGTGCGTTGGGTTTTGGTCACCCTTCTCTCTGCTTCAAGGAGGAGGAGGGGACATTCGCCGATTTCAGCACTGAAGGGACAGGATCCCATTCCTTGCAATGGGTCCTCTACCGAATCGTTCATTGACGAGCTACTTAAAGTGTGAGCACTGGACGTTACCGTGATTGGAGAGTGATGAAGATAATGTCAGGAGCTCGCTGATTTCCTCTCCGTCCTGTAACATATCACCGGACGCCGTGGTGTGAAGCGGCTGTCATTTCTGACCTCACGGTTCTGCAGACGCGAACTGCAGGCCAGTCGACTGCGTTCCCGGCTCTGGGTCTGGAAAGGCAGGACTGAACGTGTGAGCTGGCCTCACCTCTTATCCAGAGGTTTTGGGCTGGGGTGGGGGGTTGCTACTATTTTTAGTTTTTGAAAAAAATCTAACTTTCACCTTATTATTTAGGTTAATGCCATCTGGTAAAGAGATCCATGTGTTCAGTCAGTACAGCAGCCCCTGTTACATGTGGGAAAATTTAAGCGAAAACTGGGATTAAATTAAATAAAACTTCAAATTCAACTCCTGGACAGACCAATCACCTTTGAAGAGCTGCACAGTCACGTGTGACGAGTGGCTCAGACGCTGGGCAGCGGACATGTGGACACTGCCATCATCGCCGGAAGTCCCGTGGGCCAGCGTCAGTCTAGAGAGTAATATTATGATTGTTTCTTTCATGATGTGATTCCCTTAAGAATACATAACCGGATTACGGGCAGTACAAGCTCGATGTTGACTTCTTACTGCGCCGATATTTATGATGGCTCATTAATATAAAGGGATAATTATCCATTAAGTGCAGGACAAAAGAAAGACCTCCGTGTATATCGAGGGTGTCGACCAGCAAGGAAATCTAATTGCCAGAAGACGGATCTGTCTGCCTCGCGCATTTGCTTCAATGTGCCGACAGACTTCTCGACGGGCAGGGCTGGCTTCCATCTTCCAGGGTGGGTCATGCCCGGTAGACGCCGAGTTCCTGGTTCCCTGTTGTTTACAGACCTGATCTTTCCTTAAAGTTCAAGTATGAGCTGAGGGACTGTGAAAATCACCTCCTGATACACACACCATCACTGCTTTTGATTGAGAGACAGAAAAAAAAAAAATTTGGTCATACTTTGTTGGTACATCTTAGGGTTTTTCCGTATTTTACGAGGCGGCCCATGAGCTGGGAACTCCCACAGACGTCCTTCATTTTCATTCATTTTTGGACACCCCTAAATGGTTACATACAGTTTGCTTGAATTCACATCCCCGAGAGACGTTTCTGAGTAGTTTTTAAAGTTGAGCAGCTCTGTGAAACAAAAAAATGTTTTTTCCCTAAGTCCTGGTGGTAATCAATGGACATAGAAATTAGAATTAGTGGACAAGACAGAGCGGATGGAGCTCAGAGGCCAGCCTGGCCGAACTGATCTACGTCATGGTGACAGCCCACGGCCGGGTAGACACCGTGTGCTGGGCGTTCGCTTATGGGCTCTTGGTATTTATGAAGCATGGTACAGACGCGTCTGTGTGTACAGAACTTCCGATCCAGCCCCGTGGTCCCCTCGGATTGTCGTTCCCATTTCTTCAAGCACTCCAGCATCGAAGCATCTCACCACTCCACATCCACAGAAGCCCTGAGACGCAGCCAGCGTCCGGGCAGCCCCGAGGCTACACGCTGAAGCCCGAGCACGTGGACCTTCTGGTCTCAGAGCTTCAGAAGGACCAAGCTGCGAAATGAGAATTCGGGACTGCAAATCGCAACAGGACGGCCTCTCTGTTGCTTTGGTGTTTGGCAGAGCCTTTAACTATTCCAAGCATCTGGTAAAACTGCATATGGAAATTCCTATCCAACAGGAGAGATGGGTGCGGTGAAGACGGTGTGCATAAAATGCCAGTGCTGTGTGCTCAGAACATGCCATAATCAATACCGGTCGGCGGACACGGTGCTCACAACACATGGTAATCGATAGTAGGGCTTGGCGACAGTCCCTGGAAAGCACCAGATGGCAGATATTTTAAGCCTTGCACCCCCCACCCCCCGCTTTCTGCTGTGACTAGCCCCCCCTGCCACCGTAGTGTGAAATCCACCGTCGACACGACGCAAACAAACAGGCATGGCTGCGTCTGCCTTCCCTGAGGTCCACGTGGAAATTCTGTGATCGTCCTTTCGATTCGAGTCTAAATCCTGAATGCTTTTGGCTCCACAGATAACGCACCATTCGTTGTACATGCCGCACTGGAAAAAAAAAAAATTATCGCACGGAAACTATGATTATGATTTTTATTACGATCCTCCGAATGATGATAATAATTATCATGATGATGCTTATTGTGCTCTGGATACTTGGCAGATGTGTAATCTTCCTGACGCTGGGACATGGATGCAGTGCGTGTCTCTCGGGCACAAAGGGAAGGAAGGAGATGCTGAGCGGTTCGACCCCCTTCTCTACTAGGGAGAGGTGGCCGGTGGGAGGGGTGAGCGGTTGGCTCAAGAGACGAAACGCTGAAGCCGTTCTATGACTGCTGCTTACTTAATGTCACCTAACACCAAAATGCCTGGTTTCGCTGCAGGCAGAGCAACGCGAATGTTGTAAGTCTCTCATCAAATGGACTTCGTGATCCTTTGCTTATTGCTGCACGAGCTGGGCAGTAACCCAGCCATTCTAGGCCTCTGTGTCCCCACCGAGAAAGTAGGAATGAGAGAACATGGGGTACCTCCTCGGGCCGATGTGGACCCGTTAATTCAGGAAGACCGTCGCACGTGGTCAGGGCCCAGAAATACCAGCTATTGGAAGGCAGTCGGATCTGCGTGTCTACGGCTGGGGAGAGGCACGGATCAGAGCTACAGATTTGGATGTTGGCACAGAGAGATGCTGCTTATGGTCGTGCCCCTCTGTGATAGCTCCCCTTGTGAAAAACAGAGAGACCAACCTATGACTGGGAAAAAAGAGCCACCCGAGGCTCGAGCCACGTCATCGCTCCCGTCACAGGATCAAACCTTTGCCCAGTGAGTGCACCGTCCGAGAACACAGTGATGATTCTTTCTCCAGAGCTACCTCATTTATGGCATGTGGACCACGGTCATCTCCCCCGGTGTATTAGTTTCCTGGGGCTGCTGTGACAGACAACCACGAGGTCAAGGGCTGCGCAGGGTGGGCTCCATCTGAGGGCTGTGGGGTCGAGTCTGCTCCATGCCCTCTCCCCGCTTGCTGAGGCGTCACGGTCACGCTGACGTTGCTTGGCTGCCAGACGCGTGGCTGATCGTTGTCTGTGTCCGCACGTGCTGTCCTCTCTGTGTCTGCGTGCACATCTCCGTCTCGTTTGCCTCGTGAAGACACCAGTCCATGCGCTAAGGACCCATCCTGGCCCAGTATGATTTCACCTTAATTACACCTGCAAAAGCCCTACTTCCAAAAAAAAGGACGTATTCACAGGTGACGGAAGTTACATCTTGATCATTTGAGGGACACAACTCAACCCATTACACCTGACAATCGGCCACTGACAGAACGCTTTAAGGAAACTCGAACGGACACTGTGAGCGCGTACCCTAAACCCATAACCACACACCCGCTTTATCGACAGGCGGGTATTATCAAACCTCAGAGCTAGATGGCCTAGTTCTTGGCAGGTGACCAAAGACTGCGGGCGAGAGTTCGACCTCTGGACAGCAGAGGTCCACGCCGGTACAGAACCAGCTGCCCCACTGCTGGAGGCGGACAGCCTGGGACCGAGGACAGGTCACCTACACCAACAGACCGCTGAGAGCACGGCTCCAGGGAGCAGGCAGGGGTGCAGGCCCAGGGACCCTGCAACCGCTGCCCTCCACGAGCCTAAGCTCGCAGCCCGTGTCTGCAACGCGTGTGGGGAGCTAGCGTGCCACGCGCGATGGGTCACGTCCAAGCACCGGACTCAGCTGTTGTGAGGGCACTAGAAAGGTCGAGGCAGGACCCCTTTCCCACCAGGGCTGGGGTCCTAGGCGCAGAAGCAGAGGGCGTTCGGGCAAAGGCAGCGGTCCGCAGGCTGGGAGCGTAGGTGGGGCTGACGTCTGGGCCAGATGACAGGGACCAGAACAGGCAGGAAGGTCCGAAATGGTGACAAAGCTGAGTCAAGATGACAATGAGGCTTTGACATCCTTCCGCTTAGAGCAGAGACTGAGGGACGAGGCAATGGGGAGAAGGAAATGTGTTTGAAGGTGCAAATTCAAGGTCAGCCCAATGGCTGCGCTGGGCTGTTGAAGAGATTGGGGACAGAAGAGTCTTCGCTGGATCATCAAACATCCCTGGAAAAGGTTTTATTGCAGGGCAAGGGAGTCAGAAGACCAGGCCCTATTACTGGCTTTGAGCCTTTAAGCACCAGAATCCCAATATCCCCACCTGTACCTCAGCACCGGACGATGCGGCACGGAATCCGTTCTTGGAAGCGGTGCCCCGAAAATAAACAGCAACTCGTGTTTTAAACATCGCTGGCTCCGGCGAGCCTCGGGTCCCGTGATATGGGCATTGTGCTGCAGGCTGAGTTCATTTGGTAATTTGCATCGAGCCTCCGAACCCCACCTGCTTCTCTGTGTGAGCACCGGTGTGGAAGGGCAGACCAGGAGGACAGTGAGCCCCGTCTTGCTCGGAAGCCGATGGACAACTTCCGGGCGGCGGTCCTCACCCGATCTTATGTCTCGGTATTTCTGACGCATCGTTGAGACATCTTTCAGGAAATTTGTCACTGCGAGGAGTGTAAAATTCAATATCGAATCTGCCTTTAAACTCCTCAGATCACATTGTCGATGCACGTGGCTCACTGTGGTATAGAAATCTCTTTTCAACTTTGTTGTAGAAACTTCTGGACGGTCCAAGTCATTTCTGAGTCCCTGTCAGTGATGAGAATGTGGATATTTATCCCAAGTTTTATTCTTTCTGGTAATAACTAGGCGTGGCACTATGCTATATAATCAGGACATACAGATCAATGTCAGCCAATCCTTATCCCCTAGAAGGGGACACACATAAACAAGGATTTATACAGCATTGTAGACCACAGATCTGCAAACCATGGCTTGCGGGCTGTCGTCAGCCTGCTGCCTTTTTTGTATGGCCTGTGCAGTACTTTTAAAAAATATTTTGAGTAGTTGAAAAAGGTCAAAAGAAGAGCAGTATTTTATGACATGTGAAAATGGTTTGGAACTCTTTCTGCATATTCCTACAACCATCATCGTTGCTATTTATTCAAATGAGCTGAAAATTTATGTCCACATCAAAACCTGCACACAGATGCTTGTAACAGCTTTGTTCATAATCGCAAAAACTTGGAAGCCACCAAGACGCCTCTCAGTGTGTGATGGATAAACTGTACCCCATCTAGACAAGGAAATATTATTCACCGCTGAGAAGAAATGAGCTCTCAGGTCACAAAGAGACACGTAGGAGCCTGAAATGCACGTGACTAAGTGAGAGAAGCCAGCAGGAAAAGGCTCCACACTGTACGGTTCCAACTAGGACATTCTGGAGACGGGAAAATGCCAGCGGTCACCGGGGCTGGGGGTGGTGGTGAGTTGGTGGAGCGCAGAGGGTGTTTAGGGCAGTGTCACTACTCTGTGGGACACCGTAATGGTGGATACGTGTCACTGTCCATGTGTCCAAACTCATAGAATCGACAACACCAAGAGTGAGCCCTAATGTATACAATAGACCTTAGGTGACGATGACGTGTCAACGTAGGTTCATCCATTGTAACCAATGTCCCATCTGGTGGGGAATGTTGATAATGAGGGGGCCTGTGCATATATCAGAGACAGGGGTCCATGGGAAATCTATGCCCCGCCCATTAAATTTTACTGTAAACCTAAGATGGCTCTAAAAAGCACTCTTTTAAAAACTATACGAAGTTCAAATATCAGTGCCTGTTAAATAAAGTTTAATTGGAATACAGTCACGGTGACACCTTTCGACATGGTGACTGCTTTTATGCCAGAGACAGAGCTGAGTGTCTGGGACCGAGACCACATGACCTGCAAACTGAACATTTGTGCCAGCTAGGCCTTTGTAGACAGCGTGGGAGGCTTGCTCTACCCTCCGCTACAACAATGAAGAGTCATGGTCCATGTCAAAGGCAGGATTAATCGCCTCTTCTTCCCAAAGATATCGGCGGAGATGTTTCAGCTGGGTCTTGAACAATGGGATGGCGCTGAGGTTTTGAGGTCATGTCTCTCGTCTTCCCACGTCTGCCTGGCATTCTGCGGCATTTGTTGGGACTGACACGTCCCCTTGGGGGCACCAGAAGCTGCTATCACAGAAAATCGATGTGGGACAATCGTTTCTCACATTAGGATCGGAAAGAGAACCTCACCCCCCGCGAGCTGAGTGGTTTGACATTTTAATTTTTCTGGTGTTTCAATTACCAAGTCTAGTTTGGACTTTCCATCATCGTGCTACGTGGAAGCTGCAGACACTTAGTCTCTCAAGGGAAGGGGCAGAGCCGGGAGACATTGATCGACATCATATTCCTCGGCGAAGGAGGACGTTTCAGTCTTTGGATTCCTCAATGTGTCGACCTGCTGAGCCTAAAGTCCACTCCTCAGAGTGTTCCCCCCCAGCGTATGTCCATCTGTCTTGTGTCATGGCTGTTTTGGTCATGATATCGGGAGGCAGAAGGAAAACAGTGACCGTATTGCTTTTTTCAGTCAAGACTGGGTCCCCAAGCCTGGTGGCAGCTCATGCACCTTGTGCCGTACTCACGGCTCACCGCCAGGCAGGGGCAGCTCTGGGACAGACACCGCTCACCATTTCTCTGAACCTCCTTCAACTGTGGGATCAGCCCCTTTGAAAAAAGGACCCCTGCTTATCCTGCATCCAAGCCAAAGTTCAGTGATTTCCGTTGTGTTTTGGGTCACCATCCTGCAAAGATAATAGGGCGGGTGTCTCTATGTCGACTCATGTGCATAAGTACAAGTCGCTGTCCCCAATGATAAAGCTGCCTGTTAGGAGCTGAAAAAAAAAAAAATTCTGCATGGCACGTGGTACCGAAAATGTTTAAAGGAGGTCGAAACACACACCTGTGGCCCCTCCAAAATGAGAAGTCAGTGTGCCAAGATGCTGGGCACGGCAGCCCTACTTATCCACAAAGCGTGACCGAGACCTACAACCCAAGTACAGAGAAACACAGCGAGCTTCTTAGAAAGAACACATTGAACACAAACAACGGATTCACGGATTCTCCACGCTGCTGCTCACGATGACTCAGGGTCGTTGGATTCTGCAGGGGGAGTTACTTACGGGCGCCAGCTAATCAGGGCCCAAGGGCCGAGCCCTCGCTACCTTTCTCGTGCATGTGCTCAGAGGTGGCCAAGTTTCTTTCTGGATGACAAATGGGACCGTGCCAAGGAGCATAAAACATACAGGTTTGAAATGTGCTTTGCCGTGCTAGCTGTTTGGGGGGAGAGCCGCAGGGAGCGAGGCTGAGTTCTCCCAACGTCCTCGTCTTGGGGTGCAGATGCTCACAGGACACTGTGGTCGGCGGGTGAGGCATTGCTTTCTGAGACTCCAAAGAAAGGGAAGAGACTGTAATCTGACGTTCATAGAGCACGGCCACTGGCTACTAAGAAAAATGATTTAGTAATGGAAGTCAACTTGGCCCAACTTGGTGAATGAATATAGTATGGGCTGCCGTGGGCACATTACGGAGCCTGGGGTGGTGCTGGGTCCAGCACAGAGATCTCTCCAAAGCACAGGCATCTCTCACAAACACAGTGTCTGCAGGTGTCACTGTAGGTGCTGGAGGCAAAAGCACAGAACATCACTGAAGCAAACGCTTTCTATTAAAAAAAAAAGATAGATTCTGGGTCCTGCCAAGTCCCCTCGTCCGCATGATAGAGCAAAGGTGAAATTTATGTTTTAATTAAGTAATTGCTCTCCCAAACGGGAGGGCATCGTTATCTACACATTACAAAAGCTCTGTCTTTTATCGCCTTTCCTGACTAGGCAGAGATCAGACTTTTGATTTTGGAGGTTCATGTTATTTTTGGAATGCCAAAGGCAAAACGTGGGGAAATGAGCATCGTAAAACAGCAGCCCTCCCCCGCCCCAGGGGGGTGGGGCTTTCTGCCACAGGGGAATGGACCAAGTACGGTGTCAGGAGCACCACGTGAGCCACCGTCTGACTTCCCATTGTTGTGTGTGTGGGCCTCGGTCCCCGCCGTGTCCCCGAAGGTCCTGTTAGCAGCACCCACTGTTTTTTTCACTTAGCAGGCTCACGAACCGTTTACCCAGAGTTAGCGGGTAAGGCGATCCTATCTCCAACCCGATGAGGATGAACGGACTCAGGAAACAGACTAGGTAACTTCTCGTTAAGGGCCAGCATCCCTTTGAAAAAGACCACACCGTGTCTCCAATTTCGTATGCCAAATAGGTCTCTGAATGAGCCGAAGCCATTTAGCTCTTTTCTCAAAGTGACAGGGAATGCTTCTATAAATAATTCCATTTCTTGGGGGAGAAAAGAATCTTAAATCACGTAAACAAGTGTGTCCGGCGTGTTCCTCGAAGTCCGTTGGAATGTCTGATTTCCAAGTACGTTCTTGTTTTGTTGGAACGAGGAGGCTTGGAGATTTAAGTAATTTATTCGGCCAGTTTTAGCATTGTTCAGTCGCGACGTTGAAAATCAATTTTTTATCCTCTCTGTAAGCTGGACTAACGTTTTCCTGCCAATACCCAATGTTTTCCAACAAGCTTTTTACAATGAAATAATCACGCCTATAAATCCTGTTCTCAGAGATGGCACTGTGATTTGGCATCCTGTTCAGTCGAAGATTTGTGGGCCTTCTCCATTAGAGATGAGTTATTTCTAATAGAATCCAGGCCCTTCATCAATTGCCATTAAACTGGAGTGAAATGCACTGTGCTGGGTGTCCAAATTTTACACGGAAAAATCAACGTCGTCAGTTGTCCGTTAGAGTCCGTCTCTGAATCAGCCGGCAGAGCCGCCAGTTCCAGGGTCAACATGACAGACGGGAAGGGTTTTTGTGAACGGCGCCTTGGGGATGCGTTAGTCTGAATGTCACAGGCAGGAAATGGGGACACGGCGAGAAGAGACACTTCCGAAGGCGCCCGCGGGTGGAAGGCAATGCGTCACCTCCGCACTGGACATTCCAGATGCTTCTTTTGCTGGCAAGGAAATGCCTCTCGAGCTACATCGAAATGGAGGCTGCATGAATATTTAAAGTGACGGCTCCGACTCAGGGAACATTTCCTTTACAGAACGAACAACGGAAAAGGATTTCGCCCGGCTTTCTGCGCAGGGTCCCAAGCAGTGTAAACCTGTTCTTCCGAAACGCTGATGTCCCCACATCCACGACGGGAAGCAATAGGCCGGGAATAAGTAGCCTAACGGTGGAAGTCACAGCACCGCCTCAAAAAGGGGACTAGCTAGACCCCCACATGGGTACAGCTTTCACCTACGGCTGAAACGAGTTTACTGTCGTGACGGCGATCATCCTTCGCTTCTTCTGGAAGCTTCCGTGGTGAGTCAGGGAGTGAGGACAGGTGGATGGGAAGGCTGGGGACATGACCGCACAGCGCTGGAGGCTTTACAAACACTGTCCACTCGGGCGGCACGAAATGAATCAAGCGGCACGAGATTAAATCGAGTGCAAGAGACAAGGGTCCGATGGAGAGACGCGGTAAACGCTGCCGTTTCGCCGCAAAATTCCTTAGAAGCACGAAGAGTATCCTGTAAAATGACGGTAAAACTAGAGGAAACAGACAGGCAGGAACATAGCCGTGTGTCATCGTGGTCAAGCGCCGCGTGCCGTACGCAAGGGGGCTGCGCTCGTGTGTGGCTGGCTGCGATGTCGCTGGGCTAGAGGTCTGTTCTGGCTCCGTTATCATCTCACGGGACGGCCTTCCTACACATGGTCTGTTGCTGACCCGAACGTCGTCAGGGGAGCAGGGCTGAACGGAGGACACCGCACCGCGGCGGCACACACGACACGTGCTTCCAACGACCCGGGGGCCGCCGAGAATGCGTTTCGCGATGCATCTTCCTGGGGACAAACGTTGATCGCTCCTCCCAGGCCGCCCAGCGGGTCTGCGGCTCGTATGAGCGGGTGTCTCTTCTAGCTCGGAGCATCTGCGTTCAAACTGGGGGACACTGGCTAGCTTTGCAACGGCGGCTTAGTTCGGACCTTGATTCTTATCGACGTCTGCGGCACTGAGGAAGGTATCGCCCGCGCCGTAGGAATGGCTTCTTTTACGAAACCGTTTCCTACAGGGGACGAGTGGAGGGCCGTCCGCGATCGCGGATGCCACGGCATCTCTCACTCCCAAAGCACGTAAAAAAGGCCCTCGCCGGCTTACATGTTCGCTGAGCAAGATGCACGCCCATGTCCGCAGACGGCGCTCACTGAGCATTTCCCAGCCGACAGACACGCACGCAACGTATCCCGACCCGGAGCTGTGACGGGTGATGACGGTGACTTCTGGGCTGGGGCGGGCCGCTCGCAAATGAATGAGACACTCTGCAAAGGCATTTCTCACGCAAGCTGGAGAGGCTGCATGGCTTTGTGACGATCAGTGCATGCTGTTCGTGCAGAGTGCCGGGTCTGCGGGATAAGGGGGCGCTCCTGCTTACGCTGACCTCGTAGTGCGACGAGAAAGACAGGGAATTCGACGAGGATGACGGCGTCACCCAGTGCCGTGAGCAAGGAGAGCTGCCCGTCGGTCGGCTGAACACATGAGGCTCGAGGCGCAGGCATTTTGATCGGGTGAAAAATCTGCACGAAAGAACGTGGAGATGGAGTTCCCGGCCTGTGGCACCCACGTCCGCCTGGGATCTGGCACTGTGTGACCGTCGCTTCCAGGCAGCGTGACATTTTAAGCGTCAGGTGTGCAGCACGTGTACCCTGTCCTCGTCCAATGACACCGCACCGCACAGGCGAGCCGCACGCCGCGGTCCGTCGGCCCCTGCTCTGCCACCGCATGCTGTCGGCACACGTCACTCAACAACCTCATGTCGGTCAGAAAAAAATATATATCTGTCCCAACCCAGCCCAGGTGCCTCCCAGTCCCCGGGGCCCTGCCGCTCTGGTACGATTCTGGGCTTTGTCATCTGGGACTGTCACGAGTGGCTGTGCAGAGTGACCTTCCCTCCGACTGGCAGGGCGGGAGCGAGTCCCGGGGGAGCCCCTCGCGTTGGACTTCGTCAGAGCAGCCCCTTCTTGGGTCACTTCTGTGAAGCCGAAGTTGGTCTCCATACTCCTCACGTGCTCGTGTGCCCCGGAGCCTCGCACAGACACGTTTCTCTCACCGGAGACGCTTCTCTTCCTTCTAACTCTCCGACTCCTGAGACGCGCGGCTCGAGAAGGTCACGTCTGTGTGGCCGCGGAAGACCCGGCCGCAGCCACGAACATGCAAATGAGAGGAACGAATTCAAATCTGTGCACAACCAATCACGCTGCAGGACGGAGAAGGACAGCGAGGTGATTCTGGGGAGGGGGAGACACTTGCAATGAGTGAACCACGACGTTCAGGTCTGTGTTCTTCCAAATTGTAGCCCAAGAGCGTGTTGCAACGAGCACTTCTGCTAAAATTCTAACAGAGGCCCCCCCCCGTCCCGATCGGAAGAAGCAGACGGGAAATGGACATGGGGGAGGAAGCTCCTATCCGACGTCCTGTTGGAAGCCTTCGTTTGAAATCCTGCTTCCTTCCCCCAAATTCCATCATTTGACTTTGCTCTGCAGCCCGGGCGTGGAGAATGGAGAATGTGTTGATCTGTTGATAGGCATCTTTGTAAGTATGTCCTGTGCTCTCTTAAAGAGGCTGCAACTCAATCTAAAGATAATAAAATCTGGTTTCCCTGTGTTTTTTTTTTTCCTGGTCCGTAGCATCCTATATCCTTTAGATTCTACGTAAGTATCGATATAAACAGATTGGGGCTTCTCCTTACTCTAAAATTGAACAATTGTCACCAAAATCAACTCATAATTCAGGGAGAGAAAACACTGTCCCTATAAAAATATCGAAATAAATCTCTATAAAACTTTCATGGTCGGAGGTAAACTAAAACGTGTGTTATAGCCATGTACTTCTTTCTGGAAAAATTAATATTCTCAGTATTTGAGACCAAAGGTAAAATTTGTTGGGTGGGAAACCATGAAGCATCGTAAATATGCGAGCTAGCTTCCATTAAACTCCGTGGCCCCTGAAACTTTGGGGAGACTTGAGATAGGACATGTGGGAGAGTCTCCTTTGAGTTACAGTTACATCTCGTCGTCTTCCCGAAATCCAGTTGCCTTCAGCTTCTCCATCATCTGAGAATGAGTTGTAATTCTTTCTGGAAGAAGTTTATCCTCGCTCCCTGAGGTCGTTACCAGCTGGATGTTCCCTTGTGGTCATAAAACCCTAAGTGACCCCACAGAAAGAGCAGGGCGGGTGGTGTGCACACTGTCCCAGGAAGAACTAAGGGTCACGATTTATCATTTTATTGGCAAACGCAAAGGAAGAGGGGATTTCTGCAAAGGCCAGCACTGTGCAAGGAGTTCTAAGGCCAGTTTCATGCTTTTGATATATTTACGTTTCCTGTAAACAGCACACACCGCTGTGTGCCGTATTCATTCACTGAAGCCCTGTGCTAGAACGTTTTCCCTAAGGCTTTATTTTTTTTTTCTCTTATTTGTTTCTCAGGATGTTATACAACATCTGTAACACTATCTATGCCTTTGAGTTCAATGTTAAAAGGTGTTTGTTTTGCTGCTTCAGACGATGTTACTTTGAATCGTCGGTTAGCTTTATGAGCCTTGATCTGTGAATGTCCTCAAAGACACATGATCTTGTTTTGCAACTTTATTTTCCAAGATGTTTTCCCAAATGATTCTTACATCAGCCTACTCACCGGTTCCAATAGTCCTTTGTCCAATATCAAACAGCTGTTTCTTTAAGCATCATTTGAGCTATTAATGAAGGTTGAGCTGTTGATACTGTAGATTACACTGTGGAGAAATGTTAGTAAGTCCATTATTTATAAAAGAAGAAAGGAAAAAGAAAGCCAGTGCTCGCAATTAAAATCAACAATTAAAAAACACGACTTTCCAGGAAAAAAGCCGAAAGCGTAATGTTTTCTGACTTGTCCTGGGTACCTATCCGTGGCCATTGCATCTTCGTGACGAGTCCCAGCAGTGAAAAATGCCTACGTTATATGATTATTTTTCATTTCAGTGATGGACGCTCCATCTTCAAGCGAACCGAGTTTCAAATATGAATGACAGCTGGCTGTGCTTGTGAATGAATGGCAGCTGTCTGTGCCCTGTCTACGAGTGAAACGCGGACCCCTGTCCCCAGGTCCGCCACAGACAAAAGCCGTAGGTTGAAACCTGACCGCTAATGTGATGGTCTTTGAAAGTGAAGCCTTTGGAGGTGATTAGATGAGGAATGAGATCAGCATGTTTACAAATGAGACCCCAGAGGGCTCCCTCACCCCGTGTACCATGTGAGACAGAGCGAGACGTCCCTAGACGAACCACGACGAAGGCCCTCTGCAGACACTGACCTGTTCGTGCCTTGATCTTAAGCTCCCAGCGTCCAGAATGGAGAGAAATAAATAGCTGTTTTGCTACGGCCCTTTGTTCTAGCCGCTCAAACTAAGACAACACCTGACGTTTCTACAGTTCATCCAGGCTTCGACTAGACACCAAGTCCCGCCAGCAGACCCTAAAGATCCTCCCTTCCTTTCGGATGTCAATGTCAGTTTGCTGCCCTGGGGTTACATTACATATCCCTTCATCACTCCAATGTGGTCTGGTTGTATGAAGCAGCCTTGGTTACATTGCTTTCGAATCTCTCTCTCTCTCTCTCTCACACACACACACACACACACACACACACACACACAGTGTGTGAGATATACACCAAGCAGCCCCCTTTATTTAATCTCCTGTCTGTGTGCCAGACGCCCACGAGCAACCACTGCCCCTCCACCCACAGAGACTCGCGCCCGCCCCCCCTGTGGGCTCACTGAATCTCCCTGTGGCAGGAAGAAGGTCTCATCAGCAGCATGGACGTCACGAAACAGTGTTCATGGGCCGACCCTCACCACGCATCCATGAGAATAACCGCGCCTTTCAGCATCGCAGGCTCAGAGTCCAGCCACGACGTTGACCGCTTTCTGCGAGTTACCTTCTCTGTTCATAATATCCACGTGGTGGGCATGTCTACCTTTTGTCTTTTTCTTGTTTGATAATTGAGCGAATTGAGTTTGACAGAGGATCCATGGCTCCCAGAATGACCTAGCTAAAGAATCCAGTTGGTCTCTGACATGCGTGGCCTACGACTGTGTCTTTGCATCTATGTGATCTTGATGACATGAACCTGCAACATTTTGATTAACAAATTAAACTATTCACTGACTGGGATATTTTGATTATTTGCGGGGGGCTAAAAAAAAATGAACCCCACCTTATGGGCAGAGGCATTGCAGCATAAGGCCGTGCAGTGCACAGACCTAAAGAATTCAGGAAACACGCCAACGAAATGTGGACATTTTGAGTCTGCTCCCATCATGTCTATCTGAATAATCGTGGGCGTTGACCACTGCAAGGTCTTGGGTGTGTACTTGAATGCGATATTATAGATCAACTCACTCAGGCTTCCGATATTGTGTAATTTCCAGAAAATGAGTTTTTCTCCCTCTTCATTAATCCAAATAAATCCTTTTAAACTTTACTAATTCTCCCTTAATTGACCATCTTTAGTTAATAACTTCACTGTTTTAGAAGACTGGACAGTTCAATAACAGCCACAATATTTTCAGATCATTATGAAGCGATGTTGGTTTTATCTTTATTATAAAAATAGCTGTGTGTCCATAGCAACTGTACACTACCTCTTAGACTAGATTTTGAATGTTGATTTATGTGGAAGACAAGATCCTATTCTGTTTGTTTTTTTTATTTCACTTTGAATTCTTCCTTTAATGACTCACTGTTCAATATATAATCCATGCGAGACAACTTTACTTTCTCTCATAGATAGATAGATAGAGATATAGAGATATAACTATGACTATTAAAAATATATAATACCCTACAATAATTTTTATATTTCCTAGTTGTGGAACTCTGATGGGAAATTTTTATTATACCTGATCAATGCGAACTATCAACTGGACATTTGGTTGAACTAGTCTGTGGAAATTTACACTGTTTTCATATTTTTAACTTTTCCTTAGAGGTTAATGGCTGTTAAGAGATAAGACGTAGCTAATACTTTTTATTAAGCCCGTTTAAATCTATCCAGAGAAGAATGCATTCACCTATAAACGTGCAATCTTTTTGAAGGCTGGAAAACACAGAGGAAGACTGAAAAATTTCTGAGAGGGATTTGGGAATGAAAATGGGGATCGGCTAATTTTGCACTTTCTAAGTGAAGATGCTCTATCACTTTAGGTTTCGAGTTTCAAAATTACTCCAAATGTTACTGTGAAAACAGGTGTTGAGGGAGAGAAAAACTGGGAAAAATTACAGAAAAATATTGTGAACAGAAATATTTTTAAATCCTACCTAATGTTTTCACTCCCGGTAGTACGAGAGTAAACATTTTTAAACTTAGTATCAAGAGTGTTGCGATGATGTATCAAGCAAACAGGCATCTGTTCCTACGAGGATGAAACCGTACTATTTAATAGCACGGGAATAGCTGGTGGAGATTTTTGTGGCTGAAATTCTGAAAGAGGGTTTGCCGGGGAGAGTTCTGCCCCCAAATTACTCCGATTCTGCTCCTTCTGCTGAGCGTCACTGCTAGAGCGTATGGCGTCCATCCAGACAGTGGAGAGGGTGTGATATCGTGGGCAGCCCACGTGATTTGACGCCACGCTTTCTCCCTCAAGTCCCACTGCTGCTTCTCAGCGTCTATGTTGGTGACGCTGACCATCGAAAACACTGAAATATTGTTTCTTCTTCCGTAAAGTATAGGCAATGCTATCTGAACCACCTGTTCAGCATATTTGCTGTGGTGATCACAGGACAAAAAAGACACGTGAAAAACTTGGGTGTGACCTGTGCGGTACCTTTTACAGACTTGAAACCTGGGTAAACGGAGCTGTGAGCCAGAGGGGACATCCCTGAGTCCTCGGGAATAAAATCTACAGGCAGAGGGTGAGCTCGCGCCTGGTCTACCACGTCTCAGACAAAGTTCAAGTCCAACTTTACTCTCAGAGGGATTAAGCGAGAGTCACGCATTTTCCCCTTGTGTCTGCCTGGCCCTGTCATCAGCACTGTGGCTTGAGGCAGACGATCACACAGGTCACGCGGTGAGCGGCGGTGGGAGCTGGCAGTTCACCTCGTAGCACCGTGGGCTCACGTGGGAACCGGTCCTTACTCAAAAGGAGTGGGAAGGGTCTTCTCTGAGCAAGCGTGGTCTTGTCTTACGGTGTGGACAGAAATGAGTGTCTACAGAAAGAGTGGGGATGCCTCCTATCCATAAATCTTAGCGTTGCATAGTAACAAGCTGCCTTCTAGACACCAAGGACCGTAAGCGGCTCTCCTCCATATCATATGTAGTCGGGGGAGATGGCAGCGTGCGGTGGGCTTTCTGTCACACCAAGGTGCACATTTTATGAGAAAGTTTGCTTTCAAAAGGGCGGCTCGGTTCCTAGCAGCCAGACATTCGTCCATGGTGCATCGACCTCAGATCACCACAATCCTAAAACCTGTTCCAATCTCCTGTTCCCTGCCTGGCTGCGGTACCCCGTGATGTGATGACGTGAGTCGTTTTGCCGACTTAGCCGAACACAGATGCCTTTTTGTGGTCATGGTTATCCCAACATGGCATCTTTCTCATCTGGTAAATGCATTAAGAGATTGGACGACTTATCCATTACTGCATGGAAAATTATCCACACATTCGGCGGCTTAAAACAACTCACATGTGTCATCTCTCAGCTTCGCGAGGACCCACAAGCCCGAAGGCGTGACGGGGGAAGGTCCCCCCTTCCCGGTCACGTGGCCGTGGGCAGGATTCCGCTCCTGCGTTTTGCTGGACGGTGGGACTCGGTGCTTTTGTGCCCGAGGTTTCCCGTTGACCCTGGCCGCGTGGGCCTCCCACACATTTCCACTCGCGTCATCAAAGTTTTTAAGGCAAGAAGGCACCAGAATAGTCCAGTGCTGGAGAAGTAACAATCAATTAATCGTGTAGGCTGTGCCCATATGATATTTTTTTTTTTTTCTGCAGGGTTTCAGATCAAATTTTTAGCTAAGTTAGAAGAAAATATATTCGGGAATTATTTCCAGGGCTGAGTTTGTCCTTTCAAATGATGTCATGCGCATCATGGCAATCCGATTCGCTTACACCTGCTGAGAAAGTTTTGGCATCCTCAGGAAAACAGAAATAAAACGAAGCAAACATTTTCCTGTGTCTGTGTTTCCCTCACGGGGATGATGAATCCACATCAAACTGCATAGACTCAAAGACAGGTTCCCGTAATGGAGGATGGACACGCCTACCAACTACACGACTGTTTACCGCATGGATTGCTACCTTGGAGTCATCATTCGATTTTTTAAATAAGACTTTCTGATTATTAACATAATACACGGTCACAGTAGAGAATATTAAAATGTTTCATGAGGCGAACAGACATCTACAGCATTAAAAAAAAAACTGCTTACATTTTAAACAGCCTTTTTTGAGCTATAATTCACGTGCCATACGATTCACTCACACACAGAGTATATCTTCAGTTGTTCTGGCATATTCCCAGAGCTATACCACCAGCATCACACTCATTTTAGTCTATTTACATTTTATCATTCAACCCCCTAGCCTTTTGTCTCTGCATTAACACCCACTTTTATAAGCTGATTTGCAATTAATACATGGCGACTATTTCTCATAATTACTACTCAGGTGCATGCTTTATAATTATTACGGTCACTTGAGGAAAAGAAAAACACAAACTTCTTTTGATCGTTGGCTTTCTGCCAGTCACTCCGTTGGGTAACAGACTTGGTCACTTCATCTTCTGAATGACCTTACGGTATGTTTGCTGTCATTTCCTAAGAACTGAGGATCAGTGAGAAGGTTATAATTCTCGGCTGCAGGGGATGTGCTCGGTAGGCGAGTGGGACCCTCACTCAAGGCGTCTGACGCCACTTTATCAAGGGAGATACTATCATATGCTTGGTGTGGGAAATGTCATGGGTTCCCAGTGCTGAGATATCATATTTGCTGCCTGATGCTGAATAAAATCAGATCTCAAAATTTAGGAGCTTAAAGTCAGCAATAATTTATCTCATACATTCCGTGGGCCAGGCATCTCGAAGCACCTGAACTGGGTCCCTGGCTTAGGAATTCTTCCAAGGTCACAGGGACTGAGGTCTGGTCTGGTCTGAAGAGTTGACTGGGGAAGGGTCCACTTCCAACTTTTCTGACATGGCTTTACTGGCATTACGATCTTGCCAGCTATTGGCCAGAGACGGCATTTCTTTTAGACCTTCTCTAGAGGACAGTTCCAAAGATTGCAGCTGGCTTCTTTCATGAGAAGCAAAGAAGAGGTGCTGCCTAGGACAAAACTGAACTCTCAAAAGTGACATATCAGTGTTTTTCTGCACTCTATTTATTACAAGAAGTTATCCGATGCAGACACAGTGAAGGGAGGTGACAATGTGAGCATATGATCATTTGGGGCCATCACAGCTGCTGCCGATTACAACAGCTAATGCATAGTTGTAAATAAATATTTATGTGATTTTTTTTTTTAGAAATGGAAGCGCCAAATGGCGTGTGTATTTGTATGATTAATATATACTGACGAATGACTGTAAAGGGCATATAGGTTGCCTCTCCATATCCATTTCAACTCCCTTTATGTCACCCATATTTTTATTTTAGTATCCGCCTCTTGTCTACATAACCAACAGAGGATGAACTTACTGTTCCTGCTACTGCGATGTCTCAGCTTGGACCAATCAGCACAGGGTGGGCATGTGACCCAAATGGTCCAATCAGAGCTCATCGTGGGGCTCTGGCTTATCCTGCTTAGATAGCAGCACTTCCTGTCTTTGATGGAGAGAGTGGTGTTTGGTGTGATGGCTGGAATGCTGCAGCCATTTTGGCACCAGAGAGGGGAGCGGCCTGGAAATGAAGCCCATCCTCAGAAAAACACGAAGCCAAGGGGATCTCCCCAGAAATGAAACAGGAGCTGCTGGTGAAGCCAGCCCCTAAAACTGCCTTACATCAGATTTCGAGTTATATGCACCAACATACGTCACTCCTGGGGAAGCCTGCTCAGACAGTGTTTCGATTTCTCTTGCCATCCATAACTGTCTTATCCAATGATAATATCGAAAGAAGCCATGTGCCACAATTCAGACATCTAAGATGTGGGGTGGGCTGAGCCAGTGGTGGGGGGCCCAGTCATGACGACTCCACTACCTGGGGCTGGGAGGCTGGTTAGCATCAATACGCCACTGGACAACACCAGCTAAATTGCCGACCGTTATTTCTCAGGATTCTGTGCCCATCAAGGCTTAGGGGAGCTGGGAGGAAAGAGTCAGGACATTGGGGTGAATTGGCTCCTTCCTGAACTTCTCCGGAAGCTCTGCACCGTGAAACCAGAGACGTGGAAATGCAGCTTTTGCAGAAGGGAGCTTTATGTCTATGGAATAGAATCCCAAGTAGCCTGACAAAGTCCAGTTCTCTATCCATGCTGAGACACGGTCTGCGCACTAAATCTCGTCCCTGCTGGCCTTGTCGATTGATATATCCTCACACTGCCCCAAGTGTCCACCTAGCCTTCCTCACACCCACAAAGAGCAACCCTGTGCTTCACCTCGGGAGATCGAAAATCGATTGAGTCATCCTCACCGCCCTGTCTTCGCCATAGACTTTTCAGCCAAGGTCGAAACCCGTCTAGAATCTGACCTCTTCTTGCGACTTCTCCGTCCAACCTCCATCAGCATCTCCCCAGGTGATTTCGGTCACCTCCCTAACAATCGTCCCCGTATGGACCTGTCTATCACCTGAGAGGCCATTTTCAATTCCACAGCCAGGTTAGTTCTTCTAAATGTAGGTCCAGATCATATCACTCCTCTTCGTAAATCCCTGGAACCGGCTTCGCAGCTTACTCGGAATAAAAGTGAAGTCCCTCGCGATGTCCTGGAGAGCCTTCCCTCACATGGAAACCGGATACTGTTTCAGTCTCCTCTGCAGATACTTACTTGCTCCTTCCAGCCATGATACCCAACCCCCCCACGCCATATTGGAAACACGTTAACTCCATGCTCCCTCTCTGTGCACTCATGCTTGGGGGTCCTCGTGCTTGGAGGGCCATCTCCCGGACACCTGCCTGATTCCCCCACGGGATCGGCCTGATACACTGGGTCCTCGCAGGTTGGTTCATGGAGTCACTTTGGATCTACATCAGTAAATCTTTTATCCTGACACTGATAAATTTTGATAATCACAGATCCACGCTACAGTTGTATGGTATCGAGTTTTCTCCTAGACACGGCAACAAATAATACTAATCTGTATTAGCTTATGGATGTATTAGGACATTTTATAACAGGTTTATTTGAAACAGGAAGTAGTTCAGACATGCAAAATACGTAGGGACTAATTTGTATCTGAGCTCTGGCAGCGTTATCAAGTGAGTTTGGAAGCTTTCACCCTTGCTACGTTCTAAAAAGAGTTATTAAAACGAAGAGTATTCTCTTTACTGAAGTTTCCCTAACATTCACCTGTAAAACTGCCTGGGCATGGTGTCTTTTTGAAGGGATGCAGGATGTTTTGACTGCTAATTCAACACGAGGCAGTTCCCGGTCACAGTTGCCACGGTGACGAGGACTTGTCTGTCTCTCTAGAGCATCACAGGACGCGAAGAGAGAAAGAGGCACGTCAGAGCTGGGAGAAGTCACATGCTACACCTCACGGAGCGAGATCACATTTGCGAGTCAGGAGTGTGCGACGTGTCGTGACCGAGAGACAGGTCCCCCGGGGCTCGAAAGTTGGCCCGAACACTCTGATGGTGAGAGGGTCTTGTGAACAGCCCGTCCTTCTCCGGGTAAATGAAGTCAATTATGTAAACCAGGGATCTAAACCTCAGGGTAAAAATGGGCATTTGCACAAAAGCACACTTTCCAGTTTACGCTTCTGGTCCTCGTGCGATTTTAAAGAGCATCCCTTTCATTCTCGAGAGCATCCTCGTTCGTATGCTCAGCTAGACGTCACTTGGGTACCTGGAACCGGACGGCTTCTAGGGCTGTTTTGACATGCACGTATGGACAAGTTCCTTTAATATTCCTCCCGACCGACTTCGTGTTTGTCATCGGAAAATTCACCTCGTCTAAATCACGAATGATTAGCAAACGCCATTGGCTCCCCATTCAAGACGTTTCTGGCAGTGGACTGTAAAGGGAGTCCCTGTGTAAAATTTCCATATTGATTAGCTAAGAAATAATTTTATAATAATTTTATCTTGGGGGAAAAAAGATGACCGAGTACATAGTCCAGTTAGTTATTGTAGACCAGTTACGGAAGATCGGAGGTAAACAGTAATGGCTAGAAGGGAGGAAAGTTGGGGGGGCCAGGAGAAAGGGGTGAAGGGTTAAAGAAGTACAAATTAGTAGTTGATAGATGGTCACGGGGATGGGGAGCACGGCATAGCGGATGCGGTCAGCAGTAAGGTGATGGCCAGGTGGAGGGCCAGGGAACCATTTAATAAACTCTATAAATGTCTAACCAACATACTGTGTACTTGAAAGCAATAAAAAAAAAATAGAGTGTTTGGTTTCAGACAACAGAAGAGTAATAATCTACTCCTGATTCTAAAAATACTAGACAGGAAAACACTAGACCATGGACAAAAATGACTGTCTTTGGAAAAGGATGCTCCGTATCATTGAGGGAGAATAATATCGTATGAAACAAATGATGGCTTCTGAATGTTTTCTTGAACCCTACTAAAAGAACGTCTCCCGATCTTTGTAACTTTGCCAGAAATAATCGCCGAGGAAAATAAAGTTCTCTACCTTTACATAAATATAAATTTTAGATTCCCATGCATCCGTTGTTCTCAGTGTTGGCATTGGCCATCCTGGGGTTGGGAAGTGGTGAGTAACAAGGACACCAAACAGTAGTTGGCACTGGAAATTCAGGGTGCTGGTCCATCCGTCACCCAGCAACAACCGCCTTCATTGCCACAAGACACAGTGTTGGCGATCGTGAAACAGCAGGCATGTGAGTGTCATTAAAACCACGGCCATCCCAGTTCACAATCCCACCTGGGCAGACAGCCTACCGAAGAGATAAGACACGCCAGTGCTGACCGCAGAATGGGGTGCTTTGCCAACATCCGCCAGAGAAGCTGCTTTTTGCTCTAACGAAAACTTGCATTTTTATCTGATGCCCTTTGTCTCGAAGGCATCAGATAAAAATGCAAGTTTTATGTCGGGAAGAAATCACGAGGACAGCCATATGGCTGCCACTTAATTCACACTATGCCACGTGACTGCTTCCCCCAGGAAACACACTGCACTGGATGTTGGATGCACACGTGGATGCACACGAGACGCACACCATCGGTAATTCCAGACCACGAAAGCAACACGATCTCATTACGTCATCAGCTGTCATTATAACTCGGGCTCTTTAATGAGGTCCCTTATTCTCTGCATCCTACCATGCCATTCAAAGGTACTTAAGTCTCCCAGGTTGAAAGTGCCCCTAATGGCCAAGGGCAAAGATGCCAGCTCCCCGCAAAGCACGCCATCGCATAAAAATCACGCAGCCAATAATTGATGACTCATCCTGTTTGCAGTCACATGCAGATCCACTAGACGTGGCTGCCGGTCACACTGGCCCCTCTTAGATCTTGACGGTACATTAAAAATTGCGCTTGAAAAAATGCGTTTCCATCCCAGATTTTATAGGAATGAATGGCAACGCCACCAAGCGCTGTGCTTCCTCCTGGAGTGACTCTGTTTGGCATTTTGGGGTCCCAGAGGTTTATTTCTTAAACCGCTCAAAGTATCAAAGTCATAGTTTGCGGCGAAGACGGCTGTTCCGGGACACGTGTCAGGGACCTCTCAAGTCTCAGCCGCCTGCGACGGCTAAGGGATTCGGTTCGACGGGAAATCTTATGGCTGAGACATAGGACGAACTCAAACTCGGAGAGACATCATACAGAAAAACAACTATTTGGCAAGGAACCAGCCCAAGGTGTTAAAAGTGACGTCACCTGGTCAAACGAGTGACGTGGATCACAGGACGTAAAGGACAGCCTAGAGAATGGTCAACATTTTTATTTTTTTGCCTAAACAAAAGAGAACTACACAAGTATTTTCCTTGGTGGCATCAGTTTTAAAGCAATTTGCCCACGAGGCAAATTTCCTTCTTTTTTTCCTCCTGAAAATGCCAATGTTTATATAGCGAAACATCCCTCTTTTTCTAGAGATCAAGTCTGATGTCACTTCATTTAGGAAGATGTCCCCAGTTTACCCACCTGGAAGCAAGCTTCTCTCTCTCTCTCTCTCTCTCTCTCTCAAGGACAAGAACCACATGATTTCACACATACGCGGGATATGAAACAAAAAGCAACAAGCGAACAAGCAAAAAGAAGCAAACTCAGCGACAGACAACAGTATGGTGGTCACCTCAGGGGAAGGCATCGGGGAGAGGGTGCAGAGGGCAGAGGGGGTCAACCATGGTGACGGAAGGGACTTACTTGCCTGTGGGTGGTGGGTACACAACGCACACACAGATGATGCATTATACAATTGTACACACGAAGCTCGTATAATCTTATCGGCGAATGCCACCCCGATAAATTTAATTTCAGAAAATGCAATATTCTACTCTTTCTCTTCACTGACATGCTTCGTACTCTACTGTGAATTATATTTATCTGTGTGTTTCCTTTTTAACATGAACTGCCCCATGCTAGTTCATTTTCCACTCCAAAGCTTAGGACCGAGGCCTGCACATAATACGTGCTAAGACAAACAGCTGCTTAATGAATTAATAATTCACCTCAATGAGTCCTCAAATATAAATTTGGATCAACCAGTAATTACTACCAAGTTTCTCAAACAGTATCGGGGCATATAAATAATTGAAAATGTCTACATCACAGACTTCCTGCTATCACTGTGCAAGAAGATCTCGCCCTCCAAAGATGAAATTGGACACTTCAGATCAAGTCGGCTGAAATTCAAACAGTAGCAAATGTATGCATGTCTATTTCTACCCCATGCACGCAAGCCAGGCTCCATCCGTACGGGTCCTGCTTGACACGTCGTGTTACTGCATTCACTCATTCATTTATAAGGCTCTGACATATTTTGCAAAACTGCCGGTGAAATGCAGGCTGCTCCCCCACGGAAGGCATTCACCCCAGCTTCAGTCTTCATGTGAGACAACTGATTATCCTTAAGACTAAAAGCATACGCGAGCACTTAATGAGTTTGCTAATAGTTTCTCCGTTCTTCGCACCTTCCCGTGGTCTTGCATTGCTCCAGATACTGTAATTCAGGGGGAACGAATAACAGCTAAGTTCCATTTTTTCTTTTCCTTTTCTGGTTTGACTTTTTTTCTACGCGTCGACAGAGCATATGGAAAAAAAAAAATAGGGTATGATTTCACTCGGTGCAAAAAAGGCATCTGTACTTTTTCAAGGCGGTGAGTAATCTGTCTTTATTTATTCAGCAGCAGTGGTGGCGGTGCAGCGTCCAGATCATGGTCCTGAGGGGCCTCGATGGGTCCACGGGTCAGGAGGACGCACAGGGCAGCCATCCCGCTGCTATGACAAAGGGGGGGCCCCGGTGTGATGGGGTAACGGCAGAGAGCTGTCTGCAGACGCACACGAGTGCCCACACCCAGCACGTCCAAGGTGTGTCCTGATGGAGCAGGCCGTGGAGGACGCCGTGCCTCGGCATATCACGCCATCGGGGAGCCCGCCGGCCTGCGGGTTTCTCCCAAGGGACTTCCTTTGCCACTTGGCCTCACGCCCACATCTAAGCCGTGCACGAGGGACAAAGCCCTTTCTGGGGAGTGCCCCTCTTTGCCAGTCCTCCTCCAGCTGGTGACCACCTGGGGACACAGTCTCATAGGAGAGGTTCAGGAAGACTTGATGCTGTCGCCCGCTTGGGGTTTCATCGTGAAAAATGACGTATACTATATGTGGATGTATGTCGCGGTTGCGTGTGTGTGTGAACATATTCGAGTATCTTAGGATCTCTTGCTTTGGGGTAATCCCGTGAACACTAGCCACCTGAGTTCTCACTGGTTGTCACAGCCCTTGAGGCGAAGGCGGGCAGGGTGGACGCCCACCGGAGCTGTCTCTCTATCTTTGCTGCCTCTGGCCACAGTGTCACCGTCCAGGTCCACCCTTCACCCTGCCCGCTTCCTCTTCCGGCTGGTTGCCTGGCGGGAGCTTGTGTGCTGTCTACGCCTCGTGCTGAGTGTGTCACTGAGCGGCTCTGCCATGACAGCGGAGAGCAGAAACAGTTAAACTCGGAGGCTGCAGCCCTAACCCCCAGGACTTCAGAACACGGCTGTATTTGGACGTAGGGTTTTTAAAGAGATGATTTACATTAAGTGACATCACCAGGGTGGGCCCGAATCTGAGGGGTGTCCTATTATTAAGGTATCAGGACGCAGACACACACAGGTGCAAGTCCAAGTGAGGACATGGGGGCAGAGGCCGCGAAGAAGCACACCCTGCCCATACCTCGACCTGAGGCCTCGAGCTCTCTCAGACCGAGAGAGAATGAATGTGTGTTGCTTAGGCCGCCCGCTCGGTGCTCCTTTGATACAGAAGCCCTGGCCCATTAACACTTTGCCCTAAACGGGTGTCACGTAGTAACTAGGATCGGAGCTGCCATTGCATGTCCCAAGGTCACCTACACCACAGGACTCTCATTCGGGATGCTAGACCGTGTCTCCCTTTGCATCTAGAGGTGCCATCGGCTCCTCCTTGGCATGACACACTGACCCAACGCGTTCCCTGACACCTTCCCACATAGTATGACACGCCCCCTTGGTGACTGCCCTCCCGCGAAGACCTGTCTTTGAGAATGCTTTCTCTTCCCCTTTGAGCCCAGAGTCAAGGGCTGAGCACAGAGCACAACGTTCAGCCTCTGTAGCTCTGCTAGGCTCAGGAACACAGGTGTCTCAGTCAACTTGAACTTGTAGACGCACACAGATCGTGCCCTGGTTTAGAAAGCCACTGCAATTCTCGATGGGCGGTCTTCGGGCCGTGTGTCTCCCTGTATGAGGTACCCTTGCACAGACAGGCCACACACTCCTGGAACACCCTAAATTTCCGTGCCGAGCTCCCAGGTGCCATAGCCTCTGTGGGTCCATGGCTGGTGTCCCAGTTGAGTACAGGTGACTTAAACCGGTAACCTTGATCTGGTTTGGTAGGGAACTGTGACTTTCCCTCACGGGGCTAGGAGCATCCTCCTTCTGACACCTGAGGTCCTCGGCCTCACCAGGGGAAGACATAGGGTCTGTCACAGCACTCCTGCCCTGGTGGCTGCTACTCAGTTCCCTGTGAGAGGTACGTTTGCAGACCTGATCCAAGCAGCTCTCAGACACCGCCCGTATCCAAACATCGCTCTGAAAGGGACACACCTTCTAGTCCTATGAGGGGTCACTTTTCTGTCTGACTCAGCCACCGTGATGTTGCTTCTTCACTTTTTGGACCTGCCGTCCCATTCCTGGCTTTGAAATACAGCAGAATCTCCCACACATATCCCAGCATGTCCCGTTGGATGAATGATTGGCATTATTTACCAAAATAAACATGGCTCCTTAGAATACTTGGCTTCCCGCTCACAAACGAGGTATTCTGATAGTCTTTGCTCAGTAGCGAGTGAGTGACTGGCACATTTATCTGCTTGGGTGACAAGTAGGAAGAAACGATCAAGCTCACAGCAACCTCAGGGCATGCGAGCGCTCCGCCCCCTGGCCGGATGGCGCGGGCCCTGCTGAGCTGGCGATGTGCACGCATCCTCACGGCAGCTGATCCTTCCTCCTCCGGCTCAGTTTCCTGACCCGCCCTGAGACTGTCTGCTACATTCCCGACCATTGCCACCACTGCCGCAGCGTGGCCTGAATGGTGGCGGAGCTCCGCGCATGACCAAGAGGTTCGATCCAAAGCCGCAACGGTCCGCGGGAGTTAACTTACGAAACGGTGCACAGGGCTTCGTGAAAACACAACGCTTTCCCGACAGGGCGTTGCTCGAACCCGTGCCGTCGGAGGCTGCCCTACACGGCTGTGTCACACAGAGACCCAGGTGCTCAAAGGCCTCGACGATTTCTCTTCCCGCGTGTGCAGTGATTCCCACGGGCGATTCCTTCGTGGTGGAAATGTTATTAAAACGAACGTTTCGTCCCCAAAGCGCGCTAATCTATTTCAGGAGAAGGCTTCCTTGGGACGCTGGATGTTGACGATCCCGGCGTGACATCCTGATTGATGCAGAGTGGTTGCTTTCGGCTCACACACCAGAGAGAGCCTCAGCCTGGAGGTGGTTCAATAACTAATTTAACCTCAAACCTAATTCTTTTAATGATGTATCAATCACAGCCTCTGCAAAGGCCCGTGTCAAGTGAAAATATACAGCCGCGGCTTGCATTTAATTAATTTACACAGCATTCATTTTACGTTAATGAACACTCATAGAGGTGGCTTGAATGCATATGAAGATACATAAATTCCAAGTCCAGTGTTCTCTATCCAGGAAAAATAAATCTGAGCGAGAAAGAAAAAGAGGCATCCATCTGTCGGGTGATCATCTCTTTCTGTAACAGGGCGGGGTGGGCAAGAAAGGAGGCAGAAAAACTCTCGAATATTGCTAACGACCTCCGTGGGTTCTGGAAAAGGGAGTGTGATTTCTACTCAGATCGGCCGGGTTCTGAATGAATGCCCTTTGGTTTCCGTCATGCCCCTCTGCGGGTGGGCATTCTGAACGGGGAGAGACACGACCTGAATTCTCGTAGGGTTAGCTGCTACAGAGATCTGGGTTCTGGCGCCAGGCGTGTCGATGGAGTTGCTTTGGCCAAGGATCTCAACTTCGTGGAGCCACAGTTTGGCCCTCGTTTACTTATTTCTTCGATGGGGAAGGTCTCAGAGTGGTAAAATTCAGCTCCCACGAAGCAGGTGGGTCACAAAGCGATTTGTGGCTGAGTCCTTGGGAGCCAGACCGTCATGCCCCGTATGACGTAGACGACCAAGATGGTCTGCTTTGGTTTTTACTCAAGAAAGAGAATAAAATAAAGACAGATGTTGTCAGGGATGGCACCCACCCCACAGAGAGACATGTCAGAGGTTGGCAGACCTCAGGGTGACAGAGTAAGACATGTTTGTTCATGGCACCAACGTGTCACAGAGTGGAGATGACCAGAAAATAAGCGTATCTCTTAGATGGACATATGCTATGTGGAGCTGAGGAACTAGAGAGGTTTAGAGAACATTTATTTCTTCACGAAGTTTAGTTTATGCCAGATTATTTTTTAAGATGAAGAAAAGGGGGAAATGTGAAGGGTTTGGTTCACGTCCTGGAATATAGGACTTCACGGTGACTGGCTGTGTGTGAACAAGAGGCAGAGATGACGGGCCTTCTCTTACTCAAAGGAAGCAACAGGTCTGGGGAAGCCTGCGTGGGTGGGCAAGGAGCTGAGCAAATGTACATCTCACCCTCAAAATTCTGGTTAGTGAGACATTTACTCACGGGCGACACAATTTTTGAAGCCGCGGACGGATTTGGTTTTCAATAATTTGTTATTCTTTTTTTCACCGATGCGTTTTCTGCTTTTTTTTTTCCGAAGTCAAAATATTTTACTTAAATAATAAATTCAGATAATACAGAATCGTATAAAGAAGATTCCAAAATGCCACCACAAATAAGGACAGTCAACAACATTTAATCAATGCTACCCTGAGCCTCTCTGTCCACATATACACAGCAAATGTGGATAAGCTGGTGAAAGGCGTAGAGTTCGTTTTTAGTGAGGTCATGCCAGCTAGGGTTTAATTTACTTGAACAGAAAAATAAATTAAAAGGGAGCAGAGTTCAAAATAGTAGTGATATTCAGAATGTCATTTGCTCTATAAAGCGTCCTCTCCTTGGGAAAAATAAGTCTTTTTAAAGATTGGAGGTATGTTTTTGCTGATGGCATATTTCAGGTTTATGAAGTCCACCGGCTCTCTGCTATAGAAGATGGACTTTTTACAATATCTTCCTGGCACCTTCTCGCTGCTCGTTTTTCCCATTTCGTTAGTTATAATGTCATGTTGAAAAGTGCCAGCCTTATAATACTTCGATTCCGTCAGCCTCCAAAATTCTCTGCACCATTTTAGCGTAGCAGGAGATCGGAACGGGTTCGCTGCCCGCCTGTCGATCAAGTCTTCTCCAATTCAGAATTCCTTTTCTATCTCTTGTTTCAATGGTTTCGTCTTTATGTAGACCTTTTATAAAGAAGGATCGTGGTTGTCTTCCCGCGTCACTGTATCCAAGGACAATTGTGAAGAACGCGTCCTTTAAAACTAGAACCGTTGAACCGTTACATTCCGACGCTGAGTATCAATATAAAAATGTTGAAGGCCAGTGTGTTTTCCTTTTCCTTCTCCGTGTGCTAGTGGATTCGCTTTGCTCTCTGAATGTTCCTACGATGACCTGTTTATTTTTCACATCTGGCAACACCGTTCGGCTAGGTTTTGATGAGTGAATAGCAGCGTTTCTCTGAACCGACTTCTAAGCGCGAGAGTCACATCGTGTTTTATCTCAGGGAATTTATCTTCTATCATATCTTGGAGTTGCTTTTTCCTCCAGGAATGGTAATCGTACACTTTATCCTCTCTGTCTTTCATTGCTCCCGTCTTCCAGGTTCCAAACGTCTTACTCCTGTTTCATTGAGAGTGATTTCCTCAAATCTATCTCCTGTGTTTCTGGCAATATTTTTGTCCTTTTAGGTCTATTTTACGGCACTGTAAATGGGATTTTCAACCTTTTCGATCCTCACTTTTCTCCTTCGTGTCTTTCGCTAGCTTTTCTAACTTGATTTACACGGTTCTCAGTTATTTTGTAATCTCTTTTTGAGACGTTTGATTTCTTTCAACTCATTTAAAAAGAGAAACAATATATTGAAAATTTGCTGTAGACTATGAAGAATGAACCATCCTTTCACTACGTGAGGCTTATCCTTATTTTTTATTATTATTACGTCCCTCGCTCCACCTCACCCTATGTGCTTTCTTTCCAATGTGGGCAACCATTCTCTCTCTTGAGTCCTTTCTGATTTTTCCTGATTTCAGAAGAGACACTTGGCAGTGCACAAAGTTCGAAGCGAAAGAGATCTGCTCTGTAGGTTTGATGCACTCTGGCATTTTAAGCTCCCTCGTGGGAAATCAGTCGTTCATCTTAGCCCTGGCAATCACGTCCCTTCTCAGACCCAAGACTCCAGCAGTTGGGGTGGATGACAGTGAAAACTCGTGTCTCTTACTCTCTCCGGGGGTACAGCTGTCATCGGGACGTGACTGCCCCCTCGGCTTGCACTCACATCACCTCAGGTGGCTTCTCAGAGTGAGGCATCTAGATTATATAAAAACAATGAGGGTGACAGCTTTGAAAAAGTCAAATGTGTTCCTCGTTTTTATTCCTATCAAGATAACCGTCTCCTGAGTCAGTGTTACCCATCCCTCGGCTAGGAGGAGGTGCTGGGGTGTTAACAGTAAGATCTCAACTTGGGATTTGGGAGCAGGCTGGGTCGTCTACACAGACGGGCTTTGTCGAGAGGAAGGATTTACATGCATCTATTTACACACCTTCTAATTATGGGATCTGCCCTCAAGGTCTGTGACTCTTTTTACCTTGGAACCGTTTATTCTGGTGGAGGATGGACCCTCAGCACCTCCGCCCCCCGGGGCTGCATGCACCTGAGCCAGGAAACTGCTCGCTTAATGGTCTGAATGGCCATCTTTTCTTGCTTTCTTTGAAAGTGATGTTTTCTTCTGCTTCCTTTTTGAGAAAGGGACTGAAATTTAAAAAAAAAATGTCTTTATCATATTTGACAGGAACGCTGGATAGCTTTAACTGAAATTACTCATCTGAGAAAAAATTCTGGAAAAGCTTAACTTTTCGCCCCTGGAGATCATTTTAAACATGTTTCAAACATTTAAATTAGGCGTAGTGACAAGCGCCAGCCACAAGCCTGTGGCTGTCCTGTAGGCAGGTGCGTGGATGAATAAGATCGTGCCCATTACTCTCTTACCGTTTACTACCCCAATTGGAAAGGTGTCCTCTCCACAAATTCCAATATCCCTTATTTCTAGCAGAATTAGCTTCGAAAGCCAATTTGCCATTCCAGGCACAAAACATCTTTCTTTGTTTAAAACAGAATTGATTCCTTCTTGGAGTTAAATAAGGAAATCCATGTCCAATCTTTGCTCAACTCTACGTCAGGCTCATTTTTCAAGTGACCGTCCTTTCTCATTTTAGATCTAATATACATCATTTTCCAATCCTTTCTCTATGTACTTGATCCTCTTGAATGGAGTCCTTAATTTGTATTTGTGATATGTTTTTTTCTCCTGGGTATAGAGAACATATGTTAGCATTAAGGTTGCTTGGAACTTAGCGCTGAACTCAAAGTGCATCAGATAGTTAATAAATGTTGATGCACATGATAGAGTTTTGCTGAAGTCCCAAGAAGTCTCAACGTCCAATCTGGGACAAGGGAAGAGTCACCTTCCAGACACATTTTTATCTCCCAATTAAAAGTCTCAGCAGCTGACATTATTTGTCTAGAAAAAATAATTATATTGATTTGAGTTACTTAATAGTCATGTAAGCACCAATGTCTTCTGGTAGAAAATGAAGCAATTACAATGATTATCGATCATTACGAATGACAATATAAATGCATATTTCCAAGGGGAAGAGTTTTACATATTTCATCAATGTGCCTAATCATTAAACTGAACCTTGTCTACTGATAAACGATGCCTAAATAATGCAGATTTAAACGCACTGTATTGTTTGGGAAATTGAATAAATGTTGAATTTGATTTTTTAAATTGAAGGAAAACATTCCAATGAAAGAAAATGTCCAGTTACTCTCTAAATTCCTCAGGCATAGCTAAAAATACGGTGAAAACGAAACAGCATGTTGTTCTCAGAGCTGAGCTGAGTCTGGCAGAGATTCAGGGAAAGAGAGCTGCTCAATTTAAAAATGCACAACTCCATCGTTTAGAATTTTCCCTAAAGACATAATCAGACTTGCAGAAAGATTTATGTATGAGGATGCTTACAATTTCGTGCCTAGACGTGAAAACCAGAAACAAGGGTAAATGCTCAACGAAATTAAATCCATGGCCGATGTTTTGTGGTTCTCTCTAGCTGTTAAAATTCAGATTAACAAAAACGTATCAAGTTGGAAATTTTCGAAAATGTAGCCTTATACTTTTAAAGCGGAGTACGAAATTATATACACGGTATGATCCTAGTTTTGAAAATGCTTCATGAAATGCACATATCATACATCATATACACAATTATATAAGTAATTTATGTAAATAATTTAAACCTTTGCCAAAATACGGACAGTGTTCATCTTAGAGAAGCAGATTCTCATCAAAGAGTCCGTTATTGCTTTTTACTTTTTGACATTTTCCAAAAAGTTTTGCAGTAAAACCACATTTCTCGTTTAAGTGGAAGACAAAACCAATGTGTGTGATAAATAAAACACACCCGACTGTCCTTCTTGAAGTATAAGTGTGAAGATCCTGCAAACACTGTTGGCCAGGTCCGAGCGCCAGGTCCCAGCAGCACACGTCACCACCCTCAGGGACGGAAAATGTGGTAGGAAAACAGGATTGCGTAAGGGACCTATCATCACTGGGTTTCTCTGATGTGTTGGACTTCGGAAGACTGTGAGGGACTTGCATTTTCTACGATACGAGGTCGGCCAGCTGGAAAGCCGTTAGTCTGATCTTTACTTGGACCGCTTCGTGCCTTGTCCTTGGAAAGCTGGCTGACTCCTGAGAGCCGAGGATGCAACTGGCACGCGAGAGACAGGGTCCGGCTCCCCTGTTCCAGGCTCTGGTCCCACAAGGAAGTTGTGTCCTGTGCACTTCAGTCCAGTTCGGCAGACGTGGAGGTAGGTGGTGACCGGGGCACGGGGGAGGACACAGGACAGAACACGGGGCCGGGGCTCCCCTCGTGGTGTGCCACATGTATCATGACCTGGCAGACAGTTCAGGATTCGGAGAAGCAATGAAACATAACGTACGGACATACCAAGCACGCTCCCCATGCGGTTCCTAGACAGACCCTTCCATGTGTGGATTATGAGGCCAGCGAACCCGCAAAGCAAGGGATGACCCAACAGGGTGACGGAACATTCTGGAAGGGTCTCAGTCTACACAGTGATTTTACTTCTGTGAAGAAAACGCTGCACAACACAGCTGAATTAAAAGTAATGGGTTTTGTTTTTTTTAAGATGCTTGTTATAAATGTGTGTGTTTTTTTTTTAGAATATCAATTCACAGGCAGTAGAGAGGCATCCGATTTGTTTCCATATTTGTACATTCTTATCAATTAAAGTTGATCAATACAAACATAATTTGTCTTAAATTTGTCTCGGTACAGGGAGGCACTATACATGTTTAGGATTTTTGAGGTAAATGTAGGAAAAAAGGCAGGAGGGGAGGGATAATTCTCGGAATGACTGCTGATACTGTTATCGAAAAATGCCGATGATATAATTCGTACAATTTTCATTTTACTGACAAGTAGACTCAGAATTTTTTAAAAAATTCTGAATTTAAATAAATTTACTCCGTAGGTTTATATTCCATGAGGTACTCAATAGTGCATTGGCATTTATAAAAAATAAAAGTATTTTTGAACGCAGTAAAAAAAAAAAATGAGTATTGGAAATGAAGAGTCTCGATCCCGTCTGATCTTGGAAGCTCAGCAGGGTCGGGCCTGGTTACTCCTCGGATGGGAGACCACCTAGGAAGGCCAGGTGCTGTAGGGCGTAAAAAATGAAAAAATAAGGGATTGGAAGCTGACGAGGTCCTTGCAATCTCTGAGGTCAACCGACGGCCACCTCGCCTCAACAAAATAAATAAATAAATAAACATAATAAACATAAACATCATAATAATAATAATAATATTAATAAAAGAAAATGAAAAGAAAGTGTGGTTCGCTCGGTGGCGTCAAAGTATTTCACGTGCTCAGATGTTAACGCCGCTTAGCTCCCCTGTTCTGGCGGCCCACGAGGCTGCTCCTTCTGCAGTAAGAGGGGAAGCTTTTCCATTTCTAGAAGTTATGCGACATGGTTTCCAGTGCAGTGCGGAGATGTGTGGACGGCGAGCCGCACGAATGCCGATCCCAGGGCTCGATCGTTCCGAATCAACGCTCACCATTTCCCCACCGTTTCAGCGTCCGCAAAAACACGTCGCGGGCATCATTTCGTTATGGGATTCCGTTCGGGAAAAGTGACCTGGAAACACAGTTATTTCCATGGTTGCCCAGCTCTATTATTTTTGTTCATTCCTCTGTATGAGTAAACACGCAGGGTAGAAATTTAAGCGCACGATTCATAAACGTGTCGAAATGCCTACTTTTTACAAGAAAAAATTAAGACCGACTCTCCGTAATGCTAGATTTCAAAGCAGGATTTTCCTATTTTATTTTGGCCTTCAAGATACAGATAAACGGTCTCTCTGTACATACCCGTAATATATAAAAATTTAATATATAATATTAAGTTATATATATAAAATATATTATATAATATAATATGAATTATCATATATAAATGCTATATGGCAAGATTATAAACGTAAACATAAATCCTATTTCATTAAAAATAATAGGTAAAATATTTGAAACAAATCTGAAGAATGTAAGGAGGGACTTATCGTGAATGGAGAGATACATATATACATGTATCTTCTGCTGGAGAACATTAGAAAAATTCTGATTCATCAATTTTAAAAACGCAGCCATTATTCTAGATAAAGACTGTTAATCTTATTTCAGACTCTGTTCCTCTCCAGTGTCTAAGCAATATGTTTGATGATATCCGTGCTCATAATCAGATAGAATATTCTTTCATATGGATGTGTCATAATTAATTAGCCAATGTCTATCACAGGAGAGTAAATTCATCCTGCTATTCTGAAATTGTCAGCTTCCTTACGATTGTGTACTTCCCCATTTATGCTATTTTTCTTTGGGTTAAATTCCTAAAATTATATTTACAGAGATAAATTTAAGACATTTTAAAGACTTTTATTACATATTTCCAAATGGCCTACCAGATAGATTATTAAAAATTTATGCTAAAAGTTCAAAAGAACTTTTGGTCACATATCTTTTTCGACATTTGTTATTTTTCACTGTTATATTTTTCAATCTCATCATGAGATTTTATGCAGTTTTTAAATATAAGCGTTTTTTTGTTTTTAGTGAATTTAAACATTTTTATGTTTACGGGCTCTGTCAATGCAATTGTAAACATTCTCTTTTTATTAGCCTGGGCATTGTTTTATTTTACTAATAATTTCCTGTCAATTGTTAGAGTTCTTTATGTTATATTGGATATACACGTCTATGTGTTAAAAGCTGGTCTCCGCATATTTATCGTGTACATTTCATTCATATAGTACAGAAGCTTTTTACTCGTAAAGTCTGTAATTATTATTTTTTTTCATTTTAAAACTATTTTCGAGCCCCCTCTATAGGAAAGACCGTTAGTGCTGGGGTGTAACTGCATCCCTCTTGGGGGCCTTAACGTATTGGAAGAAAAAAAAAGATGTTAATTTAGATAAGCACAGATGTGACGACATAGTTATCAACCTTGCTATGTGCTGTGGACTATGAGAGGTTAGGATCCGGGGGTTTCCCATGAGAACAGATCTATGAAGCGGGTTTAGGTGGCGATGTCTGAGCTAAAGCATGACTTGGTACAGGTGGCAGGGAGCGGTGGGTTTGGGGACGGAAGGACAGAGCCGGACGGGTCCGGTAGCAGTAGAAGGTGGCTTCCTGTGTCAGCCCCATGTGTCGAGCCAAGCTGAGAACGTGCGTCTACACCCCGAAGTTCTATCGACATTTGTCCACGGTTTACCATCCATGTCTTTATTTCCTTTTTCATCTTTCGTCAGTCTGAGCTCTACCTGGCGTGGTGCGTGAGCTGGGGATCCAGTTACCTGGCGGGGATCTGTGCGGATCCTGGCTTGTCTCACCGCCTGGTGAGCTCGCCCTGTCCATATTAAAACACGGCATTATCGAATGTTCGATTCTAATAACTGCTTTCACCTCACGTGCCTGGAAAATAATGTCAGAGGAGCAAGAATTGACATAGGAACAGAAACAATGCCTGTAATTGTAATCGTAAAACGCAGAGGTATATCAAAGAACTGGGCCTTATTTAACAGAGGCCGTGGTATTCTCGGTGAACATGTGGCTAGAAGATAAATTGAACATCTGTAGTGTTCTCCTCGTTCTAGGATCTTAATGGATCTCTACGTGCTCAGGAAACAGAAGAAACATTATCTGCCTCCAGCAAGGTGAGGTATTGCTGCTGGGTGTCCATTTGGTAGAGCGTCTCCTGTCTCTACCTTTCTCCTTCGTGCTGAATAGCTAGTAGCATCCCTTTTGAGATAATCCCATTAATATGTCCATCTCGAGAAGGGAACACCGCACGTCCTCGAAGCAGACCAGGCTCTTATAAACAGCACACAGGCAGCACTGATGTTAAAGCTACGCATCGTGAGGTGTTGCTGGCTCACGCAAAAGCACCTGTTTCGCAGCTGTCACTGCCGAGTGAGGAAAGGGGAAGCCCTACCTGGGAGGAGGAATTCGCGACAGTTGAGACTGGGAAAGAGGTCGATGTAGAGCAGGCATAACGGCCGGCTCCGAATGCATCAGACAGGAAGCAGCGCAGGACAGACGACCAGAGGAAAATTCGAGCAAGAGACTCTACAAGGTCCTTCGCCGAAGAGAATCTCGGCATGCCCAGCAGACGCAAGGAAAAGGACCCAGACTTATTAGCAACTCGGGGAATGCGAACGAGAACCACAGAGCAACACTGTCACACGCTCACGAGAATGTGCAAACGCGATACTGAACGTTGCAAGGATCGGGGGTGCCGCTCGCTACCCAGTGGGGCCTCTTGTGATGATCAGGGTGCATGTGTTCTGTGATGTCCAGGATGGTAGCCCCTCGCCGTGTGAGGCCACTCAGTATGTGACACGTGGCTGTGAAGATCGAGGAGCTCAACTTTCAATGTCATCCCATTGTCCTTAAAGTTACGTGAGCGTCTGGTGGCTACCGTATTGGATGACACGGATACAGAGCATGTAGGGAAATGTGCGCACACTGTTGGTGGGAATGTTGATTAGAACGAGCTTTTAAAAAAGTATACGCCGTTGTCTGCTCCAGCGCAACATCCACACCCCCTGGGGCCCTCCATTTCACTTTAAGGCAAATATGAAAAATTGTGCTCGCTAGCATTGCACAGCCAAGAAAGCGAAACCCGTCGACTCTCTGTCAATGGTGCAATCGATCGATAAATGATAATATTTTCATGCACTGGAGTACCACCATGCAACGAGAATGAACTAGCGGCTACCGCACGTGGCAGCATTGGCGAATCTCACAAATGTAAGAAGCCAGTTGCAAAAGAATAAATATTCTATGACTCTATTCTTATAGATATCTAAAGGAGCCTAAGACAATGTGCTGTGAAAAGTCACGAAGGTGGGAGAGGGGGTGTCTGGGATTAGCTGTGGGGAGGATCTGCTCGCAATAACTTTTTTCCCCCCAGGGAGATCCAAGCGCAAGTGTATTTACTTGTGATAATTCAAGTTTCGTATGTACGATCTGTTCCCTTCGGTGTGCGGACGCTGTCGTTCAATATAATCAGTGAATACAAAGCAAAGAATGGCCCAATCACGAGACGCTGACAACAAGGCGCAGGGTGCCTTACGGTCCCAAGACGTGAACATCAACATGCAGAGTTGTACAAAAGTCCTCGGGACCCCTGGCCTCGTTTGATTTGTATCCATGTTCTGCTTTACGCATACCCCAAAGCGGCATCACGGAATGAACGAAAGACTGCTGTTGGAATAAGTATAATATAAAAATGGCACTGATCGGGACACATTGTGTCATCGCTTTGACTGGCGCGTCATCTGGCCGTCTTGCAGAGACCCACAGAACAGCGGTACGTCATACAATCCAAGGTCCCTGACACGCAAGGAAAGGAAGGACCGACTTCATGGCGGAGGTTTTCTTGACCAATGCGAGGCACCTTCAACACGGAGAGCTCCAGAATTATCGGACGCAGCCCAGGCCCATTGTCAACCAGAGGCTGTTGCCTTTGGGGCCAGATGGGAATTGCGGAAGAAGCCTGCCGGGGTGATGACGAACCACGAGTCTTCATCGAGATGAAAGTTCTCTGGGCTGCCTCATCCGAATTTCCAGCACGGCTCCCTTCCCGAGCGCGGTCATTGCTAATGGTAACTTGATGAAGTATTCGGCAGAAATGACGGTCTTCGCGTACAGTTGGGTCAAGCCGAATAAATAAAATTAGTGGAAAATGGAGTGACCGAAAACTTGATTGACGTGTGCCTTGGTAATTAGTTCAAAACAGCCCTTTGAAGTCGCCATTGTCTGAACGTGTCACGAGGCTGCTCTGGGAGCCCTGGTCCCATCTTACGCCCTCAGGCATTTGGTTTGGTTGGCGTGTGTGAGTGTGACTGTGTCTCTCCCCAGTCTTTTGCGGCAAATGCAGTCAGAACCCCCAATTCCCCCTTGACACATCGGCAGGTTAGCACCGGAGAAGCAGGAAACACCCTGAGACTCTTTCCCTTGACTTCATAACGCTTTATTTTATTTATCCCAAAACCACACGGACTGTCTGCGAGGAGCTCTGCATCGTCGCAGGTTCTGGGCGAAGACGTTTTACACGGAGCCGGTGTCTTTGAAGAAATCGTGACGATGTCCAGTGCACCGTCAGGATGAGGAGTCGCCGGGTGCCGTTCCAGCCCCGTCATTTCCATTCGTCCTCTGCGAAAAATGCCGCCCTCTGAAAAGCACGGTCGTTTTTTTAACTCCGTCATGTCCGCCATTGAAAACAAGACCCGATGAATGGATAAAGTTTATCATGCTCAGCCCACCCCACCCTCGCCCCCGACTTCTACTAAGTCCCGCCCGATTTGGCGTAAACAGAGACAGGCCGTCATATCAGACCATCGGAAATGGGATTCTAACAGCATCAGAAGCAGGAGCAAAGCAAACCCTTCCAGACACATGCATCGGAACACGGCGGTCCCATCGCACCATGCGATCCCCGTCCACGTCCACGTAGGTGTGAGCTTCTCTTTGAGTCTTTGTGTCCTGTGTCATCACCCGCCACCCCCCAAGCAGCCCAATGCCCATGGGAAAGCAGATGCCACCTGCGGTTCGGTGGAGTACCTGATGGCAGCAGAGGCCAATCTCATCACCTCGCTGCTGCTGCCCAGCTCCGAAACTGGGTGGGTGATGTCGTCCTTGCTAATGATGCGGGGTGGGGTGACTTTGCAAGATGTTGGGGGTAAGTATCAGCACAGGAAGAGAGGGTCTGTCTCCTTCCACGTCACATCCGTGTCCTGAGGTCAAGCAGAGACCACACAGAAGTCCTGCTACCAGGCTGGCGAAAACCAGCGTCCAGGACAGCATCGCAGCAAGAGAGAAGGTGTCCGGGTTCTCAATGGCCCCACTGAGAGACTCGATTCTCGTACCCGAAGGCCAACTTCCTCCTTGGCTTCCTGTGAGCTAAAGTCTGGACCCAGCCGATGCCCTGGTTGGATCCAGCACCCCGATGGGAACTAAATGAGAGCGTTTGGTGAGCGCCGAGCAAATCCAGGACCTACCCCTCGTCACGCTGCGATGGTTGCGAATGGAAGATCTCCTTCATAATAACGGCGGATCTACTTATGTCTTAAAAGTATTGTTAAATCATGGGCAGAGAATTCAAACAAGTCCAAAATAGTCCCATGCCAAGGCCACAGATGCCCACAAGACCCACCTAGACCCATCTGATTGGCACGGCAGGTGGACCGGATGACAGGCTGTGACACATTCCAGCACACTGCCAACCGGCAAACCGGCCTGGCCGAAAGCAAAGGCGATGGGAATAGGTGGCCGACAACTCATTTTTAAAAAGCGAATGTTTCTCTACGACGTACCAATGTGTATTCAGTACAAAATCTAAGGAACGAAAGTTTCATCTGTTCAGTCTGGATCAACCCTCGAAACAAAGCGGTTTGACCAGATAGGACTTTTTTTTTTCAAAGGAAGAGTGTGACTCTGAATTCAAACAAGACAGAAAATGCGTACTTAGAACAGTTTCGAAAGGAGAATCCATTCACCTCATTTCGTCTGATCTGGGAGTAACCGCCACATCCCCTATTTGAGGTACTGTGTGAGGTCCTGGAAAATCACAGGTGACACAAGTCACAGGTTCTGGTCATGAGTGAAGACCAGCTGGGACGACCAGCCCGAGAAGAACAGAGCTCACGCGTAGCTGGAAACCTTTCTGGGCACGTGGACCTTGGTGACGTGGCACCAGCAAAGTGGTCTTCATCGCTAAAACCAGACTGTCGGAATGAAAGCAGTCGAGTCTGCTGAGTGCAGAGCAGCTCGCGTTGACTCCCGAAGCTCAGAGCGAATTCACATCCTCTCCTTCGGCCACGCAATGAATGTTCGTGTCCCCTTGCAATTCACATGGTAAAGCCCTAACCCCTCAACGTGACGGTGGTTAAAACTCAAGGACAATGGCCAAGTAACCAAATAGGCCTAGGTCAAGGATTACGGAAGACGAGGAGATTATTTCGGCGGGGGTCACCGGGGAGGTTCACGGGAGGAGCAAACAAACGGGGTGTCCCCCCAACGGGGGACATGCAAAGCAACTGGAGTGGACAGTTTGCACCTTTCCCATCGGGCTGACCCGCTCATTGGCCCTTCCACTCAACGTGGACCTTCGAATCCTCCCGTTTTTAATTTACCTTGCACGGAGCCCAGTACGGCGTGCCCGTCCTTGAAATAATGAAATGCAGCCCAGTTCATTCAAGGTCGTGAGAAGTCCTTGAATAATTCCAGGAGTTTTCAAGTGCATAAGGGATCCTGAAAAACAGATGTAGGGGTCATCTGGCAATTCTGGCACATGGGGTGATGCTTGTGGGCGGGAACGTGGCATTCTGAGGCCGGAAGAACATACACTCAGGGATGTGCCGACAGGTGGGCGATTGAAGACCGGCCAAAAAAAAGTCTTCAAACCGTTTGTTGATAGTTTTCTTGTTATAACCTGGTCAGTCTGAATAATCCAGAAGGTTGGACAGATTTTGCACGGTGTGAAATCAGCAGAAGGAGAAACAAGGTAAAGACCGAATTAAAATCATTCCCATTGCACTTAGAGGCAGCCGGTCTAATCACACTGCTGAGACCACCCGCTTAACGGCTAATAATATTTACTTCTCACAGTTTGTCCGCGCGTGTCCAGACAGGGATGTGCAGTGGCGCTGTTTAGCTGGCAGCGTGCCTACCCGGTCATCTGCAGCCGCACAGGCCACCGATGTCTACACCACTCGTCATTGCCAGGCGATCTCAAATCTTATGAAGAACGTGCTCACGGTTGGGTTCAAGTAGCTCTGTCGTGTCCCTCACGGGGCGTAGACTACTGATCTCCCACCCGAAGCCGATTGGCAGTGAGCAAAATTAAGGTGCGCTTATTAAACCAGGAAGAAAAGGACAGTGGCCGTGGAGAAATGACGATTCCTGGGAATTCTACGCAATAGACTAAAACCGAGGAACACGAGGACACTGGAAACGCCGGGACGAAACTGGATTTTTTTTTTTGGCTGACACTAGGGCACTTCGCTCGGGAAAACAAAAGGACCCATTTACACACCTGAGCACACGGATCCATTCCGAGAGAGCGAAAATAACACCTTGCCTATACTCCGGATGCAAGCGAGAAGGAAAAATGAGTTTAAAAGGTCTCCGGGCAACGGAACACAGAGCGTAAAATCCGTCAGGACGGCCCCTCTGGGAGAGCATTTCCGTCACCTCGAAAACCTGTTTGGGACATCGGTGACCGGCGACCCCACCTGGCCTGCCAGGTAGGTGACAAAACTGGATGTTTTTTTAAAAACAGCCCTGGAAAAGCACTGACGATGTGAAGCTCGGCAGGGAACGGTCGAGTCCAGGTTTTAGAGAATTCGCCTGTGACCACTGAGGACAATGGCTTTCAGGGGGAAAAGGCAAGAAGCAGAGAGGTCAGCCAGGAGGAGGTGTCTGCTCTACGGGAGAAAAAGAAATTTCATTCTTAAAGGAAAACTGATCCCCCTACTCACAGTTCTGACACCACATGGGTAGGTTTTCCACCCAAAGCGATCCCGTAGTTTGCTGTGGGCACCAGCCGGGTATCTCCCCAATCTACATCAGCTCTGACGCCCCCAGAAGTAGTCAATGCAGAGCCCTCCCTTGTGAAGAGCTCTGTCCCCCAACACTGTCCCCATGTCACATGCTAACCACAAGTCACAGGCCCCAAGGTCACCTGCACTTCTGTGCAGCTCAGCTACAAACCGGGGTCCCTCCAGGGCCCTCCTCAGGTTCAGAAATATGCTGTAACATCTCACGAGACTCAGGAGACACCTGACTTAGTATCACCCGTTTATCATGAGGGACACAGACGCACAGCCGGAGGGGAGGGATGTGGGGAGGGGTCCCGGAGGGTACCGAGAGCAGGACAGTCTGCCGCCACAGAGGTCAGGGCACACCACCCTCCCAAGTTGTGATGCGTTCGGCATCCCCAAAGCCCTCCAAACCCGTTCATTTCGGGGTTTTTTTTATGGAGGTTCCATTAGGCATGATTGCTTAAATCACTGTCCATTTATGATCAATGAATTCTCCAGCCTCTCCCCCGCTCCCTGCAGTCAGGGGCGGGGCAGAAAGAGGCCCCACCCCCCATTGTTGGTTCCTTGGCAACCAGCCCTCATATTCCAAGAGTCAATTCATTAGCATAAGCTCAGGTGTGGTTGAAAGCAGCTTGTTATAGATAACGAAAGATGTGATTCTCACAGCAATCACCCAGGAAATGAGTAGGATTTTAGATGCCCCGTGCCAGGGCCCCGGCAGACCACCCTGAATGACAATGGGCCCTAACGCCAATAATATGTGCCCTTGAAGAGATGACACACAGCAGAAGCCACGTGGAGATGCAGGCGGAGATGGCAGAGACTGTGGCCACCACCCCAGGGACGCCTGGAGTCCCTAGAAGCTAGAAGAGGCAGGAAGGACCGTCCTTGGTCTCCGGGACTGGGAAAGAATGAATCCTTTTGTTTTAAGCACCCCCCTTGCCAGCCCCGTTTGGGTAACTTGTTAGGGCAGACCTAGCACACTTCCACAGCCCTGTAGCATACTCAACATCTCCCCTGCTCCAGGGGTTCTACATGTTTACCTTCGGTTCAGATCATTAATAAAAGCTGCGTCCCCAACCTTTCTGGCACCAGGGACCTGTGCTCCCATGAGCATCTAATGCCTGATGGCCCGAGGTGGAGCTGAAGCCGCGATGCTGGCGCTGAGGAGCGGCTGCAGACACAGCTGAAGCTTCGCTCGCTCACCTCCTGCTTTGCCGCCCGGTTCCCAACAGGCCACGGACCGGTACCGGTATTAGTAATCAATGAAGGGTGGAAATCCAGATGCCACCATCCAGGTGGGGGAGATTTGGGAAGAGTGAGCCCTTGTCAGCTTTTGAAACGCCAGCACTTAGAGTGGGACAGTGACCGGACCACTCTGCCCGACACCTGCCGATAAGCCTGGGGTAAAGGTGAACGGCAGGTCAGCTTAGCTCACGAGAGCCTTTCTGTGCATGAGCAAACTGCACAGGTGCCTCTGACATCGACCTGCTGATACAGTCCTCGTTCGTCTTCAAACAAGAGGGATTTTAAAATTAATTTTAATAAAGAGAGAAATAACCTCTAATATTAAATTCTAAGAAGAAATAATGGGTGTGACGGGAACATCGGGAAAGAAGCCAACGCTGGTTTTATTCTTTTCTTAAATTTTAGATTATTTAAAATGCAGTTAAAATATTTCGAAATGCCAGGATGTGGATAATTAAACAATATAGATTTAGAAATGTCTTCATGGAATGAATTACTATGACTTAGGGGCCCCAAATATAGAATTATTTGACTCTTTTGAATATAATTATTTAAACTGAGAAATATTCCAGAACTGTCATTTTTGAGGGTTACCCTCCCCGCCCCCACCCCCAGAATCTGCCTTTGGGGACACCGATTTTAAGCTGCTTATTAAGAAACAGACTCAGGAAGAACTTTGGACCTGCCCCCTTACCTGCCTGAAGGAATTCAGATGGGACACCTGCTTAAAGGAGGCGGCATCACTTAGAAACACAGGACGGCAGGCGGAGAGGAACATGGCAGAGCCCGTTTGCTGGACTCGCCTCCGGGTTCCATTGCGTCCCAGCAAGAATTTATCACGCATCTGCTCTTTCGTGGCTACCCGCGAGGGACCTGCTTCTCCTCTGAAGCCCCAGACCCTGATCCAACTCCCATCAGTGCCGAGTGACGTAAACCCCAACTGCCGACGCGTCCCCCCAGCCTCAGGCTCTGACGGCCGCCCCGTGTAACATCCGTCATAAAATCTGGACATCTTCTCTCCTTGATGTGTCTCATCTTAATTTGATTATTGACCCAGCCAGAAGAATTCAGAAAGGGAGAAAAATTATTTTTTGACCTAACCCTCATTCTCAAAGTGTGGTACTCGGACCATCGGCATGTCCCCCCCGTTGGAGGGAACTTGTTAAAAATACAGATGTGTGGGCACTACCCCGAATCTGCTGACTCAGACACTCTGGAGTGGGGCATCTGGGTTCTAACAAGCCCTTCTGGGGACGTCCACGCAAACCTTTGCTAGAACACGGCTGAAATGCAAACCCTCACCCTTCTACCTCTGCGAGCACTTTTACAGAGACTATGACAATTGTAGAAAAAATTAATTTTGCCTCTCAGGAAACACATCTCCTTCAGATAGCGTATGAAAGACGCTGGCAATTTGGAAATCTGCATTTTATTATGAAAACGTGGTCACACCACGCAAATGAAGCATTTACTGGAGAACAGGACAGGCTGGCAGCGCAATCAGGCAGCTGGTGAGTTGAACTTGGCCAACACCTGCGTGAGGGCCTCCTTGCTGGGGGCCGCCCCGTGAAGGGCCCGGAACCGATGCTGGTGGTCTCCCCGGCTGGAAGCAGATGGAGCAGCAGTCTTTAACGGGCTGCCCATCATCTGCCCTCCAGGAGTCATGACAGTCAGCCGGGGGATGATGCCAGCTCCCTCCCAGAGCCCCACCCTGGGAGCTGCAGAGCCCAGCTTGCCCGCTGAAGGTCCACAAGGCTGGAGAGGCACAGAAAACAGGGTACATTTATTCTCTATTCTGTCTTGCCGCGGGAGAGAGTGATTCTGTAGGCTCCATGTGCCCATTTCACAAGCTTATTTAGGTTTCGTAAACGCTTCGCAGACCCAGCTGTGTGCGTTACATAAAACCTGTTGGGTTTATTGCTGATGACAGGCACAGCGCTAGTCAAAACCATGCACGTGGAATTACATTATCCCTTTGATAATGACGAGATGGCAATTGGGGGACGAAATCTGTTTTCTCATCCGGTTATGCTACATCCAACAGCTCTGTCTTCCTCTTTTGCTCACGGGGAGATCATACAGGATGTTTGCATGCGTGTGTTTAGGGAGTAATTCCAAGCATGGCAGTCACATAAACGGCAGGCGAACGAAACTTCGATTTACTTTTCAGAGTGTAAGAGGGTATTGAAAATACGCATTACGCTGTTCCAGGTCATGGAAATTCAAAAGCGAAATCTTTTCTTTGATTTAATTATGATAAAGAGAAAAGGAAGGAAACCTTGGAAATTTTGAATATTGGCACTTAGTTTTAAAAAAAAACAATAAAATTATATTTTCTTGAAATCTATAAATAATAGATATAGCTCTCTCTCACGCACACATTATCTACTTTATATAATTTAATATAATTTATATAATTTAATTTATATACCTACAGATAACAAGAACTATTGCTCTGGGTGTGGTATTTATAATGGAATACATGTGATTTTGACCATTCTCGACATTCTTATTCTGAAAAAGGATGTCAATCGGAAACAAATTACATGTACGCATCTTTATACACTCTTCAGCTACGCAATCGAAATGAGAATATTTCCAGTGAGATTAAAAATAATAAAACTGTGCAATTTGAGAGCTGGAGAAGAATTTTTAAATGTATATGAAAACACAGTGACAGTCAGGGTAGACGCCATCCTCTCCCAGAATGTGACTTCCAAGAGCGAAGAGAGAACCTGCCTCAGGGAGGGGGAATGACAATTCTGGAAAGTCAAGCGATTCCCAGGGTGAGTCTTTCGGGGTTATGAACTGTGACTGCCCCTTAACTGCAATGTCCTCTTGGTCTCTGGGGTGTCACTGGAGTGCGCTAGACATGTATCCGGGACAGAAAGAGCCAATTGATGGATGGACAGCCAAAGTGCACAGAGCGAGACCTTTGTCCTCCTTCACAGGTTAGGTGTGGCTTCTTAAAGCTGAGGCTCTTCCTACCTCTAGAATTCGGTATGCATTTTGTAAGCCCGAAGATACTCTTTTATCTACTCTTAGAATTCAGTCACCACGACAAATGCGGTATATGAAAAACCTACCAATAACATCATACTCAACAATGAGAAAGTTGAGCTTTTCCTCCAGGAACAAACTCTAGCCACAGCAATCGATAAGAAATAAAGGCATCCAAACTAGAAAGGAAGAAGTAAAACTTCTATTCGCAGATGACATCATGTAAGTCGAAATCCCTAACGACTCAACAACCACAAATAAACTTCTTGGAACTAATAAACAAATTCATTAAAGTTGCAGGCTAACAAAATTAATGCGCAAAAAAAAAAAAAAATCAGTGGCATTTCCATATGCACTAATAAGCTATCCGAAGAAGAAATTATGAAAGCAATCTCATTTGAAATAGCAACAAGAACGATAAAGTACTTAGGAATAAATTAGCCAAAGAGGTGACAAATTTGTACACAGAAAGTTATCCAATATTGATGAAGGAAATTATAAAGACGGTACACAGAAATGGAAAGACATTTATGTTTGTGGATTGGAAGAATCAATATTATAAAAGTGTCTGTAGTACCCAGTGAGCTACAAAGTTAATGCAATCTCTTTCAAAATTTCAATGGGATTCTTTACAGAAATGGGGGGGGGGAATCTTAAAATTATATACAACCACAAAGATCCTGAGTGGCCAAAGCAATCTTTTCCTAGGAGAAGTGTAAAGGGAAAAGACACTAAATTCGGAGCCAGCCATGAAAGCTCCTTTTGTTATTCCAGAGACACTAAAAACAGGTCCAACTCACTCTTCCAACAAGCTCTTTTGTGAAACATGCTTCAGGATGTTTTAGGATGGCCTGAAGGGACCCTTTAAAAGCCAGCATTTCAAACTTGATCTAGCCAAGGTATTTGAGGTGACGCATGACCAATAAAAAAGCATTTCCATCCAGGAGAAAAAAAATAAACAAATTGAAGATTCCGCAGAAAATAGAATTGTTTGTAATCCAAACACTCTGAAGGATGTCAAATGTTTGGGGGAGTCTCTTTCTTTTTTCTTTTTTTCGCTCCACGTTTTCAAATGAATCGGTCTGAATAATGTGTAAAATGCCAATAAAATACTACCAGAAGTCTATCATTTCTTCAGATAAATTTGCAGCATTGAGTGAGGTTAGCATCGAACCCTCCATTATTCGAAATACACTCGGTGAAGACAAGGGAAAGAGCGAGAGAAACATTCTGAGACAAATTTCTCCCATCCCACAAAATGGAAAAGAATTAGGATTTCGGAATTTTGTTCGTCCCACTTTTTATGTTAAAAATATACGTTGACCTAGCACACTGCATTTATCGCTGAGGAACTCATATAAAATCATTCCAATTTCACTGATTTCACTTTTCGGAGATGCGTGTGTGTGTATATGTGGCATATGTGTATGACCTGTATTATCCGCGACGATTCTTAAGAACTCCTGGAGGTGTTATTAAGTAGAAGCACAGGCAAAGAGAACCGCGTGTCTGTGTAAATCACGGAACGGCCGCCCAGGGAGAAATCAAACACTCCCACCTCTCCACACCCTTTATACGCGAATATCTGCGTAACATGTATGTAGATGACGTCTTACAGTTCCACGTGCTATACCTGCATGATGTCACATATTTCTAAATATGTGTATCTACCTATGTCTCTATCTGTATCCACGTTAGGTAGTTAGGTATCAGGACAGAGGAACAAAGAAAGGCTTAAAGGCCCAGCCCAGACAACACCCCTTTTGTGCTTAAAGAATCCCTCCTGTGTCCTCCCAGTCAAGGACGGGAGGGCCGTAACCTATAGCTGGTTTAGTCCCGCCACAGACACCTGTGCAGAAGGTAGTATCCTGACCTGGCCACAACCTCGGCAGGTTTATGTCATCGTTGTAATATCATGCCTGTACCCAGAAGTTCACGAGTCTAATTACAGCAGACTGAGTGGGTGGCACCTGCTCAGTAGGCAGGGTGTTCTGTGGCAGGCAACTGTCAATCGGAAGGACCTCAGGTCCTAGGAGCACCTTTGGAACACCTGTCCCCGGCCCTAATTCGACATGGACATCCTCACTCCTGGCGATCACAGCCCTCTCGGCTGAGAACCCGCTCCTGCTTTGCGGCCACTGTGCCTTGATTTCTTCCTTCCTCTCCCAAACGCCACAGGGCTGCACCTGGCCTTGGCGTGGCCCGTGTCCTTATAAAATAGACTTTAAATAAATCTTACCTCGCACAAGTGTCACTGAGTTGGAATTCACGTCTTCGTCAGCGGTGAGAACGGAGACTGGCGAGTAACGCGGCCTCCGACCGTCCCAAGTCACAGTTTTGGGGTGCGGCGAGTCGCGTAAGGTGCTGGAAGCTCTAAGGTGGCCGCTTGTCGTGTGTTCCTGAGGTTGCGGGCGCCGGCGTGTCACTTCCCAGCGCTGGCGCAGCGGAAACAGCCCGGAGCCCTCTGCGGTTCGCCAGGCGCGAGGCCCCGGGACGCGGGCGCAAAGGGGTCCTCGCCTTTGGGCACGCGGACTGGACACCCAGCAGCGCGCGGTTTCGAGCCGTCTCCGTGTCCTTCCCTCGGCGTCCCCCTCTCGGTCCCTCTGTGGGTCGCCGTCGGTGGCGGAGTCAACACCCTCTTCTCCATCAGCGGATGGATGGACGCGGCGCGCCCCGGTCCCTGTCTGTCAAATTAAACCAGTTTCTTAGGAATCTTCACAGGTTCCTCCAAAAATGAACCAGAAACTGACCTGCCACTGGGAAATAGATATGTCTGTAAATTGAATTCCCGTCTGTCTCTGGGGCGCACGCGCTTCTCCGCGGATCAGCTGCGGGAAGCAGGTGGCGCCGGGCGCGGCGCGCGCAAGGCGCAGGTGCGCACCCTGGGGAGGGCGGACGCGCGCGCGCGCGCTCCTGGACTTGACCTCGGCTCCCGCTGCCTTCTCCACTTGAGTCTCCTTGTTCCCTACATCCCCGCTCGGCGCTTCCCATATTGGAAAGGGAGCTGCTCCCCTGGGGGTTCACACCCCGCTAGGACCTTAAGGTGCCTTCTGTGATGCCACCGAGGAAGCCAAGCCCTCTGATGCCAGGGCGCCCACGTGCCGGGGGCCAGCGCCCGGGGATGCGCGGCTTCCCCTGCCTCCCCTGTTTCCTCTGTGTGCAGACCACGGCTGTCACCTCTCATCTTTGCCCCCACCCCTTGTCCCCCCAGAAAAACCTGCCACTTTAGACTGAGGCTCTGTGAAGCTCGCCTTTTCCCGGCTGAGTTTTCCAGCTTATCACCTGCACTCATTTTTTATTTCTTCTGTATTAAAAATGCTACTTGCGGACTTTCACTTATCACTTGCACTTAAAGGCCTTATAAGATCTTTTTCCCCTAAGTCTCAGTAACTTTCGAGGTCTTGCAGATAGCCAGAAAGGAAAACGCAGCCACTACAGCCTAACGCGGAGCCAACTAGAGAGAAAAAGGGGCACTTTTAAAACGCAGGCGGCTGGACTCACAAGCTGCCCTAACCTCGCCTTTCCCCAAGGAGCGAGGAGTTACTTCTCTGCTTGCTTCCTAAATGCCATCAGACTGTTAAGGTCTGTAAGACTTAAGATACAAATTGACTGTTTCATGCTTCTCTCTGCTGAGTGAGACAATGTTTCTGAAAACTCCAGACTGCCATTGACACCATGAAAAAGTTTTCTGACTGGAAAACAAGAATTCTCTGCTCTATCAGAATAACCTTCTGTTTTAAATCAACAGCTGGGTACGTTGGCCTGAAATTAAACCAGTTTCTTAGGAGTCTCCACAGGTTCCTCCACAAATGAACCAGAAACTGTGACCTGTCACTGGGAAATAGATATGTCTGTAAATTGAATTCCCTGATCACTTGGGGGCCCTTCCCAGGGCCTTTCCTCTGTGTCTCACTCTCCCCATCTACGCATCCTCTCTGTCCGTCATGGTCTCCCACACTCCACCTCGGAGAGGGCGACACGCTCCGTGGACTGCGGGGCTGGACTCCCCCCTGCTCAGAGATCCGACGCTGTGCTACACGGCGGTCACCTGACAGCCGCTTTGCTCCCTCCCTAATTGGTCTTGCCGTCTACAATTTCTATCTCCTGTCCTACGCCAGAGACCCAGGCTACAGACCTTGTCGGACCAGGTGTTAAGGGCCCGGGCTCATGAGAAGGGAAGGAAGGATGGAAGCTAGACACGCCCAGATACGAACAGCCCTTCAAGGCTGAGTTCAGCCCACGTCCACGGTGGCCCTGCTCCCAAGGCAGAAGTCATCGAAGTGCGTCATCTGCCACCAACCTGGTGGTCACTAGGGAAACAAGGGTCCCAACAAGGACAAGCCTCCCAAATCTGCTTGCTACGAGTGTCAGTGCTTAGGTCATTTGGCTGCCCTCTGCCCCAAGGGTCGAAGGACCTCGGGGTCAGAACCGCTACCGGCTTCCAAGTGGTTGCAGGAGACTGAGGAGGCCCCTCCAGTCGCCCCCATTACAAGAAGGCTCCATCACTGGGCTGGAGCCGAGAGCACACCTGCACGTGGCAGGCCCTACTCCACAGATGGGGGATCCTGGGACACATGCACGCAGTGGCCCATGCTGAAAGGGGGCCGGGCAAGTAAACCGCCCGCTTCACAGCTGCTCACCCCACCACGCTTTTCCATCACATGTGTCCCTGTTCTGAACATGCTCCCCAAACCAGGCGCTACCTGGTTTGCACAATGAGTCCGCAGCCAGCTGCAGCCACTTTGGTCTCTCTGTGACACCTGCTGCTTTTCCTTTTCTTACTGGTCTCCTTCAGATGCCCTTTAGAAAAGAAGAAAATGTAGGGTATCCCCGTGAGTTTCAACCTTGAGACGTGTTTGTCCTCCGCTCCAGGGGACACTTGGCAATGTCTGGAGACATGTGTGGCTGTCACAGTGAGGGGGACGTGTCCCTAAGGCCCAGGGATGCTGCTCCCGAAGCAAAAGTGCCCGTGTCGGCCACAGGCAAGAAGGAGCCGAAGTCCAGCATCTCGGAGCCCAGGCTGAGAGCGTCTGTTGGGCTCCGACGATCAGAATTCTGTCGTACAGTACAGAAAGTGTCGATGCGACCCCGAGCAAACACAGTCGCGTGTCGCAGATCCAACAGGAACGTGGGCTTCTTGCAATTCCCAGAACGTTTAAAATATTTCTGTACACATTATTTCATTTTTTCGTTTTTTTTTTTTTGGTTTGTTTCATTTTCACCAACTTAAAAACAAAACAAAACCTCGATCATGTGCCAGGAGCCAAGGGCAGAAAGGGACGGCCACCTCTCCACAGCCTGCACGTCCAGCTGCACCTGGATGAGCTTGTAGTCTATAGTCCATCATCTAAACACTGGGAAATGCGTGACCCGGTTTATGCTTGTGACAAGTGACCTAAATCTAATGAAGCTGTCACATCGCCTAATCCGCTCCTACCCCCCGCTCCACTGCATTCTCTGTCTTTCCATTTGTCCCTCGCCCGGCACAATCAACAGATGCCACTGAGCTATGAGAACCATCGTAACAGGGACGACTACCACCCATAAGGCTGCCGGCGTGTCGATTGGAATGGATGTCCCCGCCACGGAAAGGCAGGAAGGTTTCATTCTTCACCTGCTTCTTCTCCAGGCGTGTTATGCAGCTGCATAGATATGTACCGCTCTACAGTAATGTGGGGCTCAGGTGTGTGGAAGGCACACGCTCCTCCAGGCAAGGGCAGTACAGGTGCCTGACTGATGACTCGGTGCTGGGGTAAGGGCGGTGGCATTTTACGATTCCCCAGTAACATCCTTTACAGAATTCAGCACAGTCGGAAGTGATCTTTTGTTGCCTTGGAAAATCCCCACAATTGAGCACAGAATTTTAGACTTAGCTAATCATGATTACCAAGAATGTGGTTTTAAAATCATGAGGCAGAAGTCTATTATATATTACGTACACAGAGAGTGCATGGGGTAGATTGGATATAGTTAGGTATAGATAAATAGATAAGTATAGTTAGAGATAGAGAAATTATAGATTTAGGTATAGATAGATGACAGTTACAGAATAATAAAGAGAGATACTTATAGATAGATAGGTAGATATACATGACAGTTAGATAGGTAGATAGATATAAGGGTGAGTGGGTAAATGCACAGGTAGAGGATAGATAATAGATATATGGATGGATGGATGGATGAACAGATATGTAGGTAGGTAAATAGAGAAACGATAGATAGATAGATAGATAGATAGATAGATAGATAGATACATAGATACATAGATACATAGATAATAGATAATAAATAGTAATAGATAATAATGCAATGATAATGTAATGGGGAAGGTAAAGCAAAAATATGATATCGATGGAAATATAAAAAGCCAGAGAAGATTAGGAAGCTGTGCTCTGATTAGCATTCTTTCAAAGGACACTATTTGAAATGTTCACGTCGACTTCAGCGTATCTAACGCACAGCAGTAATTGGCCGCCCTAAGAGCAAGTGCAGGCACTGCGAATCCCTAAGGCATCTCCTGAGTTGTCACAGAAATATTAAATTATGAATTCACTCGGGAAAAAAGGGATTCCTATCAGTGTATAGCCCAGTAACAAATTGGTATTTATTTGGGGGAAAAAAAAATCACAGCTTTTGTTTGGCTCTAAAAAGAGACCGATATTGGGTAAAACCGTGAGCGAAAGAGCAATAAAAGAAGGAAGATGACTTGGATATTTTTTAATTTCATTTTTCTGCTCGCATTCATTTTTAATTTTAACTTGCTTTTTCATTTAAAAGTAATGAAAAAATACGAACGGAAAAAGCGATATGCAATGAAGAGTAAAATAAACCTTTTTGTCTGTCGCCCTTTGTGCATAGATTTGAATATACGGATAACGTAAATATCCAGATTCGCGATTGCTGGAACAAACTCTTTCCAAAGATGACACACCCGTTTATGTCCCTACCAGCTGCGTATGAGCTCGCTCGCTTCCATACATCTCTGTCAATTCTTGTCCATATTTTCAAACATTTTGAGCTTTGTCAAAAAAAAAAAAAAAGGTATAAAAACCCTACCTATCGATATCTATACATTACTTATATCTAATCTGTCTGAATTTTCCTGTCAATGCTATACATGTGGCTGGGCAAGTTTTCATACCTTTATAAGCAGGTACCATTTATTCTTCTGTGAAATATCTGTTCGTGTCCTCTGCCCAGTCTTTCTGCTGGGATCGCGGTGTCTCCTTAACTGTAAAAAGTCTTAAATTCCAGGCAAATTTAGGCTTTGCGTATATCTTGCATGACTGTATTCTTTTGACTTTGCTTGCTATTTGGGGCAGAAATTGTTGGGTGTTTAGCCATTTGTATTATCAAATTTATCAATCTCTTCTTTAGAGTGTCTGGGTGTTTGCTTTGCTGAGAAATGCTTCTGATACCCTAAGCTTATCTTTAAAAATATGATCCTTTCTCGTCTGAGTGTTCTTTCTCCTTGTGTTTAAATATTTGATCTATGTACGATCTTCTTTGTTGGGAAGAGTAAGCATATGCTCTGTTCTCCAGATCGTTAGCTGTTTGACATAGAAGTGATAAGGGAATCACTCTGTGTGTTCTAGGTTGGTCTGAGTTGCTATCTTTATTAAAAATAAAATGTTAGTATGTGCTGGGGGAATTTTCATCAATATTTTCTATTGATTTGTCTAAACACTCAGCTATACGAAACTTTTATTAAAATTGATTGCTACTCTGCTTCCATAGGGTGGGCTAGTCCTGCTTCAATGCTCTTGCATTTTTAAAGAATTTGTTTTGATATGTACCATTATGGTATACGGGTTCACATGTATTAAGTTCATATGGAAAATTGTGAGAATTCTCCAAGGTTTCAATAGTGCAAGAGCATATATTATATATTTGATATTGCATAGATATAATACCGAATGTGATGACACTTATCTTCTTAATTCTAATAGGTTTTCAGATTAGAGCCTTAATGTAATCTGAATTACAGATATACACTCACATCGGCAAACTATTGTGTTTCTTCCTTCCTAATTTTTACTCTGCCTTTCTCTCTTTCGTCTAAGTGAAATGACTAGTAATTCCAGAATAGCTTTAAACTATAACAGCAACAGTAGACCTCCTTAGCCTACACTGACTTAACAGAAAATTTTCTAGTGTTTCTATATGAATTAAAGGGCTCATGCATGGCTGAAAAGCTTTTTTTTTTTTTTTAAATAATAAAATTACTAGTTCTTTCTTTTTTACCCATTTTAGTCAAGGGAGACCTTGAATCTTATCAGATTCCCTGGCTCGTGTCCTGTGTGACTTATTATTCTGGTGCATGGCATTAATAGTTAACGAGCCATTCTTGCATTTGATGAGATGAACCAGTTTTGAGAATCAGAATAAATTTGAAATTCCACAATATTACAGGAGTTTATCCTTCGCTGTGGGCGTCAGTGGTGGGCAGCGCCTCTGCCATTAGGGTTGGGAGCGTCGGAATTTAATTGCATTCGGTGAGTTCCGGGGTGTTGGGTGAGTTCATTTATTGCTTAGCCATTTGTATATCTAACGGCCTGGAGATTAGCTTTTGTCTCGCTAATAAAAGCATTTGCCTTTGTTTTTCCTCCTGCTCCTCTACAATTATTATTATTTTTTTTTTATTGAAGGCTTTTAAAAAAAAATAAAATGAATTACACTTAGTTCGAAAGAAAAGGGTGGGTAAACCCTAAACACATTTTGACCAAATTTATTGGAGAACTTCTGAAATTTCATTTATTTGGGGGGCCCGAAGCCGAATTTTTGATACATCTAAACAAAACAGAATTGAGTCATTGGAGGAATGACCATAGGAATTTTATGTGCCCGTTCCTGCCACACCCCCAATGTTTGATTGTTTTTTTTTGTCTTTAATATTTCAAGAAGAACGGACTCTGAAACCTTAAATTTACCCTACTGAGCTCATGGTTTGAGAAACACCAAAAATAACACATAGCCCCAATGATCAACTGGTCTGCACACAGCGTAAGTGTTGGAGAAATCCAAAGAATGAGTAAGTGGAAAATCATAACCATTATAACCACCTTGAAGCGTCAGCAATACAATAACCACGATGCCACGTTCTCATTTCTTAACAAAGAACATATTAAATTCAGAATTTGTGCATTTGGAATTCTTCTTTAACTTTGTGCGATAAGACAATAAAGGTGTGTGGACTTTTCTAATATGGAATGTAAATGAACCGCGAGAGGCCCCCAAGCCCCACGTAGTGTCTAGGTCCTGGGGACATAGTAGGAACATGCCCCAAAACTGTCACTGGACTTGCAATCTAGCCCTTAAAGGGAGAGTCAGACAAATCAATAAAAAATAATAATGGGGCGCATGGGAGTCAGAAGAAAATTTAGAGGTAGCCCTGGAATTTAAACCCACGGGTCGGTCTTTGTTCGCAGTCACAGGAAATAATTGGACAAGCGTAGAGGAAAATTCCAATTATAGTTTTACTCTAGCCTTAGTTTAGTGGTCTAGATAATGAATAATTGAAAATAAATACGACAAAGCAGAAATGTTTATTTTTCTTCCTAAAACTCTACACTTTCTGTACCCTATTCATGTAACATAGACAGGATTTAGTCACCCTTTTCGCTCAGTTGATCATGCGGTAACTTGTCACTCAATCCTTTGTTCACTCAGAAGTTATTTATTGAGGGCCAGACACATTCTCTAAGGCTAGGAATACAGGATCATTTTTCTCAAAACGTCCCCAACCAGGGGAAACCCAATAAACTATTTAATTCCCTGTCATAAATGCAAAATGTGGGTACGTGGAAAATGCAAGACGTTCAAATACATTGTGCAACCAGGGAGGTTTGTGGACTGTGCCGCAGTCCACATGGCATGTGCGTTTTCCCTTCATTTTACTATCCCCGCAAGGAATCGTCACCGTCGTCCAACAAGGGGACCGCCATCCGGAGAAGTGGAGGGGTGGGACAAAATTCACACGTCAGGCAAGTGGCCACCCTGTCCTATCAGAGTCAGTCTCCCTTTGTTCCCATTTGTTATGTTACATCACACTGAGTACGTTTATGCCACGAGCGTTCATGGCACAGACCGCGATGCACAGTCCATAATTTATACCGCCAGTGCGTTTCATTCTCTGTTCCATGCTGGAGGTCTCCACTGGGTCTCCTGTGACCCAATATTTAATGGGTGACGCTAAACAGGATTTGATAACGCAGGGACACGGCTGATTGGCACACGGCATTGTTCTGTGCATACAGCAAAACTCTAGATGACTGCTTTCATCGACGTCACGGTCACTCCTACTGTTTCAATGACCTCATTTGGGGAAAAAACCACCAGAGTGAAGTTCGTGAACTGGCAGAAGCATCTTCCTCGTCATTCCCTGTTCACCTGTGACAACCGATTCCTAGCTCACGACAGCCTCGATCGATTTTGCGTGAATCAGCCAGAAAGAACAGGTAAAGTTCATAGAAAAGTTGGACTAATAACACGTACCTTCTGTTTGATACTGAATGCGTCTGATTGCAAAGGTCTAGTTTAGCCCCTGAAAGACGATAGGAAGTCTTAAGTTGGAAATTAAAATGTGCTTGACATTCACGAGAAAACACAGAAAATAAACTGAGGCCACATCCTGATAGAGTTCGATTACGCATTATTAAAGCTTACCGGGCGAGTATTTGCCTGGCCTGAGCTTTTTAAAGCTAATTTTTGAAAAGGAATTGTGGTATATTTTTATCTACAAAAAAGTTCACTTTTGTAAGAGTACCCTGGATTCCGGCATAAATAATTCATTTGAAAATAGCACATCAAGGGGACCATGCGAAAAGCGTGGTTCTATGTCCTGTGCTAACATTTCTCGATGCTTTCTTTACTGTCATTTGAAGAAGATTTTTGAGACCAGCTCTATTTTTCCCGTTGGTGTTTGATGAATTCCTCCAAGGTTCTGTCTTTTGTGATAATCCTTATTTACCCTCAAATGGAAGGAGGGTAGTAAAGAAGCTCATACTCGAGTAACAGAGACAAGAGGGGAGGTTCTCTGGAAATGTGTGTCCCCGGCCCTTCCAACTATTTGTTGACTGTCTCTATCTTTCTACTTCTAACCCCAAACAGTGCCACCTGCTGGGCCCATCCAAGAGCCGACGAGAAAGACCAAATCTACAAACCACACACCTGCTCTCTAACTTCGGTTTCCTAAAAGACGAACCTCGATTCAGCCCATCTTTGAAACCTAGGTAGGCGCTAGTGAAATCTTCCCTCCTGAAATGTAGCATCCTCTTAACGGGATTAAGTCACGGATCCGACGATGTCATCAAGAGTGAAGTCCCTCTGGCATCTCACCCGGGTCACAGCGAAATGGCGGCATTGCTGCTCAGGGCACTCTGACCTGCAGAATTTGTGAAATCTATGAGATGTCAGTTACTACTCCAACATGCACTGATCGGGGGTCTCCCATTCCATACTTGACTCTGTTAACCCAACGTTTAATAGGGGCACTCGCACCCGAGTCCAGGCGTCTGGTGATGAGATGTCATCGCTCATCCACCCCTGCGAGATTTTATTCTGAGGAAATGTGAGGACGATGGCGTCTGCTTCACGCAGTCTCCCAGCAACCTGCTGGGCCATGTCAGGGCTCAGGGGAATAAGGTGTGGAGAGTCTGAACAGCACGTCCGGGGTACTGGGCAGTAATAAATGACGGAGCCAAGATGGTCATTTTGTTCCCCAAACTGTGCCCTTCCCCTCATTGTCCACACACGATTCATGCCCAGTTCGAAGTCATGGGGTGCACGCAGGCCCCCGTGGTTTGTGGGCAGCGAGAACACTCCAAAGAAAATCATTTTCCCTGCTCCGTGCATTTTTCAGTCTTCCTCGTAAAGCTGTTTTATTTATACAGACTTAGGGCATGCAGGAAAGCCATGACGAAAACACATTTGATACTTTGGGATTTTTATAGATGAAGAATCCAGGACAGACCACTTGAAAAATAAACAAAGACTATCAAATGGCCACACGCACACACACACACAATATTTTTATATTTTAAATATATATGTATGTATTACACATTTGATGTATATGTTTCATCTATATGTCACGTTTTTTACGTATGTTCATATTTTACATTTCTTTGCTCAGTGTGACTTTCTTTCATGTTATGTGTTTCTCAAATATATCTATTAAAAAACTTGGTTAGTCTCGGGGAAATTAAAAATTAAAGCCGCCACGTACCAGAATGACTCATTTCGTAAAATTTGGAAAGATGCGTGATACAAAATGTGAAGGAAATGTATAGTAACTGGAAATACACCAGTGTCCGCTGGCCCCTCACCATATTTTAGAACAGAAATTGTCAAAATGAAAAGAGTCTTCTCATTTTTGAAAAGGACCAAAAAAAAAAAAATGCAGTCCACTGTCTCTTGACAGAGCCAACTAAGAGAGTGTCTAAGCAAATATTTCATCTCCTGTTTCAAGACAGAAATGACATAGCTCAGACCCAGACGAGTGTCCAGATTTAATCATTCTCATCTAAAACGAATCCCTTGGCTCTGCTTTGGGCTAACTGGCTCTGCGTTAGAACTTCATGGGTAAGAGAGTAAGTTAAACTCAGACAGAAAAATATCTATTTCATATGACATAGCTTATATGCCATACACAGACCGTTTTTGTATTGTATTTCTTAGTCGAGTCACAAATCACGTTTCAGCGTATCTTGGAAATGACAGAGCACGCGTTTTAAGGAAAAGGACCAAACATTGTGGCCTGTTAGGTCCGTTTTCATTTGGGCTGGTCTTCTGGCTTCTCCGTGTCGTGTTGTAACTCGCTGCCCCAGAAACATGGTGACACGCCCCGTCTGCAAGGACCTGTCGCCTTGGCTGATGACTTAGCTGTCCCGATGGTCTTACTGTTTCTTCTCCTTTCTGTACCTCCGTGGGGGCCTCCTGCACAGCTAACATTTGCTTCCTTACGTATGGATAAGTTTGATAAGTTTGATTCCTGAAGCAAACAATTCGCCCACTGATGCATTTACTGTGATGTCCTGGCTCCCTTCCTTTCGTCGGTTACGATATCGACAGGCTGGGGCAGGAGGGAGATGCCGCTGTCCACGTCACGGAGGCAGCAGCACCGGCTTCGATGTCTTCGGTTGTTTCTACCTGTCCAGACAGAAACTCCTATTTCCAACAAAAATTAACGCGAGAGGATATCGAGCTTGTGCATTGGGACGTGATCGCCTCTCTTGTCTCTGCGTTGTATTCAGAGAGTGTGTTTGCCTATGGGACAAGTATTTCAGATTTACTTAAAGTGACACGTGGGGTGTTTACTCTCCGCTGGCAGGGGGCAGGGGGCTGGGCCGATGTCCACTCAAAGCATATTTCGGTTCAGACAGAGCCATCGTTCCCCTTCTTGGGCCCCCAGAGCTCAACAGCATGGAAGTCCCACCCTGTTCAGCCCGGAGCTGTACGTGAGGTCCCTATAAGTTTGATTTTTCACGCGTGGTGACTCTCAGACTCGAGCAGGCGTCAGAAACACGAGGACGCTTTCTGCGAACACACGTTCACGCGTCCATCCGTGAGGATTCTGGCTGAGGAGGGCTGGGGTGCAGCTTCCCGAGAAACCGAACCCCTAAGAAGTTGCAGGCCTTGCTGGCGGACTACCCTTGGAGCGAAGCCACCTTTCTGCCACCTTTCCCGTCTGCCCTGCACCCACGTAGCTTTCAAATTACGGTCAGGCTTCCCGCTCTCTGCACCCCCGTCACCAAATGTGGAACTATGTCCTCGTGTGTCCCCTGCCTCTTGGTCATGGTGTTCCGATTTTCCAGCACGGTGCTCGTTCCGTGGCAGACCCCCGCCCAGCCACAGTTTATCGGCGGATTTGCCCTCTCTGGCTGCCGTTCCCGTGACGGGCTTCTTGAAGGCTTGGTGCCGCCTGCCGCTCAGAGCATCCCCCGTGGAGAAGCTCACGACCTCCTCCCACAGCCACGTACCATGCTGCGGTGTGACGTTTGCTGGAAGTTCCTAGTGTGAGAAGTTTTTCCTCCTTGAAGTGGTTTTCGACATATGCGTGGCCGCGATGGCAATAGTTTGCTTTTCCAACTTAGTAGGATCATTCTTAATGGACTGACTGCCTGATACCGCACGTCCTCACGAGCTGGAATACACTCCACCTGGAAATTCTGTGCCCAGGATGTTAACATGGCTAATATCCTATTTTCATCGTTGCCCAGGTATGCTTGATGAAAATGAGTTTAATTATTCTCTACTTCTTTCTTCCTTGCATTTGAAACAATCGGTGTTACCGCAGGCTGATGGGACGCTGGGGGACACTTATTCCGTCACATCCACAGGTTCCAGAAAATGACAGTAATATGTGACATGGCGTTGTCAGAGAATTTCTCCTTCAAACAAATCAGATTTCACGTAATGTGAGGAATCTATTTTTTTGCTGCCTCATAACTGGCATTCTGAAATCCATTACTTCCTTTTTCTCTCTCTTGAGTTAATATGAGTAATATTTTTCCAAAAAAAAAAAATAATAATAAGGGGTTTCGTCTAGATACATAATTTGTGGTAATAAGGTTTATTAGCATTTCGTTTTGTGATTTAATATCTATTCTATTGCTTGGTTACCTCAACAAGAAATGATTTCATGGAAGAGAATGGATTTAATGAGGAGAATATGCTTTTCTCTTTAGCGAGGATGCTATTTCTCGTCTGAAAATTAACTAATAATCAAACACCATCCACAACCGTTTTTACCGTTCTTTTTAAAAAAAAAAAATAGAAAAAATAAGACAAAAGACTTTAGCTCATGCAGCTGTTATTTATTACGTACCTGACGTGTTTAATCTTATGGCCATTTTTTTGTTTTTTAGCAATTTCAGTTCTAGGTGTCCTTAGGTAAATGATCTTGTGGCAGCCCGAATTCCATCCTGCATCCCAGTTCGGGTGACAAGTGGTGTCAACAGCTGTGCCTGCAGGGTGCTGCTGGGGTCCCCAAACCATTAAGAGATGCCTGCGGGAAGAGCCCAGCGCTCACAATAGACTCTCTGCGTCCTAACACAGGGCCGCAGCCCAGAGAGGCAGCAAGGAAGGTGTATGAGAGCAGGTGGCCGTGCTCAGGCCCTGGAGCCACCACAGTCCTTGGCACTAGAGCAGAGAGGTCCCTCGCCAGCGAGCATGGCGGTCACACGCAGGGGCCCCGCCTGCAACGGGCAGATCAAGGAGGCCCAGGGCGGGCCCCACAATGCGCATTTGTGCCACGCTTGTGGCTGCAGCTGGCACCATCTTCCTGGGACCAGGCCTTGCGAATCGCTGCACGAGGTTCACTGTCAAGTCCTCGGGGAGGTCGGCTCTTCCCCAGGTGTGTGCAGGGTCCGTCCTCCCTGAGCCACCAGCTCGTGTGAGGCGCGGGGCAGGGGTCTCCCTTTGCGCTCAGAGCCAAGTGCCAACCACCCAGAGTTCTCCAGCTCACGAATTCTCGACGGCTGACCACTGGCGTCGCCCAGCAGGCTGACGTGTGGCTTTTACACTCAGACACTTTATCTGGTGAGAGAAAGAGTCTATAACGCTTTCACAGACATCTCTGTGTCCGAGCAAGCTTTTTTTTTTTTGGCTTTCAGGCTGGCAGGGTCACCTTCGCTGTGGACCCCCACGAGCCACTCACGAGGACGCCAGAAACGCTCTCCTGTGGGCAGCCTTCCTTCCCAGCGTCTGGGAACCAACGTCACGCTGTCTCCGTGCCGCTGCAAGCCACGACCCACTCATGCATCAGTGTCGTGTTCACCAGCTCCGTAATCCCAGGCGGGCCTTCCTTCAGAGAAAGCTGTCTGCTTGCCCAGATTGCCCGGCAGAAATTCCTACTGACGGTGGACACGTTTTGGCACCCATTCTATATCTTCTCCCCCTGCGAAGGGAGAGAAATCGCATGAAGGGCCCGGAACGCGACACGGTGAGAAACTCTAACAACTCAAGTCACCTGTATCCCTCCGAAGCCACCGTCACACAGGCCTCCTCCCAATGCATCTCTCCAAACGTTCATGTGAACGACGAATCCGCTCATTCACATAGAATTTAACGTCCCGAACGCATTATCACGTAGGCTTGCCTGAGGGCAATGCCAAGAAGTCTCGACCTTTCTGCCCAACATGAAGCTGATGAAATTCTTTCCATCGACTTCGTCGCCCTAGATGGTGCTTTGCGTTTCCAGGTGGGGTTACGTGGAATCGTTTCGAGTCAGAACCCATGAATGGGAGATGTCTTTATAAAGAGCTCCCTGCGTAAAACATTGCTTCATTATCTTTACCTTCAATTCTTGACGCTTTGGGTTTATATCTTGATTTTTTTTCTCTTCTTTACCGCGCTTAGTTTCGCTTCATTTTTTGTTCAGACTTCGGTTTCTGTGTGGTCACTCTAGTCCGCATGTCAGAAAGTCCCGTGTGTATGAGGTCGAACACATGAGTTTAAGGTTCCAATCACCTGGTCTAATGTTTAGCAAACTTCCTCAGTCTGTACAATGGAGAGAAAACTACAATGAAGAATGTTCAAAGCCCTGGATTCTGACCTGGCCTTAGCATTGAGGAGCCACGAAAACGTGGGGCAAATTGCCAACTGCCTGATTTTCGGTTCCTTCTGCTACTAAATGATAAGAACAACAATATTTTCTTCGTCTGCCTAACGATTTCTTTTTAAAGAAAGAAATAAGGCCATAACTGCACAAGCACTCAGTAGATAACGAAAATGCCACAGTATCACGAGCCGGGTTTGGTAGTTTGCCTGAGGCATAGTCTTTCCCATCACAGCTAACGCCATAACTCCAGCCCGGTCTACAAAACGAGAGAACAATTAGAATGTCCATCTCTGGATCTCTCTGATGTGTAAAATTCTCATCTTCCGTGTTCACTCTTGTCGGGCTAGGGAAATGCTTCTGCTTTTTCCTTACGCGTCCACAAAAATGTTTCAAGCACTGCCTCGTTTTGCATTCATTGGGCTGCAAACTCCAAGAGTCGGGGGAAACAAATGTTCCTCTGAACATTCAAATGGATTCGTTTATCGATTGTGTCGGCGAAGCTCGAGGCTAGTCCTGCCCCCTAAATCAGCAACTGCTCTCTGAAAAGATGATTAAACATTTCTATACAATCCCAAAACACGTCTCTTGTTTCTCCAGGGTCCGTGTGTAGACAGCGAACATGCAGCCCAGGGTGGCACACGACAGAGATGGGAAAGCGGGGATCATAGACGACCTGAGACACAATCGTTTGTTAACCTATCAGAAAGAGACAACGCATGCAAAATCCAAACATGCCTGTTAGTGATCGAGCTTCTGAAGCGTCCAGGTGTGCAGACTCGATTATTCTGGAACTTGGTGATTAATTAGAGATCGACGACGAAAAAAAATGAAAGAAACCTTAAATCGATCGATGCTGGTTCCATGATGCATGGACCTATTTGTCTGCTTGGTTCTATTAGGAATTTTTTCGTGTGTGTGAAGAAACTTAGTTTTCCTTGTGCAACAGAGCAGTTTCGTGAAGTTCGATTCACAGATCGTCAAACGCCTCGTTCCTCTTAAAAGGCTCATTTCATAGTCCTCGATAAAATACGTTACCGTCTTACAGTTTTCCACCACAATTATTCATTAGGAATAACGGGAGTCGCTGTAAAAATTCAAAGGCAACACCGTACCTATGAACGGGATTTTGAAGAAAAGCAGAACGTATGTGGCAGTTGCTAAGAATGTATGAGTCTCTGGTGCAAATCGCTCGCTTAGTGGTACAATTTCTGATGAGATCAAAATCTGGACTCAGAGCCAGAGTCGCATGAGCAACGTGCATCGTATTTCAGAGCCAACCCTCACCACCCTGGGACATTCTAATGAGAAGTCTCTACATTTAGATTTGTTTTGTCAGTGCATTTGCTCTGTTGATTATTGTTATTTAAAAAAAAAAAATACCTGAGAAAAGAGTGAGTAATGATTAACTTCAGAACGCTGGGAATAAAAACGTAATTGTCCACCGATGTATGTGAATGCTACGAGATGAATCCCATTGGGCATGATTTTTACTCTCAGGCGAAAATCCCTCAATTCATGCTTTTCAATTAAACTCCGTCGACTAATAGAAGGAGCAATATGTGGCTGTGGACATGGTATGAATATTACAAATATACCCTCAAATGAAAATTGCCCGCATCAGCTCCCATCAGTCTATGTGGAAATCCGAGTGTAGGACGCAGTTTTGAAAACTGTCACAGACTCTCTGTAATCAGCGTAGCGACAGCTTGCACCTCACTCCCAGTTTGTGCCGGCGAGTGCTGGGTTCCGGGGAAAAAGTTCACAGCAGAAGCCAACGTTTCGAATCAATGCCTGATGTCTTACGGGAAATGTAACCTGGAGAACATGACCTTCAGTATAGCACATGTCGACGTACTAAAGAAGGCATCCATGGCGGGCCACTTGTCATGACAGTGGAAAATGGTATCGAAACCTTAGGTGGTCTATGGCTAGAATGGGCTTCTACAATGGGGTGGTGATAACCGAAAAATTATAGCTATAATTTATAAAATAAGCTTACTAGCCATAATGCTGAATTTAAAATAAGAGTTAAAGGAGCACCTGGCCAGTGGGATCGTATTTATATAATGATCAAAAACATGAATAACTGAGTGATGTATCATTTATCTATTTGCCTATAAGTATCTACACACAAATATGTAAACAAATTTAAAATAATATTGAAGATAGACAAATACGTACACAATAACGTGAGAATGCAGGGCGAGAGCGCCCCCTTCAGTTTTGGGGGTTTGGTGAAATCTTCAGGCCTCCTATATTTTCCTTATAATCCCCGTTTATTCTGCAGTAAAGGACGATCGCAAAGAATAACGAGACCATCTCCTCTTATTTCTGTCGTTATGCAGTTAGTCCCTATTTACACATTTCAATGTCCGGTGTATTTTAACTCTCATGGGCTCCGAGTCCCACGTAACTCCTCTTCAGCTCTGATGTGCTTATTTCGGCAGGACCAGTCGCTTTCCCAACACGCTACATGCGGGCTGATTTTTCGTTTTACTCCCGGGGTGCTTGTCTGTAGCGAATGCCGCTCGTGCTCCAGTCCCATCAGAGACCGTCCGCATTAGGCCGAGCCTTCCAAAGCATTACTCGTTGCAGCTTCATTTGTCTACTGCATCCTTTTAGCCTTCGGTATAAAGGATTCGACACGCTGCGGGAGATGTTAGAGATCCCCAAGGCAAAGAGTCTTCTCGGAAGTCCCATATGTCATCCTGCTTGGTACAATCCATTCTTTGGAATTTCTTGGTACACGGAGAACAGGCAGAAAGCCGGCTCGGATTGGAAGATCGACTTCAGTTGCATACGGTCCGGGTCCCGTTGGCTAACGACACCAGCAAACAGCAGCGGGTTGGTCTGGAGAAATTTTGCTGAGGGACGCTGTTCCCAAACACTTCTTGCGGACATGGCTCTAAGCACGATGTACCTGTTTCCTTACACCATCTTCTCTGGTGCTGCCTCCCCACCATCCAGGATGGAGATGAACACACGTGGAGCATCTCCACACTGCCGAAGACGGAAGGAACGTGACATAGCCTCGCGCGTGTGCATTTTATAACATCTTCTGCTCCAAAAATGCAGGAGGAACTTCACTGCGTGTCCATAACCATGTTTGATGTTAAGAAGCATTTACTGTCCACTTGGTCTGGCGTGATTTCTAAGTGTCTGTACTGCACCCATCAAGAAATTACCAGACAAGGGCAAACCTCTTCTGTCTTTCTTCCCTACACTTACCTTAGATGACGTAGGCAATAAAGAAGAGAAATCTCAACATGTAAAATAAAACTTTTCTTCTGCATGTCTCCCAAGCGAAGAAACCCTTTATACTTTCGGCAAAGCCCTTGTGTTCAAACGACTTAGAACGGTTTACTTGCCCGATGCTCAGTATTTTGCAACGAATGGAGCCATTTATCAAAATATTTTAAAATGTATTTCTAAAACGTCAATATCTCATCGATTTAAAGGAAAACACGAGCTTTCGGAGAATATTAGAATCATTCGACTTTTCGTATGGAGTTGGATGCTCCTTGTCTGAGAACTTGCCCATAATTGATGGAAACCTGATTGAGCAGGATAGTCTACCAATGGAAATACAGAGCGTGCAGCATTGGGGCAGGATGATGATAAACACGAGAATATTGACATGGAAAATAGTTTGCCACTTGTACTGTCGGCGCCGAAATATCTCTTGTACTAAAGTAACAGAATGAGATGGATGACAAAAAGCGTGTGGTCATTGCAATCCCAATGGCAGATCTTGGGCACACGAGGCACTCGCAAATCCCCAGCTTCCTCTGGAGGGTGCGGCTCCGAGACGCAGTCGTTGAATAGACCTCAAGCGAGAAGAACACTCGCAGTGAGATCATTCACTCGACAAATCTGAACCATGCCCTGCTTCGTGAACTCCTGTGCATACGTGCACAGCCTGAGGCGAGCTCACCTTTGGAGGGGGATGGAGTCTCCCACACCCTCACTATACCTTCAGTGTCGATGCCTTATTTGTCTCCTGTTGAGAATGAAGTATTTACACGTATAACGATGCTTTGAAATGATGAATTAGAACTGTGACAGGAAAATAGAGTGCCTGGATTCCAGCCATCGGGCAGACAGATTACCATTATGCTGCGTGAGCAATACCTTAGAAACCCATTTGTCACACAGAAGAGGTGTCACATGTAATCTGATTCATTGCATGTAATAGATTAGCTGAAATTTACTTAGATTTTTCAGCAACGTGCGTAAAATAACTAACACAAACCAGCGGCAAACTATATTTTATCTTTTTAAATCTTATTAAGGCTCCCTGGGCCAACACCACGACTAGGTGGTTATATTTCAACGGGCATCAGGAGGAGATGATGGCGTGACCCATTACTACACATCACAGTCAAACCAGCCCCATTTAGGCTGCTTGCTTGACTCGAGAAGGCAGACGGCTTCGACTGTGTACCCAAGAGAGTCACCCACTGCGTACGCGGGATCTCGTGTCTCGGAAGCTTCTCCTTACTTCGGGCGGACACTGTAACTAGGAAAACATCTACACCAGTTGGCCTAAGTGTTGGATTAACCGCTGGCTCTTAACCCTTTTGTGTGGTCAGGCACCATACTGTGGACGGTCGCCGTGTTTTGGCTGTTTCTGGGGGGGCCGGGTCATCCAAGGTTGGGGTGCCGGCATGGCCAGGCTCTAGTTTCTGGTGAGACACCCCTCCTGGTTTGTATGGCTTCTGTCTCATGGGGTTCTCACGCGATAGAGAGACAGAGAGAGAGAGAGAGAGAGGAAGAAAGCTCTCCAGTTTCCTTTCTGTCCTTACAAGGGCCCCACTCATGACCTAGTCACCTGCCTATGGACCCGTGTCCTCCTGACAGCTGGCGTTTGGCCTAAGTCCCTCCGTTCGGGGCACTGCCTCGTGAGCAGGTGAAGATGACATGGGCAGCTGGGGCACAGTGGTCGCCGAACAGCCTGTGGCGAGACTGTTCTGGCGCCTCTGGGGGGGCTCTTGGTTCCCATGTGATCCAAAGGGTTGACGTCCAATGTCACATGACTTTCCTGACGCTTCCTGATACTTTTCTATCAAACCGCAAAATGAGCTTCACTTGCTTTCAAGCAACACCCATCCGGATACAGAGCTTCCCAGCTGGAAGGGACAGACACTTGAAATACTTCCATATAAAGCATCTCCCGGATCAATTTCCTGTCTTTCCCCATATTCCTGCCATGTCCTTTCTCTGTTCCCGAACAGCCTTCCCATTCACTTTGCTGAGTTTTCTACACCATTTGGCCCATGTGACTGTATTCTCGTGGTGGCAGGGGATGGGGTCTCCCATTCCCTGTTACATTCCCAAGACCTAGTATCACGCCTGACTCGATCCCCACAAATTGAGAAGACGATCTATGATTAGCATGTGGTTGGTGGAATATCAAAACCCAATCCATCCATGAGCGGGTATTATAGAACCAGCAATGTCTATTCTTCCTATATCCACCATGTTTGTGTCCCCCACCAAATCCACATCCCCTCCAAGCAGCTTTTGAGACCATCACCTGAGCCACACATTGGGAAGGAATTCTGCCCGTTTAACAGGTCTTGGGGGATAGCTACTTAGGCAAGACGAGGTGTCTGTAACCGCAGTAAAAAACATTACCATTGGCCTCTGTTAAAAAGACATTGAAGGCGAACCCCTCACCCCACAAGATGCACGAATCCCACACAGCGCTTTGAAAACTAAGATGCTGCGTCGATATAAGGGAGCCCAGTGCGGGGTCGTGACAATGCACACGGAGATAGTTGTGATGTCACCGAGCACCAACGTGTGCTTCAGTGATGCTGTTAATCGAAATGTTGCACGATTACGTTGTGCAAAGCACGACACTATCTGCCCGGTTTGGCTACGAAAACTTTGAAAATCTCTGCTGAAAAATGGGGCCAGACTGACATGTTTTCTGTGAGATAATTAGGAGAATATGAGAGGTAGTAATTTTGGTAATTGCCAAATAGTATGGTTCTCTCCCAATACAGCACATGTCAAATTATATAAAAACATCATTATGCTGTTTTCTCTTTTTTAAGGTTTTACATATGTGGCATACAAGTTTAAATATTCTAATCTTTTACCCCACATTTTATTTTATTTTTTTTTAAATGAATGCGTTTTAGTGTTTTACAGGTTCACTTTTGTCTGTAAAATCTGAAGCCCTGAACGTTTCTACCTGTCTCTCCCCAGTGAATTTTGAAGCAGAAATTTTTTTTTTGTTTTTTTGTTTGTTTGTTTTGTTTTGTTTTTGGCAAGGAAGTTGCATGGGAGAGGGTATAGGAAGTGGTAACGCTTTGGAATTTCGCCCTCCTAAGAAAGAAAAGATTTCTGTATCTCTCATTTGTATACATGACATGTTCCATTATTTGTCTTATAGGAAGAGGACCGTTTGCTCTGATAACTTATCACCATGAATACATTCTCTTATTCCCTGTGAAATTCTTAAGGTATTTATTAGTCTTCGCATAGTTATGATTATATTGTTGGCCATACACTATTCTTTCAATGTAAATATATTCTCATGCTGCATGAAAGGCACCAGGCACGTGACTTCACGTTCTGTTTCATTCATTCTATTCTCCCGAGTGATGGGGATGGTTACTGATCTGGGCCAACCTGGCTGTGCCCGATTGAAATTCAGTCCATGACCATGGGGCGGGCGGAGAAGAAAAAGATGACTCGGATAGAAGGTGAGGTCGAGCTGTCTTCATCAGCACTCCCGAGCTAATTGGGAATGAGCGTCCCAACATAACCCAAACAACGAAAGACAGAATAAGTTACTCAGTGTCCCACTGCCCCCGAATGCACGTGTCCCTTGGTGGGCATTGTCAGAAGCAAGATGACGTGGGCGTGCTCTCCGCTTGCGCGAAGCATGGACTTACCCTCCGCGCACGGACAGTCCTCCTCGGCAGATGGCAGGTTGCTGAGTGAACACTCCGTGTCGAGGGCCGCGCGAGCCCAGTCTGAGGCTCATCGAACACAGTGTAAGCGGTGGCTCCAGGTTTTGATGGTGCTATTAAGATAAACGAACAGGTATATGTACAACCCACTTGAGCTCCAGAGGTAAACGTCCCAGGAGAAGTGGCATCTCTATTGCTGACGACTGAGCTGTGTCCCCGATACCGAATTCACGTGCTGAAGCAGTAATCCCCGACAGGACAGTACCGCAAGCTGGGGTCATTGGGACGTGGCCAGGTTTAGATGAGGCCATGAGGGTAGGTGTCCTATAAGAAGAGACTGCAGAGCGTGCTCTCTCTTCCCGCCATGTGAGGACATGTGGCCTGCCGTCCGTGATCAGGCAATGCTTCGTCACCAGAACCCGAACGTGGTGACACCCTGAGGTCAGATTTCCAGCCGCCAGAGCTGAGAAACAAATCAAACGCCCGACCGCTGAGCTGTACCCCCCCAAATCTTTGTGTACGAGCCATGCAGTCAGTGGGGTTTTCTTCTGGTGGCCCAAGCTGACTGCAAACATGAACGGAGAATGAAGTGGACACAGCCACCTACCGGTGCCCTCGCCCACCTAAACCCACGGCGGTCGGTGGCCCAGGGAGCGGACCCCATCCCGAGTTCCTCAGCGCCTGGGTTCATTCTGTTAACAGACCCCCGAACATGTAGGAGGTAGGGGACGGAGCCGCCGTGTTTTTCAGCCACCTCATTATGGGAGGAGGAAACTGGAGCCCAGACCGGCTGAGCGGCTTCGTTAGCATCGCACGACCTGCTGAGGGCAGAGCTGCAGACAGAAGCCAGCCTCCTGCCTTCTCGCCAGACCATCTCGGTTACCCTGTGGACGACGCCATAGAAACCGTTGCGATGGTTACGCTGGCCTCCAGGTAGAGTCACAGGCCCGCCGCTTGAGGATGGGGCTGTGGCTCTGAGAAATGCGTCGTGACCGGATTCTGTGACTGTGAACACCGCTGGCGTGGCCCGCCACGCGCCTGAGCTGTACGGTCTACGGCCGTGGTGTATGTGGCACTTTCCGGACCCAAACACCGTGATGGGACGTGTGGCCGTGACCGTGTGTATCTACGACCGTGTGTGCATGTGTCGACATGCGTCTACACGCCAGCCAGCACGCCCGCACGTGCGGCCACACTTCGAAGGCATTCACATGCCGCTCTGACGGCAAACTGGCGATGTTACAACGGTCAGTCGCAGAATAAGAAGGTCACGTCTTGATTTCTTGCTGCATTTAAATTTCTTTTCCCACGATTTCTGTTTCTGGTCATTGGCAACAGAGCCATTCACACCAGCACACAGCCTAGAGGCGATTTAACTCCGTGTCGCTACCGTGCCTTTTGCAGTGACTTGTGTGAGGCCACACTCAGCTGGACAGACAGGAGGGAAAGACCTCACACTGTGGGATATTTACACCGCGTCACTCCCTTTGAAACTGCCATACTCCCAGCTCACGACGGCCTGACGAAGGGACTCACATTCCACACTCCATGAACGGTGAAGCGAGGGAGTGGGTCCGTCACGGGGACGGGGTGGCCCCACGGCTGGAAGCCACCTGTTTTCCATCTCGACGGGAATGCAGGCTCTTAAAGCCAGAACAGTGAAGTATTTGTCCCCTTACGTCCCCATGTCAATCAGGGCTTATGGACTGAGTTCATGAACTAAGAGTCTTTCTCCTCTCCCTTACTGCTTTCCCAAGTTGTTTTTCTACAGACGGGGTCATACGCCGCGGCAGTTCCAGCTCTGGGCGGTGACGCCGGCAGCACCCGTTGCTGTTGTCCCCCTGCTGGCAGCTGCTCACTCTGCTTCCCGCCTTCGTCCCCAGCTCGTGGGGCAGAGCTCTGTGCACACCCGCTTGCCCACGGCTGACTTTCCCTGTGGGGAATACTTCCTGCCATGTTGCGTGAACCTGAGTGACCCTGTCCTGCTGTGCAAACCCAAAGGGACAGAGAGTCCTCCCACCTCCTCGGCCGAGCCAGGAGGAGGACATGTGACTGAACCTCCGCACTTCCAGAAGTTCATGTTCTTATCTCGGCCGCTACTGCCACGTGTCCCTGAAACAAGGCTTCCTACCCGTGGAACACGTCCCTGGAGACACAATCTTCCGTACGATCTGGGGATGGAAGGAAAGCTTTCTGCTGTAGTTTCAAAGGCACTGCCATTCCTTTTTGAAAGGGTGACGATATCCCAAGGGCTCAGAGCTCAGGCCCCCTGAGGGCACTGGGACTCGGTGGCCCGCTTTTGTTCGCCGGGGACGTGAAGGCACGTGTGGCAGCAGGAAGCCACAGCAGCCGTTGTTCCATGATGGAAGACGGGCAAGTGCGTGGCTGAGGCTGAAGCTGGCTGCTGGGCCCTCATCCGGGGAGTGCTGGCTGTCGACGGCTGGCGAATGACCGTGGCAGGCACGACAGACTTGCACAGAAATCTGCATGCAAGAGTCTGCACGGGCGGAAGATATCGAGGTGTCCCTGGAGGAGAGACCGGAACAACAGCCAATATCGGGGGTAACAACTGTGGTGACAACGGTGGCGACTGACCAGGTGACAGTGGCCGACCACGTGACCACACAATACCCGAGAAAAATCGGAGAGGGTGGATGATAAGTCGCCAGCCATTGTGACCATGCGGGGTTCACTTCGCTGTAGGGCAGGGGTTCTGAAACTCGGTGCCAGTCAAGTCCCGTCTGCTGCTGGATTCGTAACTAGTTTTGCCGACGTGAAGCCAGGTCCACTTCTTTGCCGACGGCTGCTTTCATGCTGCAGCGGTGGATTTGAGAAATGACAACAGACTCAATGACCCTCGGACCCTAACCTGTTCCCTATGGGCCCTTTGCAGACATGGTTTGCCAACGCCGCTGCGGGAAGTCAAGTCTTACGAGCAAAGTCCGCAGTAAAACAGGTTCCTCATCGGTAACGAGCTTCCGATAGAGCTGTTTTATATTTCCCTGCCCGGCATGACGCTGGCTAACTAAGCGAATAAGAGCGAGCCATCTCAGGGCATCCGTGGGACTAAGACCGGAGCAAGGAGAACATGCGGACAGGATGAGCTCTGCCCTCAAGAAGAACCGTGAACTACTCTAGAAAAAAAGTCTACAGAAGACAGTGCTCCTTTCTACCCGCAAACGCGCGCCGGACGCCTGGGTGTCCGTGTCCCCTTCCGCTGAGCGACGCCCGTGTGTGCAGAATGTCGGCGTCTGCCTCCGATCTCCTTGAAACAAAGAAAGTGGAACGTCTTTGCCGTTCTTGGAGAAGATGACTCTGTCGTGGGCACATCTACGCTACCTGTGGGCCGACGGCAGTGAACACAGAACGCGATGCAGTCCAAGAACACTGATAGACAGTCTAGTCCACTGTGGCGTTAACCTTCGGTCTTTACAGAGAGGCCACGTGAAAATGACTTCACTTCCTTTAAAATTTGATGGTAAATTTTAACACGGTCACCTACAGGCTTTCTAGGAAAATGCCTGGCTATGGTCCATACATGTGTTTCTGGGATATGCACAGCAAAAAAAAAAAGACCTCCGTGTTTCTGCTAGGTCAGACTTACGTCCTGTCGTGGCGCGATATTCCTCTAATTAGTTAAGATTGAGCAAATCAATGTCCACGGCGGGTTCTTAACGGATGGATATCTGTGTTCCGGTGTAGGTTACGTGAACCCCGAGGGCAGGATGTCCGCTCAAAGGCCTTCCTGAGGCTCCTGCTCGGGGCATAATAATACCCTTCAGTAATGCGAAGTAGAACAATAGCCATTCTTCAGCGATGTCTCCGCCGGACCTTAACAACCATGATTTTCGTGTAATTCACAGAGAATTACACTTTCAACATTTTGCAAGGTCGCGGAGTTAACACGCGCGGCCATTTTTCTTCATTTGTCATGAACACGCTCACTGTTGTATATTAGCCAGACCATCACATTTTCCTATTAAAATGCATATTAGAATATTTAATATTTCAAGTATAATGGAGTAAGAAAAATTCTACTGCTGGAAAATGTACGAGTGGTCTTAGTGATTCAATGCTACGGTAAGGAAAAAACCCCCTATTTACTCTATATAAAGAAGAGAGAGAGATCACAGACAAACACGCACGGGGCATGGACTTGGAGCAGGAGGTGGGAACAAAACAGGAGTATAAGTTGTCACCGAGGCATATCATTACCTTAAGCCAGAGCCTCAAAGTCTTTTCATCAAGGCTGCCTTGGGCATACAGACTTGTCCAACTGATTCCCTGCGGAAACACCTTCTCTGTTCTCCCTTGATCTTTTTTAAAAAATGAATACTTTTGGAAAAAAAAAATAAGAAATTTACTAAAAGAGGTAAGAAAAAAAATTAAAACTAGTGAAGAGATGTAGCATGTTTCCGGATGAGATCATTCAATATTGTTCATGTGTATATATTTTTTTTATTCCGAAACTAATCTATGTTTGACACAAAGCTCATGAAAATCACCGTGGAATTTGTTTTTAAGTTCACACAATTATTCTTCTGATCATCAGGAAGAATAAGCACGTAAGAAGAGTCACGGCAATTTGGGCAAAAACAGGCAACAGAGGAAGAGAGAAGGGTAATGAATTATCCCAAATATAAATCTGCAATTATGAAAACTGTGACATTAGAGCAAGCATACAGACAGATTAATAAAGAAAAATAGATACGCGAAGAAACAAAGGATTGTCTAAATGCATTAGACAATCTCGTGCAAGGTAATGAGCCTCTGGGTTAACTCTTTAGGGGAAAATAAAATTCTCTTTCCCCTTAAACACCAAAATTAAACCTAATCGAGAGAACCCCCACTTCCATTTCAAGAAAGAACATCGCTCTCTTCCCAATAATGAAAACAAGAGAAATCTGTTTAAAAGTTATTTTAAAAATCAAAAGTCATAGTCTTTCATTAAAAGATTCAGTAAAAGCTAAGGACACAAAGAAACAGGATAAACTAAGGTACAAAAAGGAAGCAAGAGTTTTATAGGGCAGAAAAGACCCATGTCTACTTTGATCTCTGCTGAGGACGTCGGGGCAGAAGGAACCTGTCATAGGTGACAGTCAAGAGAAACCAGCTGAACTCACAAACATGTCAGCGGCCACAGGTGGGTTGGCAGGCTGGATGAGACATCTCAGGGAGCCCTAGTGTCAGACATGTTTCAGCCACCAGCCAGGTGCTCCCCAAGAGTCTTGACAAAGTGACCGTGTTCCCAATGTGGGAGAGACAAGGAAAGAGTTGAGATCATTAGCTCCCAAGGCACGTGCATTACCTCCCAAGTTCAAGGCAGCCTCTTTCAGAAGGGAGGGGTCAGAACAGAAGACCTTGCTGAACCTGCTCGTGGGTACCCCTGCCACTGACAAACAGAGACATCTCTGACATCTCAGCAGTGCCAGACCCCAACCCCGGCTGAAGAGTAAGTTCTGATCGTGTCCTCGGAAAATGTAGTCCGCAGTGACGTTGATCCAACTGAGGCTCCAACCGAACCGTGATCCAGCTCCAATACAGGTCAGATCGACTCAGCTTCTCGCTCCAGCAGCTTAAGGGAAGGAGCTACAGGCCCACACCTGGACGTAGGTATCACTTTATCTCTTCTCTGTTTTCCGTATGTACAAGATATCTTGCATACGTGCAGCACTCAGAAGACACATCAAGTCAGGAGACTATGTTACCTTAGCTCAAAAGGCAAAATAGTCAACAGAAGCAGACTCCAAGATAGACCAGATTGTAGATAATGTAATGCGACCAGTGGATGTCAGGTGTTTGGGTTGGGGAGGAAGTTGAATAGGGAATTTTCAACTGTGGAATTTTTTAGGGCAATGAAATTGTTCAATGTCGTAACGTAATGGTGGATACGTGACACTATGCATTTGTCCAAACCCACGGAACCTCACCTCAGAAAGAATGAATCTTTAAGTAATAGAAATTACACACACACACACACACACACACACACACACACACACGCACTGCGCGCGCGGTCAGGGGATCCCAGGATGAAATTCAGGATGTGACAAATCAATGTAATCATATTACGGTGCATGAAATAACCTCTCTGGACATTGGAATTGAGCGGAGGAACAATATACAAGCACTCTACTTAATAAGACTGTTGCCCACTGCAGCACTGGTGATTTCCAAAGCCACCGTGCGTGCACACTGGAACAGGACAGCTAATAAATAGATGCAAGGAGCCAGATTCCTCCTCATTATGAAGTGAAGAATAAGCAAAGGAAAGGTAGAAGGACCCATGTGATACCAGTGTAGAGTTGGTCTCATGACAATGAACTCAAATTTTGTGTCATTTGGTTACTGATGGATACGCATGGAAATATTTACAGATGGGTGAACACACAAATTATTACGCACATATACATTTCCTTGATCTGCGAGCTGAGGGTACCGACCTAAAAACAGCATCTAAACTGCTAGGTGTTGCCTCAAAGGCCTCAGATGATCTGTTTTGTTATTCTCCGTTCGTTTTGATTTTTATCTTTGAATTTGGATACTTTTTATTGGCACCAGAAGTGAAGAAACGAGACACTTTGAATACTTCTTCAGTATTCACTACTTCTTTGAATACTGAAGAAGTATTCAAAGAGACAGCAACCGGGAACTTTCTAAAAATCAATGAAAGATATCAATACACAGATTCATAGTGTTCAGCAAACCACAAACAGGATCAGGGCAAAGACAACAACATTTAACAATTTCATAGACCACCGAATACAGGAGATAAACAGTAAGTCTTGAAAGCCGAGAGAGAACAAACAGATAAGTTACGTAGAGGCAATTAACACAATGGAGTCTGCTGACTTTACACCAGAACAGTGTCACGTCAGAGTTTCATCTCCAGTGAAAACGCCCTTCAAAACTAAATGTGAAATGAAGACATTTTCACGTCAATCAGAGCAGAGGATTTCTTTTCCGGCGACACCTACATCACACAGCACACTAAAAAAAAAAAAAAGTACAAATAACGAGGTCTTCGGATGAAGGAAAATAATACCCCATAAAAATCCAGTGACTCGAAAAGAAAAAAAAAAAAGCGATACTGAAAAGGTGAATGTCTGAGTAAATATAAAATGCCTTTTTTTATTCTCTACATGTTCGAGGCTCTTTTTAACAAGTACTGACTTTAAAACAAAAATCATAAGAATGTTCTGTGACATTAACTGTCTACATAGAAGAAAATTGCAAAATAATGAGAATATAAAGGGCAGGAAAAAAAATACATGCAATTATTGCATTGTAAATGTCCTTATGTTGTTTGGGGGTATTTTTAAGGTAGCATAATTTTTAAAAAGTAGACGATGATACAGTCAAGGTAATACTGGACTGTCTAGACCAACGCTTTTCATAGAACTTTCCGAGACGACAGACGCGTTCATCTGTGTTATCCAGACGGTAGAGCCATTAGCCACACAGGAATCCTGTGTGGCCCTTAAAATGTGACTCGTGAGACGGAGGAGTTGAATTTTAGATGTAATTTGACTTTAACTCATTTCGGCAGCTACAGGTGACTGACGATAACCACGCTGGACGCCACAGCGCGTGTCTAGGGTGGAGACGGGCAACCACACTGTGCCAAAGATCGGACAGGGTGCTGTTAAGGTTTCGTAGACCAAGGAGCGAAATCGAGGATATGATGCAGGTGCATATATGACTATTTAAGATGTAACCATTTACAAATGTGCAAACCACTCTTCGCTAGTGTTATGTGTGTTGCTGACCCGTTGAGTTGGCTCCGGCTCCTGGCAAATCTACAAGCGAGTGACGTCCACAGTGTCCCGTCGTCACGGCCCTGCTCACCCCTGGAGATTCAGACTGCGCCTTCTTTTACGGGGTCAGTCCATCTCGTATTTGGTCTTCCTCTTTTTCTGCTGCCTTCCATTTTTCTCATAGTTTTGTCTTTTGCAAAGAACCCTACATTCTCATGATGTGATTCCGTGTTGTCATTTTTGCCTACAGAGATGTTTGAGGCTTAACGTGCTCCCGGACCCTCCAGCCCGTTCATCTTCCCGGCAGTCCAGGAGATCTGCTCGCCCCCTCCAAGGCCATAGTGCAAACGACTCAATTCTTTTCCCATCAGCCTTGGCCATCCGGTTTTCACATCCGTACATAGCAGCTGGGACTACGACGATGTGGGTGGTCTCAGCCTTGGCCTTCGATGACACGTCTCTGCTCTTAGTGAGCTCTCCTCATTCTTCCACGGCTGGCCTTTCATGTCTCCATCTTCTCTTGATTTCTTGGTTGCCAACTCCATCTGAATTCATGACTGAACCAAGGGAGCAGAATCCTTAACTGTTTCAATGTCTTCCTTGTCTGTGTTAAAGTGGTGTTCTCCTTCTGCGGGCATGATTTTTTTCTTCTCGGTGTTCAAACGCGGTCCTGCTTTGGCACCTTCTTCTTGTACTTGCTTCGGAAGTCACTTCAAATCATTGCTACTTCCTGCCAGTAAGATGGTGTCACATGCATATCCTAGCTAGCAGACCCTACAAAAACAAGTGGTTAGCTAGATTCCTATCATAGAGCAATCACGAAATCTCTTTCTCTCTCTCTCTTTCATCTATCCATCCATCCATCCATCCATCCATCGTATATCATATCTCTCTCCCTTTCTCTCTTTCTCATTTATCCATCTATCCATCATCTATTATATCTCCCTCTATCTCTGTCTCTCTCATCTCTATCACTTATCTATCTATCTATCTATCTATCTGTCTGTCTGTCTGTCTGTCTATCTATCTATCTATCTATCTATCTATCTATCTATCTATCTATCTATCTATCTATCTATACACCTGCACAGTCATGATGCAAGTCGAGCTAGACTGTGACGAGCCACCCAGAAGCTCCCCATATGTCCCTTCCAAGTCGGAAAATTTGCTTCCTTTTTCATATTTCTGTATTTTCCAAGTTTTCCACAACAAATGCAAACATTTTAAACTATTTTCAAGTGGTTCCCTGTCTTCTCAAAGGGCTTTTTATATCTGTATTTCTCAGAATTGAGATCCTTCTCTAGTTTGTGTATAAAATATAACGTATTTCATATAAAATATTCTCTTTTCAATGGTTACCCTATTATTGTCCTCTAAAGCAATTCACAATGAAATTGAAATTTTCATTGGATTTCTATAAACCTTAATTCTAATTTGCGTACACGCCGGAGTAAATAGATTGTGAAAATTCTTAACACACATCAATATTGTTTTTTACCGCACCATTTCTCAATTATTCAGTAGAGTTACCCAATCTTTCATCACCACATTCATGAGCTTTTCATAGATTTTCCTGATATTTCACTAAAGACTTCCATGGTCCAGTGACACCCTAGGAAATCTATCTGTTATTATTCTAAGTTACCCAGGACAATAGCTGTTACAGAAAGAACTCTCTCAATATCCCCACTTTGCTTTATCAGAAACCCAAATAGGGCTTAGACTGCTCTTATCTGACCTACTTTCGTGTAGGAGTTATAATGACCTAAATTCCTCAGTGCATGCGCTTCAAAGGGACTGTCCAGAGTTTTCAGAGCCACCCTCATCACCGGGCGGAAGCACACTTCCACGATGCTGGAGGCACACAAAGCTACATTAATTCTACACATCTGCAAGGATTTTCCACGAGGAGCTGGATCGGCTCTCAGATTTTGAGGAACGTACTCCTACATTCCCTTCCAAAAAAGTATTATCACCATTTCACCTAATAACGTGGGGTTACATAGTTATAGAGGCCAAGATGGATAGAACACAGGCCATTTGGAATTCTAATTTTGTGCGTCACACACTCTCATTCTGTCAGTACGTTATGCTGCTTATTTTTAAACGGCACGATCACATCAAAAAATATTCTAAAGGGTAAACATCTTTGAAAGGATGCCAGGTGACCTGGTCCCATGCTGGCCCGGAGGACACCCAGGTAACCAGGCTTTACTTCCTTACCTCGGACACGAGGTGTTCATATAATTCTTTCCAGTATTTATAACTCAGACTCCTGACCCCTTTTTTCATTTTTGGTTTCTTTTCTTGCCCTCTACTCTCTCCCTGAGACCCGCGAAGGCTGGAAGGTTCTGACTATTTGCCTTCAACTTGCACTTCTTTTCAGCCCCGACAACTAAATGTTTGAGGTGCGTGTGCGTGTCAATGTCTGAGGCACCACAAACTCCATCACATTTCAGATGGAATTGGTGGTTCTCCCAGGAGAACTTGCTCTTTCGATCACTTCTCATGCACAATTACTGAGTTCCAACCATTCTCATGTCCAAATGTGTATGTCCACGCATAGGTTCGCGTGTACATTTTATTTTTCAAATTTGTTCATCTTCTTCATTTTTACTGCAGCTGCCCAACTCTGCTGCGTTGTCTCCTGCCTGGACTGGTGCAGTAGACCCCAAGACCCCAAGATGGGCATCTCAAATCCCTCCGTGCCTGCCTCCCATCCATTCTTTTCGAGAAAGTCTAAATGATCTTTTTGACACAAAAGTCAGATTGTGTCACTATTCTTGAAATCCTCCAAGGGTGTCATTTTTTCCTTTCCTTTTTTTTTTTTTTTACATTAGGACAGAGGCTAAAATGTTCAATATGACTTACGCAGGTTCTATTTGATTGATCTTGCCCCTACCTGTCGCCCCTAAAACAATGACAAAATGTTCCTTAGGAGATAACAGAGCTTCTGTATGGAGTCAGCTGTAAATGTCTTTCAGGATTCGAGCAGGTTCTGGTGTCTGTATCGTAGCTGAAATTGTAATATCAAGGTGGTCTTTGCTCAAACAAGTATACGGAAGCCTGATGCCAATTTCTCAACACAAGGCAATCAAATGACCAGTGCAGACCACAAGCCTTTGTAGTGGACAATGTGAATGCCTTTGCACGCATGCTGGAGACAGTGAAGACTCATCATGGGATTGGAAAGACTTCCTCTAACCCACCTTCATATTCTTCTCATCAGAGGATCGCATAGATCCTGCCGTCACCCCATGGGACACGATCACTTTTCATCATATGAAATATTCACGTAAGGGACGGCGAAAAACAAATAAAGATCATTCAATAAAATAACATTGACCACTGTGTTACTTTTCCAGGGCGCCCATGACAACGCACCGCAGACGGAGTGGCTTCAACAATAATAATTTACTTCTTCATAGTCTCGGCGGCTGGATGTCCGAGCCCCAGGTGTGGGCAGGGCTGGTTCTCCCGAGGCGTCTCTCCCGGGCGTGTGCGCTCCGTCTCCTCCCTGTGACCTCACAAGATCGTCCCTGTGTGTGTCTGTGCCCTCGTCTCTTCTTCTTATAAGGACACAGTCCTATTGGATCAGGCCTACCACGGTGACTTCATTTTACCTCAGTCACCTCTTTAAAGACGCTATCTGCCGATCCAGACACACTGAGGTCCTGGGGGCGGGGGCGATCAGGGCTTCCACACATGAATTTGGGGGGACAGATTTCAGGCCATGACCACCACTGTATTAAAGTGTAATTTCCCAGTGCTTTCTTCCACGGCCTGGCACTTAACATTATTACAGTGTTCTGATAAATGGCTTTGGTCATGCATTGATCTTGTGATTCATACGGCAGGCTTGGAGAAATCATCGATTGGCCCGAGATGCTACGAATGTGTTGTCATCGCTATTCCCGGCATCGAGGATGCTGAAAGTGGGGTCGGGAGCATGTGTTTGCGTGTGTTACACACAATGTCCATGAACAGACGCGGGATGGGATCCGCATGGCATGTCCTAGATTCACTCGTGTAGAACGCCGACAGAGAAGAGATCTCAAAACTCTGAACACAGGAAAGTTCGTCTTCTAAAATCTAAACCTCTGGTAAACACATTACACTAAAACCAAGGAAACAATGTAATCACATTGCAGAAGAAGTTTTATTTGAAGGAAGGGTCAGGAAAAACATATTCGCCGTTTGATACTTGTACTTTCGATTGCCAATTTAATAGCTGCCGTGGGGTACTGGAAAAGACAATTAGCATAGAGCCACAAAATCAAAATTAAAATCGGGCCCGTGTTATTTCCAAGTATATGACTTTGGGGAAGGCACTTACCTGTTCACTGTGTTTAGGAGGTAAGCTAAATATAGATTTAAATAACCTCTAATCTTAGAGAAGTCTAGAGACCATTCCCTTTACAAGTTTACAACAGCTTGACAGAGAACTGCATCTGAGGAAAATTAACGACTCACTACCACCATTTATGAATTTTTATAAGCAAAAATCTCCAAAAATGGCAGGACTGCTATCTGTCTCATAGGTTAGTTAGTGCAATTGCCCTAGCCCCTACTTAGGAGCCTGGCTGAGATTAAGTGTCTGGTTGATGAGAACCATTATTAAATGGATATTTTCAGCATGATATCTTTTTTCTTGAAAAGACTGAAATTTTTAAAATCTTTTTGTTGAAAGTTTATGTCCTCCACTTGTACCTCCCACTACTTCTCACTCGATCCCCATCATAATCCTTAATTCGTTGAATCACAATTGTTACCATAGAGATGATTTCCATGTCACAAACAGGATTAGGACTTCAGGTGGAGAAATAAACAGCAGGCACACTGAACTCGACAGAAATGAAATCCTGTTCTTATGCAGAAAGCCTTCACATAATCAGGCGTGACCCCCAAATGCGCCATTTTCTTTTGTGAGACTTTTTTTTTTGGTGTAGAAAGATGCATCATCGTGTACTAAATTCAATTCTAAAATGAAAATGTCATAGAACTTCAACTGGTGTTTTAGAGCGAAACCCTCTAGCATGTAACAACAACAACAATTATTATCCAAATGTTAGGATCATTTTGGCAAATACAGTAAAAAGTCCAAATTTATCCAGAAAAGCTTTTTAAATCACAAAAGTGGTTACGATCAAACTGAATAGTTGCCAGGTTATAGGTATTAAAACAAGGAACTTGCAACAGAGTGAATGAAGCTCACGTGGCTTCTGACATCGTGACAGTCTCAAACGATAATTCCACGCGGACCTTAGACTAAGATGCATAGATAGCAAGGTTTCTAGGACACCACGAAAGGCTCCTTTGACCAGAAATAACATTCTCATGAATCTAGAGCAGCACCTAAATTCGAGTCGACTTTTATAGTGAAACAGAAAAAGAACAGAATATTTATTGAGAATCCACTAGCAGATGCGCTGCCAGCTACCCATTGAGTTCTCACAATAATCTTGCCCACCCCCGCCCCACATACCCCATCCTGTCATTCCCACTTTCGTGAGATATAGGTTTAAAGAGATTAAAAACTGCATTATGGCCATGATTAATAAGTCTCGGAGCCAGGGTTTAAACCCACACTCAGCAACTCCACTTTCGGACTCAAGCTACTACGTCTCAAAGCTCAAAATCTGTGCTATCGCAACTGTATAGAACAGAATGATCTGAGGCCTCAAATCACCAGCCATCATCACCTTGGCTCCAAGTAGTTACAACTGTCTGGTATTTCACCGAGGAGACCATCAAGCTCCAGAAAACAAGAGAAGGAGGCTGTGTGGCTGGTACACCAGATGTCTCCCGCATCTGCAGGCTTGGGGACCTTACTCCTGGCACCCCACTGTACATTCCTATCCTGAATGATTTCAAGGGTTCGCTAGTCATATTTTTATGCCTCTCTGAACCCTGGCGTTTGGCTCGAGGGAACCGAGGCAGGTAGAATTTGCACAGAGGCTAAGCCGTCTGAAGAGTCTCTCGTAAGGACCGTTTTGATGCAGAGTCCGAGGCCCATCTTCCGTGCAGGAAAGGACGAGTGGAAAATAAGCTACGCGACAGATGTTATTTCTTGGTTCTCGTATTTTTTAAATTAAAAATAATTATTTTGGTTTCGTTTGATACGACTTAAAAAAATTTCAACTCCAGTTGACGTTCACTATTATTTTAATGTTAGGTGGACAGCACAGTGGGGACATATTGATACAACTTAGGAAGTGGTCCCCCCGATAAATCTAGTCCCCGTCTGGCACCACGACGTTACTGACTGCACTCCCTGTGCTCTGCCTTGCATTCTGTGACTATTATAACTGCCGATTTCTCCTTTTTTAATCCCTCCTGGTTTTCACCCAGCCTCTACTCCCCTCCCATCTTGCAAGCATCAAAATGTCCTCGGTATCTATGAGCTTGTTTCTTTTTTGTTTGTTCGATGTTTTCACTTCCGTTATAATCCCATGGGAAGTTCCACTGCCGTTAATACTTGGAGATGAAGGGTTTTGTAAATTAAGGCAAACGAGGGAATTTGCTAGTGTTTCAGGAGGAAAGTTTAAAAAAGATTCCCTTCAACATACTTGAGAAATTGGAACAGTGTCCAAGAGTTCAGGCATTTATCGAGAAAATACCGTTTCTAAGCTACGGATGACCGCTCCTGGGGTGGCGGGGGGGGGTGGGGGGTGGCGGCGGGAGAGAATTACATTTTCAATTTAGAGTCGCCACGTCCCACCACGGGGGCACTGCTGTCTTAAGAATTTTGCTCTGTGCCCCAGTAGATGACCTCTAGATTACGTACACCAGGGGAGGGAAGAATTTGCAGGATGACTCTGCACAGCCGATGCTCTGTCGGACATCTGGTCTGTGCAGGTAACAGAGTCCCTGGCCCCTGCCCCGAGCACGATAGATTTCGTGGCTGGCCGGCCAGCACGGTAAGGCAGCCAGTGTTGGCTTCTCGCGTCTGCCCCGATGTGCCGTGTGCAAGGCACGCTTCCGTGCACGCTTGCACTGTGCACCGCACAGATCTCAATCCCCGGCTGTCACTGTGGTGAAGACCAGGACCTCTTCCCTCCACTGCGTTGGTCCTGGAGAATAAGATGGTCACCTGATTGTTCACTCGGATCGTGTGGCATCACAGCCACAGGTGCGCCTCGCGAGGATGACGTATAGTTTGGAAGTCAGCCGAGTTTGCCGAGGGCGATCGTTGACGCAGGCTGTTCATCTTGAGCTTTCTTCTCTCACTTATTTTTTTAGGTGACTCTAGGCTGTGTTCCTAGGTTAACTCATCTGGATTGTCGGCTCTTAGCGCCTTCACAGTGTGGCTCTGAAGCTTCCGGTTGCCCACACTGGTCCTCTCCCAGGCCTTGGACGCTCTCCTTCCTTTTCTTGTAGTTCAAGATGCTGAAGCTTCTCCTCAAACTAAGGGCAGCCAGTGATGATCTACTGAGCCCACGTGATAATGCTCGATGATTCTGGCTTCCTCAATATCAAGCTTTACGGAGGCACAGCCTCCATACCCAACAATTCACCTACTTTAAGGATACGTTTCCATGATTTTTAGCATTTTTACGGAGTTGTGCAACCATCACCACGATCTAATTTTGAAACATTTCATCCCTGTACAAAGAACTCATGGTCATCAGCGGTCACGCCCCGTCCTGAGCTCCTTCCGCCTCCTCTGGCTCCCCGGGCCGGCCCACCACCAGACCACGTTGCGTCCCCAAAGCTTTGCCTTTTCTGGGTCTTTCATTTAAATGGAATCGTATTTTAATTTCAGTCGTGGTCGACTGTATGTCGTATAAAATGTCCCACCTCGACCGTTTCTAAGTGCACGGTTCTGTGTCACGAAGTGGATTCGCAGTGTTGTGCATCCGTCATCGCTGCTCGTCCATAGAAATCTCATCTCGTAAAACTGAAGCTGTACCTCCTGAAGCATGACCTCTCTTCCCCTGATAATATATGGTTTTATTATTATTATTATTATTTTATTTTTATTTTTTTACTGAGTTTTTCTAGAAATTCACCCACGTTGTGGCATGTATCAGCGCTTCATTCCTTTTGAATGGCTGAATACTATTCCACATTCATCAGTTGACGGACATCGGTGTCTCTTGCCACCTTTGGCTGCTGTGCACAATGGCTGCTGTGGACACTCCTGCAGTAGTGCTTCTGTGAACACGTGTTCTCATCTCTCCCGGGTAGACACTTAAGCGTGGAATCGCTGGGCCAGACGAGAACTGCATGCTTAACGTGTCGAAAAACTGCCGGCTCGTTTTATCGAAGCAGCTGCACAGTTTACACTGCCAAGCGATAAATGAGGACTCAGTTTCCCCGGGTCCTCCTAGTGACTGTGTCTTGTTCTCGTTTTCGCCATCCTAGTGGATGTGATGCGTTATGTCACCGTGGTTTTCATCTACATCTCCCTTGTGGCTAATCATCTTGAGCATCTTTTTATGTAAGTATTGGCCGTTCCTTTTATTGTAGAAATGTCCATTCGATTTCTTTGCTTTTTTAAAAGGGGATGGCTCATATATTTTATTTGCTTTAAGGAATTAATACACTCTAGGACATCTGAGCGATTGTCACATCCATCAAACAAGCCGTAGTATTGTTTTTCATACGGTCTTTCCTTCAGTTCGTAAAAGAAGAGAAAGCAACGCTGAAGAAGCAGAACTTTCAATTATATAAACGAAGGAGGAAAAGCATCTTTTTTTCCTTATTCAAATCATAAAAGCTCATTAAAAGGTAATAAAGCATTTTTAATTTGGTTATTTCTCGGCGATAGAGTAATTTCCATGTTATGAATAAAGTCCTTTATTGCATACGTGACTTTTCTCGATGGTGTCTCTTGAAGAGCAAACCTTTTTAGTTTTCACGAAGTCCAGTTTTTCTCTTGTCATTTGTGCCTTTAATGGCATAGCTAAGAAACATTGCCTGCCCCAAAGGTATGAAGAAATGTTTATGTTTTCCTCTCAGAGTTTTGTAATTTAGCTGTTCAATTTAGGTTTATGATCCATTCGAGTTACGTTTGTGTATGAAATGCAGTAAGGGTCCAACTTCATTTTTTTTTATATCTAGAAATCCAAGAGAGGAACCGCAGATAATATGGGAGATTTACACCCAGCACCTAGCCCATTGCCAATTACATCGTAAACACGAACCACATATTTTTGAATCAACAGACATATTTGTAGATTCCGCGGCTCCATTCCCCAAACCCAGATTTCACGCTTCGGTTGCAACTACCCCCAAAAAGAAGGTGAAATGAGATCGAAACATCTTCCGAACTGAGAATATCACAGAATGACACCAGCCCTCTGGGGAAGTCAACACCAGCCACGTGAGAAATTCCAACACGGTGGCATTGACGAGGACCCCCAGCGGGGCTGCTTGAGCCCCTTAGAAAAGTGTCCGTGATGCAGATTTGATGAGTGGTTCAGGAAAAAGAAGAAAGATTACTGGACAGGGCAGAGGTGAGGGCACGGTCACACGTGTCACACCATCCCTGTCCTCTGTGACGTTGACCACTGCGGTATCCACATCATTCCTGCGGCCCATCGCTAAAGCATTACCTGGCCAGACACATCCAAGTGGATTCTCATTTCGTTACCTGCCTGCCAACAAACAGCCTGTATAAATAGTTTTATAATTACGATCTTGATTTGAGAAATATAAATAGAAAGGAGATGACTTTGCCAGGGAAGCTGTCATTAAGTGCATTATGATTCCAGCTCCCAAATGCAGATGCAGATTTTATCCCCGCCTTTCTATCGGATAAGAAGTCCTTTTGGAACCAGCAGTTAAGCGACAATCTGCAAGGTCTTTCTCCACTGGGGGGACGGACACATAATCACGTATGGGAAGGGGCCTCCCACGCCACAGGTGTGTGAATCCCAATTCTGCTCGACCAGAATCCAATTAGTTAAATGCCATGAATCCCCCGAAATGTCGACGGGGCCAGTGGATCTGCTTTTTCGAACCATCCACGTAATTCTACGAAGAGATCATCACTTTGCCTAACGATATTCCAGTGTCATTTAGTTGCTAAGACAACTGGATTGACCGGGCCTCAGCTGGTAGATTTGGCCACCAAGGGTGTCATCTGAGAACTGCCGCCGTGGACGGATTAATTGGAATAAATGTTGCGTATCACCTTTGTTCTGTGGTTTCCCTCGTCTCTCCCCCTTTTCCTGAACGGGGTCATTTCCAGGTCTTTCCATGTACCTGGGTCCAAAAAATTATGACCTCATGCTTAGTTGGAACGGACAGCTTTGCCGTGGACCATGTGGCATCATGGCCAGTAACGACTCTCCTGGAGAGAATGAAGGACACGCAAAAATTCAACCCCGCTGGCTTTCCTAAGGCCGTGTGTGAAACACAAACTAAACACCACACCCAGCGAACCCTAGAGAAAAATTTTCGCACTTGACATTGTTTTGCACTGTTGGAATAATATGCGGTCAGAGTCGAGAACGCTCGTTTCAAAGAGATTTTTTTTCTTTATTCTGTTACGACCTGTGATGGGAAGGCTTTCTCTCATCACGGGTGTCCCATAAGTCATCGTTACTCCGTTTCCAAGGGAACATTTCAGCCCTACCCCCGATCACATAGCTTCTCTTAATCATTCTCTTATTACTTATTCAGACAGAAAACCATCGGTTTCAACAAATAAAGCCAGAAAAGTAATCATACTGCCTTTCGGGCCTCTATTTCTCCCCCATAGATGGGGGTAGACTGTCTACATTGGGCTTACCCATTCCCGTTTGCTGAAATTCTATGGCCCTGTTTAATACATAGTATGGAGAAACTGCTGTTTCAAATGGAAAAATTCCTAGCATGGGAGTGAAACCATTCCTTCCTTTTTTAAAGATTACTTTCGCTTTACGCCCACCTCCTCCTTTAAGAAATAATACACTGAAATCTTGAAAAAAAAAGAAAGAAAGAAACAAGGACCTTAGGGCATCCTGCTTACGAAAACTCCGTGGCTGGCTCTTACCGGGACACGTCTGGCCGTTGGGGCCGGATGGCTCTTTGTCATGGGCTGCCCTGTACATTGCAGGACACGTGACACCATCCCCGGTCTCCACCAACTGGGTGACAATTAAAAATGTCTTCAGCTATCACTCCATAGGGGACAAAACCAGGATTGGTTGAGAACCTTACAATAATGCGTTAAGTCGTATAGACACAAAGAACACACAACAACTATGATCATCTGTGTGGCTATTTCAAAATCCTTCCCTCCGATTTAAACACTTTTTTTTTTCAACGTGATGCTGTCGTTAACATTCTACTGATTCGCACTCCCAGACCGTCTAACTGGAAAAGATGGATTCTCTTGATTTCGTAGTTTCGAGGCATTCAGGTGATATATTGTCCAGGAACGTTAGAGTCACCTCTTTAACTAGAAAAATCGTCATTCTTAGTGTCTCATGGATAAGCAGTCGGCCCATGTTTTGCAAAGAATTAACCGACCTTCTGTTCCGTATGCAGCCATGCTGAAGGTTCTAGAACCCCTTTGCTGTTTTTTGTTCCAAAATTATGACCGAATGGAATTTACAGGATTGCAATGTAGCTGGATTTGTGATTGTGTGGTGTCTCTTGACACACCCGCGAACACCAAATTCACATCGCTTCCTCACTCCAATTCTCTGCTTCTTCCCCAGCGTCTGCTGCCCGACAATTCCAGTCAATTTGGACACTGGGTCCCAGAGTTAGTGCAGACCACGCAAGACTGCCCTCACCACAGATGGCAGCCCAAACGGGTCCCACGGGAGACGCTCGCTTCTGCCAGGCCTGCCACAATGTAGGAATTCCCGCCGATCTCCCTCCCAGGAGCAGTAATTTGCTAGACCAGCCGACAGAGCTGAGGGAAACAGTCTTCTGGCTGCTACTGGTTTCGTAGAAAGTGGACCAGTTGGGAACAAACAAACGGCAGAGTTGCCCAGGGCACGGCCTGGGACCGCGGGTCGGCGTGGGGCTCCCAAGCCCTCTGGGTGTGCTACTCTCTTCACCCATTAGGAGTTCACCAACCTGGAAGCCCCCCCAAATCTCATTGCTCTAGATCTTTTGATACGACCCAAACTCCAGCCTGTCATCCTTCCGCAGAGGTCAGCGGTCGGGGCGAAAAGTGCCAACCCTCTAATGAAGTGGCCTTTCCGGTGATGAGCTTCCATCCTGAAGCCGGCTAGGAGCCCCACCTCGAGTCAGCTCAATGGCAAAAACTCGGGGGTAGTCAAATGGGGCTCAGTATAAATAACAGAAGACACTCTTATCGCTCGGGAAGGCCCATGGGTTTCGGAGTGGTGTGCCAGCGGCGAGAGCAAATAGTGTACTTTCGTTGCTATACAGAGAGAGAGACGGAAACAGCTCCATCTCGTCGTGGGGTGTGGGCCCTGGCCAAGGATACAGCCAAAAGGGGACAAGTGCTGAGCTAGGAGCAGCCAGACGCTGTGTGTCTTCGGAGTCCTAAGTCCTGTCACAAATGGTTCAGGTACTATAAAAAGATTACAAACAAACCAAAGAAAAACTTGATTCGGTGGAAAGACTATTCAAATGAAAACCATAAGGAAGGGAAGTCACCGAAGGCGTAGTAGAAGCAGAACCTGCACGGCTTCTGGTGGCTGCATCGACGCGAATGACTGACCCGGGTGCTCGGATTTCTTCTGCTTGCAAAGCTCTGGGTGAATGACACGGGGGAAGCCCTGTTCTTCAGAATCGCTGTCTTATCTCGAGACCCAGGTGCATCTCCGTGTCGGCAATTTCATTTCCTGAAGCCGCTTTTAACGACACGTTGCCCATTTTCCTTAAAGAAGCTATTCAGCAATCGCACTCGTGGGTACGTGTCCAAGAGAACTCAAAACACTACGTCGAAAAGGTTATCTGCGTGCCCATGCGCAGGGCGGCCTCCTTCACCAGAGCCACGAGGTGGAAGCAGCCCACCTCCGCATCGATGCAGGAGCGGACAAGCCAAATGAGCTGCATTCATAAAGCAGATTTTGTGCATCCTTAAAGGAGGAAGAAAGTACTGTCACCTGCCACGACGTGGATGAGCCGTGCGGGCACGATGCTTACTGAATACGCCAGTCACAGAAGGACGAACGCTGTACTAATTCCATTCACGTGAGCTATCGACACCAGCCCGACCCCTAAAAATTGGGAGGAGAAGGCTGGTTACCCACAGCTGGGGGAGGGGGGAGGGAACTGGAGAGACGGGTTTCAGTGGCTGCAGGTTTTCGGTTTTGCAAGATGGAAAAGTTCCAGAGAAGCGACAGGAATGCTCATTTGCGGCTGCCGGGAAGGCAAAATGGTGTGGGTGCTTTGGACGACAGTTGGGCGCTTTCTTCCAAAACTAAATATATTCTCATCGTAAGACCCAGCACAGAACACCTCGGTGTCTACCAAATGGAGGTGAAGACTTACGTCCACACGACCACCAGCACGTGGATGTTTAGAGCGGCTTTGTTACTAATCGACACATCTGGAAGCAGCGGAGATGCCCTTCGGTGGGGGATGGGTAAATAGACGGTGGTCCCTCCAGACAATGAACAAAAGACGAGTGAACTATGAAGCCATGAAAAGACACGGAGAAGCCCGCCTGCAAATCCTTCACACTGTGTGGTCCTAGCTCTAGGACATTCTGGAAAAGGCAGGACTATGGAGACAGAGGAAAGACCCCTGTTTGCCGGGCGCGGGGGACGGCGGGGGGCGCTAGGTGGAGCACAGGACTTTTAGGGCACTGAACCGACTCTGTTTGATACTGTCATCATGGAGACGTGTCACCACACGTTTGTTCAGAATGATACAGTGTGCAACACCAAGACAGAGCCCGCGGACTCGGTTCGGCCGTCGTAACAAACGTGCCGTCAGGTGGGGGGATGTCGATAACTGAGGGAAGCTGTGCGTGCGTGCGGGCAGGGGCTACAGGGGAATTCTCTGTGCCCCCTTCATTCTTACTGTAAACCTGAAACTGCTCTAAAAAAAACAGTGTTAAAAATACAGAAATTCTGTTGCGTAGCAGCGAACATATTTTCCATGACTGAACTGTACAGTTCGAAATGATGTAGATGCTAAATTTCACATTCTGTGTTTTACTACACTACAATAATAATAAAAAAAAAAAACTAATAGGAATACATTGAATCGTACGCTCTAAATAAGTAAGCTTTATGGCGTGTGAACTATATCTCCATAAAGATGTTAAAATTTAATAGAAAAATTTAATAGAAAGAAAAGATCGTGGTTTCTAGAAGATTTTATCTACTTAACAGAATCTCATTTTGCCTTTACAGGTAAATGTAGAATGCATAAGTTTTGGTAACCATCATTGTTTTAAAAATGCATTTGGCATTTGTTTGTTTGAAATCACCATAATAAGCCTCATTTCCATGGTTTGACTTGGACGTAGAAGCAGCCGTTATCTGCCCTGTCTTCTATCAAGGAGGAAAACTTTCCTACACCCTCTTAGGGTCCGTTATGGAGGCCTGTGAATTAAACTGACAAGTGAGAGAGTAGGAAGAGAAAAACAGGTTTTTATCTAAAGGAGGGCGCTAAAATAATGAGACGCATTAGAATTTGGGGCTTCAGTGTCATCTTAACGGGGCGGGGGGCCTGGAGGTAGGCCACCCTGAGAAAATAAATGGCTCTTAGGGAAGCTACATCGTCCTTAGGAGAACAGAAAGGCGGTACGAGAGATCGGTGACTGTCTTTTGGGGTGTAGCACCAGCTTCTAGCATTGAGAGGTAACAGTCCGTCTCCCTTGGTTATTCCTGGGAGGGAATTTAGGGCAGTGGCATTTTTCCAAATCCTTTTTGGAGGGTCTGCTTTCAAGGCAGATAAGAGAATTCAAGAAAGAAAAACTCAGCTTATTTTGAAATGTTTTCAGCTCGAAATATTTTCCATGCCACCGGGGAGTGTTCTGGGCCCTTTTACTGACGATATAGCTCCTTAGTGGGGATCAAAGCATCTCTGCTGAGCAGGCAAGTCCCTGCCTTTACTGGTGGCCGGAGTCTACGCTCGTCATGGGCATGACAGGCAAACACAGTGCCCCGTCTGCCTGTGGGCTCAGTGCCGGAGGATGGGCTGGGTCACGGCACTGGGGACAAAGTCATGCTTGCGGACGGCACCGGCTGCAGTCTCGTGGGGCGGGTCGTAAGCGGAGACGCATCGTTGGGCTTCTGTGGCCCTTGTCCGTCTGTGGCCGGCGTGAGAAAGCGTGGCTGCCTTTGTGAAAGACGCGAACATGTGCTGGGAAGGTAACGAGGCGATCGGTACTCAGACTGCTGCAGCCGGGGATGTGCGCTAGTGGGGGCCTGGGGTTTGCCGGAGGCAACGAGACAGGAAATCATCCTCGTCGCGGCCAGCGCTAAGGGAGGGAGGTGGGTCTTCACTCGACTGTTCAAGAGACGGCTGGTCCTTTGCACTTAGCCGTTTCTCGGGTGGGGGTTTGCGTTCACCTTTGCTAATTTCGAGAGCGCAGGGCTCACGTAAAGCTGCACGGTGTCACCTTGCTAGCTCCCTGCGGAGGTGTCAAAGGAGCTCGACCTCCTAGTTCCTAGAGAGAGAGAAGCACAGGGGACCCACAGACGAAACCAGCAAGGAAACTGCTGGGGAAGCCTGTGCTGCTCACAGCGCGGGGGAGGGGAGGTTTGGCAGAATTGCCAAATTCCTCCCAGTTTGAAAAAGGCCTTCCGACGCGCAGCCCGTGGCTGACATCCTGGAGACCTCGTCGCGTGGCTTTGTAAGGTCGGAGCCAACGTGGAAAGCGCTGTGGAGCTTCTCGCATCTACGACCCCTCTGCAGACCCACATGCCCTCTGCGGTCCCACTGCGGGAGCGTCTGCTCACGGTATCTGTGGGAGCAGCTCAGGGTGGCCCTGTCCTCCTCCACGAGATCCTGCGTTTCCGTCTGAGGACAGCCGGCCACGCGGCGAAAGCACGTGCCCAGCAGAGCAGGGCAGCCTCCAGCTGCACCAGGAACCAGAGCCGCGCCCCTCCCCCCACAGGACCAAAGGACAGAGGACCAGACCGAACTTGACCACAAGAATCCCTGAGAAGCCAAGGGGGCGCTGTCCATGGAGACGTGGTGCTGACGCCCCCTCCCATAATGCCCAAGCTCCCAGCGCCTCCGGCCGACACGTGCCCTGCCAGCTCTCCCGCCCACCTGCTTCCCAGCCCCTTAAAAACCCGCCCGGACCCTGGATCGGGGAGTTTGGGCTTCTCAGCCGTCGTCTGCCTGGATGCATCTCATTCCAGGGCTGAGCACAGAGGATATTTCTGTCTCCCAACAGGACCTATGGTCTTGCACCTTTATGTCACAATGTCAGCTGAATGGGGACCGAAAGCAGCAGGACTATTTCTGGAAGTCAAAGCTTTACACGGCAGGGGAGCAGCAAAATGTAACATTGCATGAAAGAGACGGCAGACACACACGTCTAAACGAGATGTATGCACAACTCCCTTCCCCTTCTCTGGGTTCCCCAAATGCTCTGTCTACCCCAGCATCATCTGGCACGTGATCCAATACGAAAGGAGAAAGAGAGGAAAGACAGGTGTCTTATCCAATGCGGGTAAAATGTTCCACTAGGGCAGAACTTCTTGGATGATCTTCACCCCCATTTGCAGCTGATAAACTAAGACGGTGACGTGTGATTCTTCTCAGGAGGACACAAGAAGCTTATCCCAAAACATCAGCCGTGCGGGGCACGGTTTTAAGGATGAAAACTGTGAAAGGAATGTGTAGATACGGGGCCAAAGGCTCTCGTACAGGGCAGGGTGGAAGACATAAGTCCCCCTAAGTAAGCCTGAGTGCGAATCTGCAGGTCTCTAAGAATTACTCTGCATTCCTGCCTGTCACCTGCGAGTTCCTGCGTTGCAGAATGTGACCGATAACTCAGGAAAGTGTGCTCTGCGCAGCAAGCTCACACTTTTTTTTTCTAGCACATTCACCCCACGGCACTCTCCCCCCAAACCGCCGCCCGGGGGACCTCGTTGTTTCGCGTTTAACTTGTGTTCCAACCAACCCTATTGTCATTCTGAATAACGTGCGACTCTAGCGAAACGCGCTTAGTTTTAGCAAATCCAAACAAACGCGCCTCGTCTCCTCCAAAAATGCAGTCATCGTGGAAGCTCGGAAGGGCTTTGTCGACGCTCGAACCGGTTCTGAAGTCTTTGGTCAGCGTTATCCTTAACGCCTGCCACAAATTAGGTTCTATAACGTCACCGGCAGCAAATTTATTTCCCTCGTGTTCTACTTTATTTTCTGGGAGCAACCCAAAGCCCTCCGTCGGCAAGTTCAGGAAGCGAGGCAGCGTCCCAGGGGAAAAGGAACGTTCTGGATTTAAAACCTGTTGCACAGAAGACTGTGCTGTTCACGGTCGACCCAGTTTCAGCGGCCACAGCCCCATCCAGGTCCAAGGCTTGTACTGCTTTGCCAGGAAAATAGAAAAATCAGCCCTAGGAGGGAAAATCACCGTAATTCATGAAATGAAGGATGTGAAAGGCGTCCGTTTCCACAGTGAATTTAATCTTTTTGACCTAAAAGAGGACAGTTCTTTCGAGGAGCTGAAACAGCTTACCGGTGTTTCGCACGCCGAGAGTGAGTTAAACGCCGCCTTGCACACCTGTCCGCTTTCCATCTGTCCGAGTCATGACTTTACATTTGCTTCGAGAATTATCCCTTCAACGACATTGCTTATCACATCGACTTATTTTTAGGTTACCAAAAAAAAAATGACTTCCCGGGGAAGATTTATTGACAAACACACACCTGTCTGGTTCCCCCCGGAGATGGATTTCACATTTTCGCTGAGAAGAAATAACCGGAAGACAAAGGTGCGTGAGGACACTGCTTTCTGTTCTCGGCGGAACTTTTTCGGTTTCCTGACCTTTCCGGTTTCTTTCAGATGCAAACTGAAAACGGAGTTTGAATGTCAAGCTTGTTATAAATCCTTAAAAAAAAAAAAAAGAAAGAAAGAAAAAAAGTGGATAAGGGTGGCCGGTCATGCCGTCTGGGTTTCATGCCGGCCTTTCCGTCCTGCCTCACTGTTGATGGGTTTGGGCACTCCGCGCCCCAGATCACGGCATCTGGGGGCCCTGCGTGTTTCCCGCTGGAGGACACGGGGAACACGGCAGAAGCGGGAAGGTCGCCCTGACCTCTGCCACCTCGGCCTTCTTCCCTGAAGCAGGTCGTGAATGCTGCAGGTGACAGGTGCCGTCGAAGCTTGTTCCACGAGCCCTCCCCTTCCCCGTGATGTGTGCACCGTTAAATCCTGTCGCAGAGGGAGACAGGCTTCCTGCCAGGCTCTCCTCCACTCTTGAGAAAACGCGGAGTAAAAGGTATGTGTGCTTTTGTCCTGTTAACCGTTCGCACAGCCGTTTAATTTTCAGCCAGAGACCCAACGAGGGTGCCGGACGATGCTTTCCTCCCCCGCGGCGTAATAAGGACAGCGAGGAATCAGACTTCTCATCATCACGTGGTCCTCCCGTGTTCCCCTCCAGGACCCAGTAAGAGATCCAGCAGTGGCTGGTCGGGGGGCACAGGGGAGGGGTTTTGGGACGGAGAGCCGGGCCATTTAGAGGAGACCAGCTGGGGGCTGATCTGGAGATGTGCCAAGCTGGACAGGCTGCCTGGGCAGCTCACGCCAGTCTGCTCACTAGCGTTAGGCGGCCACGGCGCTGGTGCCCACGGTTTACTGCAGGAAGAGCGAGAATCGATGAGTTCCTCCTCCCTCCCTGCCCACTTTGCCGCCCGCCTGATTCCCGCATTCCCTGGGACTGTTCCTCACGTGCTGCCTCTAAGCGTCTGTCCGCTCACAGTGACCTTTCTTATCAGACGAAGCACAGGATGCTGAACACGTGACCGTCGAAGTCACGGCGCTTGGACACCATCTCTCCTCTCTTGGGGCGGGACGAAGGATGTATTGTCCACACCTTTTCTGGACATCCTGGGTAATCGCTGTTCCCGCTCCTTGGCAGAAGCCACTACGAACACGGACGCTTCAAACAACATGCGTTTGTCGCCCAGCTTCTGGACGTCGGGGACAGACGTGGCTGCGGAAGGCCCTCCGCTGGTTTTCGGAGGCTGCGGGCTGGGCGTCCGTGGACATTGTGTTTCCGTCGGCATGCTGCGTTTGCTTCCAAGGCCCCGGCTGTCACTGGAGTTCGTGCCCCTCAGCCCTCAGGGCCCGTGAGAGCGGGCGTCTGCGGGGACAGCCGAGAGCCTGCCGCTTCCCGTCTCTGGCCTCTGCACCTTTGAAAAGGCGCAGGGAATTAATCGTTCAGGGGGAGCCAGGCGACCGGCCGCACGATGAACTCTACCTGTGAGGAACGTGGACCACCTGTGCAAGATGATGTCTGCGGAACCCCGTCCCCCATGCTGCGTGGCGGAAGCTGGCCCCGGAGGGGCGCCCGCCACGGGCAGACCACGCCGAAGGTCAAGGGCGGGGATTACACGGCACGTCCAGGTGAGCCATGGGAACCCGGCAGGCTTTGTCCAAGTCCTGCCTCCCGCGCTGAACACAGCATCGGACATCTTCGTATGCATCCTGCGCTACGCTGTCACACGGCTGGGGAAATGGGTTTCGCCTGAGACTCGAGCAATGTCGATTTTATTTAAAAGGTCATCTTCCTTTTCACCTTTCCCCAAAAGACTTAATTAAGCGGCAGATAGCGCTAATGAGAAATTTTGCTGGTGTCTGAGAGATGAGGCTCGCGGAAGAACTGTGTCCTCTGTCTTTTTATATAATTTCTGGTAGCAGCTTGTCTGCTTCATCCTCAGCGGGGTTACCTTGGTCATTCAGGGCAAGAGACAAAGTTTAAGGAACCCCCACCCGGCCGACAGCCCCACAAGCCCGTATGTGGTACCCTAACCCATCGGGGTGGTATCAGGATGTGGGGCCTTTAGTAGGGGACCGGGGGAGGTCAAGGGCATACCCCATTCAAGGATCCCGAGTCTGCCCGTGCCTGGATCTCGGACATCCAGCCCTCAGGATTGTGAGGTAGGCCCCTTATTTGAGCCCCCCGTGGAGTTCACCACGTGGGGTGAGTACCTGACTGACTACAGCTGTCCAATTGTCCTCTACAGAAGCCATAAGTGACATTTCATGGGCTAAGCTCATTGTCACGCTACGTTAGCACGGGCCCTGTGCACTTCTCGGAACTCCGATAAGCATTTTACTTACAGAACCTCAACAGGCAAACAACATCGAGTTGATTAGGTCAAGGACGGTTTCGAGCTTTGCATGCCTAGTGGCGTTCTCTGCACGTCCGCAAAGAAAGGGCGTCTTTAAACACGGTAAACGGTAGGAAAACGGCCATCGTGTGACTCTGTGGTTGGGGGAAGGGAAGGGGTGGTGGGCACCCCCCACCCGAACCCCTCTCCTCCCCAGAAAGACAGACGTTCCCTCTGACCGGCTCTCCACAAACGATCGGCCATCCTCGTTTTTAACCTCAGTTGATCCCTCCGGAAAGTGGACCCGGCAGTTAAAGTCACACACACACCGTGTCTCCTTGAGCGAGAGACTTCTGCCATTTCTGCTGGCCCCGCCTGCTATGCGTTTCTTCCCCCCTGGATGAACCCAATAAGTAGTCAGAACCAAATGTCCTACTCAAGCATGGAGCAGCTCTGTTTCAATTCCGTGTTTCCGATCTATTTTCATAGTACCCTCATTGTGTCACAAGAGCCTACTGAGCTCCCCAAGACAAATAAAAATGTTACCCAACCATCCTGCTTTAAAAAAATAAAAGCTTCGGCTCCTTTCCTTGTGTTTACTGTTTATCGCGAGTGCCCTGGCTCCTTCGCTGTCTCTCATGCATATATGAAAAAATATAAAATGTTTATAACTTGTATATGTTATTTCCAATAGAAAGTATATTTCCCGCGGGTTGTCTGTCTCATGGTTTTTTTTTTATCCTAAGCACCTTAACGCAAGATTAAAGCATCACAGACAGGAAACACCGTCTGCAGAACAAACGAATCATTTCATCGCCTGGCGAGTTTTTAATTTCGATCTGCTCTTCCTCTTTGATGAACAACAATGTCTCTGTGTTTGGGAAACTGGTGACTGATGCATCTTGACTTTTTGGGTGAAGCATGGACATCCCACGTGCATGGAAAGCCCCAGGGTTGGCCGCACTATGTGGAAGGATTATGCACTGGCCTCTCTCCCGTCTTTTTTTCTAAATTCCTGCCAGCTCGCGGCCCCGATGTGACCCCTCCGTTCGTACCGACGCGTCTCCGGGTTGTCCTAGCTGCAGAAACCAGCCCGGCGTTTCGTCACATGCAGGAAAAGTCCCGGTTGGCTCTTGGTGGACTGACCACAGCCTTCTTTAGAGAAAGGCGTGTCCATTAGAGGGACAGAGAGGCGAGATCGAGTGGCCCCGTCCTGCCCGACAGAGGAAGGTTACGTTAAAGTGACGTGGGATGGAAGCTGTAGGACAGAGTCCGTCTCCCTGTGGTTTCCGGCTGGCAGAGGCTGCCTGCTCTGTTTGGGTCACAGCTCATTCGAAGCCAGCGTCTGCCAATGACTCTCTTTCCGCCGTCACATGCCCTCCCCTGAGGCCCCGACCGCCCCGCTCGGAGGCCCCGTGTGAGTACACAGCACCACGCCGATAACCTGGGGTCACTCCCCACCTCGACACCCTCGAGTCACTCGCACCCGCCAAGGGCCTTTGACTTGTAAGGTGACCCATTCCCTGGTTTGGGGATCGGACACGCACAGCGTTGGCGGAGTCATTATTCAGATAATGGTGGGGGTGGGAGGCTTTGCTGAAAGTGTTGCTCGTCAAAGGGTCCAATAGCAGGTCAGATATGAAAGGAGCATCAGAACAACGAGGCTGCAAACAACGGGGCTCGTCCTTGGTCCCCAGCGTCTCCACCGCCCGCACCCTCAGCCTGTGGCACCCTCCAATCTCGCCTCTGTATCTCTCAGTTGGGGCTTTTCCTGTCTGTTTTATCGTGTTTTCTCTTTCTAAGATTCTGCGTATAACTGAGGCAGATCATACAGTGTTTGTCTTTGTCTCTCGGACTTAGCACGATGCCCTCCAGGTCACCCCATGTTGTCACGAATGCAAGGTTTCCTTCCGTTTACACCTGAATAACATTCCATCTGCAGCTATTCATCTACCGACAGACACTGAGGCATCTCCGTCTCTTCTCCGTGGCGGATCCCGCTGCAGTGCCTGTGGGAAAGCAGATACCTCTTCGAATGGGCGATTCCATTTCCTTCAGATGAATACGCAGACAGGGGATTTCTGGGCCATATGGTAATTCCGTTTGTCATTTTTGGAGGAGCCTCCGTACCGTTTTCCACAGCGGCTGAACCGCTTTGCTGTCCCCCCAGCAGTGGGTGAGGGATGCTTCTCTCCCCGTAGCTGGTCACCCTCCTCTCTTGATGAAAGCCATTTGAATAGGTACAGAGGGATGTACCTATTAAACACTGTGGTTTTAATGTGCGTCTCCCCGGTGATGAGTGATGCTGAGCATCTTTTCATGTACCCGTGGGCCGTCTGTGCACCTTCTTCAGGAACACATCTATTCAGGCTCCCTGACACACACATCTTTGACACGTGCATTTGGTCTTCGGGCTACGTCACAGAATGGGGAGCTCACCGCTCTGTGGGTCCGAATGCCTGATGTTGCTCGGTGACCATTAAAAGAAGTATCTACCCGTGACCAAGGCTTCATCCTTTAGTCAAAATAGCACATTTCCAAACTGAGTATTTTAGCTTCTTATGTGATCTTCACTTAGCTGTTTTCCCAAGGTGAGATGCTATTTATATATCCCCGACTCATCTTAAACTATTTTTTTTCCTGATGTCGCCAAAGAAAAGAAAAATATGTCCCAAATATCTGCAAAACAATGCAAATATTAGTGTGCTGCTGATAGTCAACTGTTCTTCACCTCCAGAAAAAAAAAAAAAGCCATTTAACGTGGCTCTGCCTAGAAACAACCCCTCATGAAAAAGTTGCTGTTTATGCCGTCATTCCTTCTGAGACTGTGAATTCAGAGAGAGAAAAGATGGATGTTTTGGATTCACTGTTGGAAGTAGTTTGTACTGAATTCAGGAAGTACTGATGCATTGATCTACTCATTCTTTCAATGGAGATTTATGAATATCGATTGGGTCTCCAGAGACGTGTTGCATTCCGTGGGTATAAAATAAGAGAAAACGTAGTGTCTGCCCTAAAGAAATCCTCACTGTGGTCTGATCCCGCCACGTCCTAGGACAGGTGTAATGCCCCTGGCGTTGTGGAGTGTTCGCTGTGGTCTCAGAGTATTTGAAGACCCCAAGGAAGATGTTACCCGTGGCTTTTATAACGTTCAGTTAAACACACAGAGGTGAGGGCAGCGTCAAGAAGTCAGGCTGGAGGCACAGGAGAGCTTCCTGACAATAAGACCCACCCTGCCCTGAAAACTCAGGATACGTCGGTCTTCCAGGAGACGCCGAATCACCGCGTGGATCCTGTTCGAGCGCGGGCAGGGGCCAATGACATCTCAAGGGTTTTTGCGGTTGTTGAGTTCTGTGACTCTCCTCCAAAGGCGTCACCTTGTTGCTGCCCCATGCCCTGGGGGAAAAATAAAGATAGAGAATAAAGCCCTTCGGCAACTTTGATTAACTTTACAAAAAGAACGAGATCATGTGTCTGAAAGGGGAACTTGGGATTTCCTAGATGATGAGTGTATTTAGAAGCGCCATAAAGAATCATGACCCTGCTATGGAAAACGGTTCAGGGGTGGCATCGTGTCTCCAACGCTCCAACGCTCAGTGGCTGCCTAGCCGTACTGCGATTTTCCGGGATTAGGGCTCGTTGCCGTGGCGGTGATTCCGTTCGATTGTGCATGGCGTTGTGGTGACATGGCCACTTGACCCCTTCCGAGCGCTGGCATTCTTCGGGGGCTGATTCGCAGGCAATGAGGTAATATATTTACGTACTGTGCAGAGCATTTTATTTCGGGCTACACGTTAAGTATACATTTTCCTGTAGTAAATGCTGCTAGCCGCGAAGGAGTCGAATGGATTTTCAAGAGAAAGTGGACTAGAGTTTAAACATCCTCACGTCATCCGTGTTGCCCACCTGTCTTCAGGTGCTCACGGAGGATAAATGGACAGGTGGACCATGTTTGCCAATGTCCGTTCGAACGCCATCAACTCTTTGGCGTAGAGTATGGTAAGTAGCTCCGGGGCTTCTGCCGTTTAGAGTCCAGGAAGGAGAAATCGCTGTAGAAACATGAGGCCACCCCAGGGGCTTAAGCAGCCTCACATCTCGGCATACTGAGGCAGCACCCTCGTGGGGCAGGCACACACGGCCACGTGCAAAGCCTGCCATACACAGCGAACCCCGACCTCCATTTCTGTGCCTTTTCCCTCTCCCCTAGAATCTGAGTTTGGTTTGTTCATTATTCTGTTGGTTTGTTTATTTATTTTTTTCTATGTATTTTATGCATCTTGCCAATCCACCTTAAAACCTTTGTGGAAAAACACAGATGATGGACAGATGCATGGATGGCTGGGTGGCTGGCTGGTTGGCTGATGGATGGATGGATGATGGATGGAGGATGATGGATGGATGGATGGATGGATGGATGGATGGATAAATAGATGGATGATGCATGAATGGACGGATGGAAGGATAGTTGAGAGGATGCGATAGATGGATAAATGGATGGATGGATGGATAAAGACATGGACCAGTGGATAAATGAATAAATGGATGGATAAAGGAAAACATATATGGGTGTATGGACAGATAGATGGATGGGTTGGTGGGCGAGTAAATGCGGGATCAACACACACACACACACACACACACACAGCCGCAGCTTACACGCTTAGAACAGGAAGTCTTTTGAGGGAACTTCATGCGGTACCACATGACCATCTGCCCAGTCCTGGCTTCCCCACGTCTCCATCGTCAACACCGCCCTTGCTTGACCTCCGTTCACCCCTCCGCTCTCGACTGGGTTCTCACTCCTCAGGGGTCCTTCCTCGAAGAAATTCTTCTCTCTCATGATGTCCTCATGCTGCCCGGAACACAGATGCCCCCCTTTTGTCACCAAGCCCGAACCCTCCCGAATCTAAGTCTCCCGGCACGTATCCCATGCTTCGTGATCCGCGTGATCCCTTTCACAAGCAACACACGTGCTGCGGGTCACGCCGCAGTCAGAGAAGCCAGCGTCTGTGGACTTGCTATTACCTGCTCACTGTGCTATGTGTACCGAGCATGTGTCCTGTCGTTGGATCGTCATGATGATCGTACCTCGTAGTTATCACTGTGATTCTCACTCTACAGTAAAGAGAGCCAAGTATCCCCGGCGTTTGGGAACGTACCTAAGGTCGCAGAGCTGGTGAGTGTGGGAACAGAGGTAGACAGCAAATGCTTCGCTCTGCCTCGAAGTAAGCATTCTCCCTGGGGACAGCACGTCCCCAGTGGGGCGAAGCCGGTTCTCGGGACATGAAGAAAGACACAGTCGTTTTATGTATAGATTTCGGAAACGGCGCATGGAGAAGCAGTGTATCTGCTGTAATTTCACGAGAGGATGGATTAGGTGAGTGGGTGAGAAAAAGCTCCTTCGTGAGCTGTAAGGAAGAAAGGGTCTGAAACGCTGGGTGACACTGTTTAGCTCCCAAGGGCCACAGAGCGTGGCCCCCTATTTGAGAATGAGCAGGTCTGTGATGGATGCCCGCGGCAGCGAACCGTGAGATTTTCGTTGCTCTTCTGAAGCAGCGTGATGAGCAAACGCCGACGTGGTCCCTCATGACCCCCATGGATGGATGTGGTTTAAGCCCCTGTTCGAACCTTCCTCCGAGCGTGGACTGCCCTGAGGACTTGCGTGTGACCAACAGTACACAGCAAAGATGACGGGTGTCACTTCCACGACATCGCTCCATAAGACAGTGCTTTCTGCCTTTGCAACAGACTCTCTGTCTTGGTGGCTTTTGATGAAATCATCTGCCCCACAGAGACGAGAAGATGAGAGAAACGAGACTCTCTCTCCAAGGACGTGCGCGTGGCTGAGTCCTGCCCACGCTCGGGTGAGTTTGGGAGCAAGTGTTCTGCAGTCATGCCTTCGGGGGGAACCCCAGTCCCCGCTGACACCTCGGCGGCAATATGGGAGACCCCGAAGCACAGTGCCTCGCTGACACCTGCAGTGCCGACCTACGGGTCATCGGCGTGTGTCGTTTTGAGCTAATGGCTCTGTGGTCATATGTTCCAAAGCCACAGGTAACTAACATGAGGGCTTTAAACTCCTCAGCTCGGATCCAGGAGGAAGTTAGACCCAAGAGAAGTGCATAAATCAAATGCACGTTTTCTTAATTTGTTTCTGCACCACATGGCACCAGCGAAACGGATTTGAGCCCGGTTTTGCCAGCCGAATAGTGTTTCTATATATTTTATTCCCCTGTCACTGTTGTGGTAATGCCAGGATGCCCCGTGAGCACAGGCACGGGGGGAGAGGCACGGCCTTCGGTGGCCGTGAGTGACTCGGAGCCGCTGTGCCGTGGCAGCCCCCCCCACGCCTCCATCGTGCTGTCCCGACTCTTCACACCCCATATTCACAGTCGTCCCAGAAGCCCAGACTCCCAGGAAAGCCCAGTAGGCAGCCGACAGGGGGAAGGAGCTTAATGTGTTTATTTGAAGCTAATTGCTTGATTTACTCGCGGGCCGGCCAGCTGCAAGACTCACTGCACCAGCTTGGGTGGCATTTGCCAAACTTCCATCTTTACTTAGGGAAAACCGTGACTCCCCGGGAATTCTGCCTATGTAAACACCCCGACATATGGGCCGTTTGCACAGACATATGTCTGCGTACCGAGGCCTGGAGCGGAACTTCCACCGATGCCTGTCTTGCGAGTGTTTAAATTTCCAGTAAACGGGGAGGCCGTGGAGAGCCGTCCCCCTCCTCCCTGGCCCCTCATAGTAGGGTCTGCATGGGGTGATCTAGAACTTTCTGTCTGATGCTCTGCACCCGTCAGAAAGAGGAAGTGAAGACACCATGACAGAACCTCACTCATACTGCAAAGGACTTTTTTTTTTTAATCTGTTCTGGCGTGAACAACTTCCTTGCCTGCCTTGGGGCCGAGACGATCAGCCATCTGTTCTGTGCGGTGCCAGAGTCCACGAGCTTTAGGCAGCACCTTGAGGACAGATGAGCTTTGCCAAGGAAAGGACACAGCCTGCAACGGGCCGCTGGGACATCTGGTCCCAAAGGGACTGCTCACCTCTTTGCTCAAGGCACAGAGTAAGGAAGGAGCTGGCCACTGCTCCCCAGACAAGGATGTGCCCACCCCTCTCTCTAGAGTGAGCTGTCGAGTCATCTCCTGTTGTCCCCCTTCACCGCAAAGCCACCGGGAGCTCTGTCCTTCCTGGAGTCATCAACATGCCACGGGGAAGACTGACGTCTCCTGAGCTCGCACAGTGGCGGTGGCCGTTATGGGTGAAAGCAGATGCGTTCGGAAGGCAGCGTGCACACCCCACGCAGGGCAAGACGCTCCCGCACGTGGGGTGACTCGACGGCGCCCTCTGTGTGGCAGGGAGCCTTGCCCCCGGCTTCCTCGTAATGAGAGGACGTGGCTCCCAAATCGGCCACTGCTCTAATTAAAATGCAGCACTGGGTTTTTTGGGAAGCCAAGAATGTCTGTGTAGCATCCGTCCCATGCGTTAGATGCTAAAGGATTCACAGCCCCGACGGCAGACGGGGCTCCCAAGTCGGGGACTAGAACGCCAGGGGGAGGGGGAGGCTGTCGGGTGACCGTGCAGAGGGAGGCCTCGCCCGGACTGCAGAAGCGGACACGTCGTGAGACATGGGCGCAGCGCGACGCCTCAACCCGCAGGCCGCCCCGTGCACCTCCCCTGACGCGGACGCCCGCGGCCTCGCCCGTGACAGTGAACGTGTCCCCCAGGAGCAGCCACCAGAAAGAGCCGAAAGGCTTGTTTTGTTTTTCACGGGGGTGGAGCGCGTGGAAGACGGAAGGACAGGGGGACAGGCGGTGGGGACCGGCGAGCGTCACGCAGCACTGGGGGACGGAAGGGCGGACGGCGGCAGCGGTCACGACAAGAACCTGTGCCCTGTCCGTCCTCTCCGGACCGAGCTTGGCCGTGTGCGGCCTTTGGCGACCTAGGTCTCTGGAGAAGTCCTAGGCAGGACCTCGCACGAGCCTTTGCACTCAGGCGACAGTCTCTGCCGAATCCCAGCTTCTGCTTCCGAGCAGAGTAAGCACAGTCTTGTCAGGACATCTGTGTCGCGTCGATAGCTTATCTGCATCGGGACGCGGCTGCCAATCCAGCCACCAACAAGAAGAATGTGTGCGAAGAGCCGGCAGACGGCCACACAGATAGAAATAATGATGATGATGATGATGACGATAATGATAATATTAAAAATAGGCCATAGAAAACGGCAAAAGATTGGAAATAATTTGGGGGCTGGAAACAGGAACATTTACACGACTTGGGCCTAGAAAGGGAGTCAGATCCTCCCAAGGAACCGAGGCCGTAGTGATGGCGGGACAAGGGAAGGGGCTGGTACTGTGAGAGGGAGCCGGCTCGGATGGCCTGAGGCTGTGGCAGCACACGCACCTGCCACCCTCCTGGTGAGGGAGACGCATTTTCTAGGGCTCTACATGTCGCTTCTCACTTCTGAAACACTCCCTTCTGGCTCGATCCTCGCGATGTGGGTCCCGGCATCGGCCGCCCACTGCTCTTGGCAATGCCTCGACGACCCTCCCGTATCACGCTCGGCCTGGCGGCAGCGCCTGCACACACCATGGCTGCTCTGTTCAGAGTCTTCCCCACGTGTCAGGCGCCCTCGGAGAGTGCTTGCTGCTGGCGACGCGGACCTCGCCTGGCTATGCTGGGGGAAGGGCTCGCACAGCTGCAGCAGGGGACACACGGCCACCGTCCTTGGCGGCCCAGCGGACGACCCACACGGACGAGGAGGCAGAGCTACAGCTGGCAAAGGCGGACAGGGGTCTGTGACTGTGAGTTAGAGCACCCAGCTTATACGCCCCCCTCCAAACCCCTCTTCTTCCGTGGCCTCTGCTTGCTGGGGGAGGGGGGAGGGGAGGACAGATGGGTGATCCCAGAACCACATCCTCTGCTTTGAGTTTCTGCCCTGGAAAAAAAGGCGAGGGTTTTCATGTGTAAGAGAGGAAAGACAAATGCTCTTTCGAGAGCCCTGTATCTAAAGATGAGAGAAATGTTAAAGACCACTGCTTCCTCCTTGGAATTTACGCACCCGAATTAGGTGCCTAGGGTTTAAAAATAGTCTCCCTTTGGTATAGCTCCCTTTAGTTACATTGTTCCCCATTATATATGTAGCGACCCAAAAAGCTCTGGCAAGAACTAACAGCAACAATAGGTACAATAGCAATTTCATAAATACTGTAAGTTGCTACGCAGGGGCCAGTGAGGAAGCTGCTTGCACACCTGGGCTGTGCTACACACAACCCTCATTCCGCGTGTGTGTGTGTGTGTGTGTGTGTGCGTGTGTGTGTACCAGCATCACAAGCTCTGTGCTTCGCGAGCAGTGATGGGGCGGCGAAGACCCAGGTTGGCAGGCGAGAAACCCGTCTGTCCTTAATCCCTGGAGAACAGCGAGCCACCGGAGTGATGAGCGTGACGGTTTCGTTCACGTGTATCAATCGACTTCCGCCGCCGTCTTACGCTTGTAAGTACTGTTCCCTCTACTTTACAGATAAAGAAATTGAGCCTCAGAGGTATGTGACTTTGTCCACGAGGCACAGCTGTCCACGCTTTTATCTGCAAACTAAGCCAGAAGCGAGCGGCGACGTCCTGCTGAGGACTGAGCTTCCTGGTGGAAAATGTTCTTTTCCTTATCGAACGAAAGTGAGCAGCCCCACTTAAGAATACCTTAAGTAACTGCTGAAGATTATCTCAAGCTCCTTGAAAACCTAATTGTTTAGCGCTCATTGAACTGCCATTGTCCCCTGCAGCAATAATATCTGTGTCTGCTCCCACAATGGCAGTTTAAAAAAAAAACACAAACAAACAAAAAAACACCCTTGCTGGCTACTGATAATGCAATGTCTCTTTCAGAAACGCTCTCTGACTACCTTTTACGAAACTGTCTATAATATATTTCCCCATGATGTTGCAAAGCATAAATGCTCACTATCGATTCTCTTATTGAAAAATGGCATTATACGTGTAACTTAGAGGTTTGCATAAATCAAGAGAAAAGCAGGGACAGAATTCAAATTACAGAAAACTGAACAAAGTCGATCCATCCGTTGGTTTTTAGTCCTTTGAAAAAATAAACTTATTCCTCCTGACCATTTCTCAAAGTCTTTCATCCCGTTTGTTCGCTAATCCATTGTGAAAAGTGGGATTAATTCTAAGACCTAACTGAGAAGCAATAAAGAGAATGCGAGAGGTGTTTTCGTTTTGTTTTGTTTTCATAAACAACCACTTTGGTAAGAAATAAACTAAGGAGCCAGGAGAGGGAACATTGGAAAGCTGGGCTCACACAGTCCAGAGTCAGGCCGTTTGGTGACAAATGTCAATGTAGGTTCTTCTACCGACTCTGCAGGGGGCAATGACGGCATCGGTCACTGTGCATGGACGTTAGAGACCAGCCTTCCTTGAATCCTTCCCCCTTTGCATTTGTACTCAGAAAAGAGTTTGTGCGTTTCGGCGAGTCTATTTGCTTAAAAATCCGCCCCCCTCCAAAAAAATGTCAGATTCTAAGGAAATGTCTCCATTAGTGAAACCCACCCAGGGAACACAGGTGGTGACTGCCTTCCACTCAGCCCCACCCCCACGCCGGTTTGAGATCACCTGGCACGCCCAGGGCCACCGATCTTCACAGGGGGAGTGACGCGTCCAAATGCAGGCCACGTGGAAAACAGTCTGTTTTCCTTTTAGCTTATGGAGACCCCATAAGCTAAAGCTAAAGGGAGAGAGAGAGCTCCAGTTACGGGCAGGGTAGAAAGAGATGCAGAAAATGAGGTTCAGTGAAATCTCCCCAGAAGTTTGGCCTACGTTTGGCTCGAAATGAAAATGAACATGAGTTTTTATTTCGTTCCAGCCAATATATATATATATTTTTTGGTCCATAATGGAGGTCCTTACAGGTGCTAGCTGAATCACGTAGCACTAAAAAGTTAAAAAGCTTTCTGTTAAGGTGTGACATTCTGACAGGAAATGGCAGAAATCGCACGCGTCCAATGAAACGGATGATCACGAAATGCTGGACCCACCACCTAGGTAAAAAAAAAAATCAAGCCTTTTCTGCATCTCAGAAGCATCTTCCAGTCTCCTTGCAAAAAAAAAATATCTGCTTTCCTAAATACTAACACCATCGATTAGATTTGCCTGTCTTTAATGTCATTGTATAAGTGGAATCATACAGTCACAACTAGCGGTGCAGTAATTTTTACCCTGGCTGCGATGTAAACGAGTTCCAGTTTCTCCTCGTCACTAACGAGGACTCATAATGTCAGTCCTTGTCACCGTAGCCATTTTGGTGGTTGGGTGAAGGCTTCTCACTGTGGTTTCAGCGTGAACCTTACTGATGCGGAATGAGGCTGGGTATCGTTTTCATGTGTGCAACAGGCAAATCTTCTGCCCGCTTGCTCAACTGAATTGTTAGTGTTTTCCTCACCGATTTGTAGGAGCACTTTTCCTACTCAGTATATGAAACTTTGGCTATTTTAAAATGCTGTGTCGTCTCCCAATTGGTGTCTTGGCTTTTTACACAGTGACGCCTTTTGCGAACACAGAATCACGGGAATAAACGATTCGTCAGTTTTCATTTAAGCACGCCGTTCTGCGTAGCGTGAAGAAATCTCGCACCCCGCCCCCCGTCCCTCCCGGCACACTAATGCCCCCTCTGTCTCACGTCTCCGTGCTGCGTGCACCTGTCAGTCACTGGGCAGAGGTCTTAGTGCTCAGATCTACAGTGCTTATGGTCAAGTCACTCTTAGACTAGCCTAAGGCTGCATCGCAATGCCCATGTCATCACGAGAAGGGTGAGGACAGTATAGTAGGATATTCCGAGAAAGACACAGAGAGACCACTCTCAAACTGTAATAACTTTCATTACGGTTTATCGTTATACTGGTTCTATTTTATTACTATTGTTTTCAATCTCTTAATGTACCTAATTTATAAACTGAGCTTTGTCATGGGCATGTATGTGTGGGAAGAAACATGACGTATACGGTTTGCTGCTAAACATAACTTCAGGCATCCACTGGAGGTTTTGGAATGTGTCCCCCATGGAGAAGTGGCTGTGTGTCGTGTCATTAATTTGTACAGTGGCCATCGAGGTATTCACTGCTGCCTCCGTGTTTTAAGGTTCAATGAGAACATTACAAAGGTCAAATAAATTGCCCAAGATTACACGGCCAACAGAAAGACAGACAACTGGACGCCAGCACAGTCAGAGCCTGAACGACATGCCTCTTTCGTTGGAAGGAAGCCTGTCGCCTAAGACAGAGCACACTCAACGTTTTTCCATGGCAACTGCTATGTAAAAATATGAAAACTTTGCCTTCCTCTTCTCGTGTGTGCTCAGGAAAATACTCGGCCTATTTACCAGAAATAAATACTAAATTTTATAAATTTTGTATCGCTTAGAGTTTCATGTTTCTTTTTTTAAGTCGCAGCAATAGCTTTCCTGTAAAAGGCTTTTGTTTGCACATCTATCAAACATATTTGACTCCTGACACATAATTGCATACCAGTTTTGACTCTCTGTTCTTCAATGCGCAGTATTTATTTAAAACATCTCTGATTTGGTTCTTCAAAGCACGAGATGTGCGTTGAATAGGGGCTCAGAGACTCTGTTTTGTGGAACCTTGACCCAGGTATTTTGAATTTCTGCTGGAGACAGGTTCGAAGGTCAGCTGTCCAAACCATTTCAGAAATTTATCAGCATTGCCAGGAAAAAAAAAAACAAGTCCCAGAAATCAGGCCTTTAAAATAGCACTATAAATTAATGAGAACGTCAGCATGATTAACAACTGTTTTAATCCGTTGGTGTTATAAATCTATACTTAACAAATGCTATATATACATATGTACATATGGCGTAGCAGCATATGTTGGTGTGCTTTGTGTGGATGTGTGCGTGTGTGTGGACACGTAAATGTATTCACCTATAATGCTATTACTCTTACCTACGAGTATATTTTTTAGATGTACTTTCCCCCCTTTTTAAAACTAAATTTATTGGGGTGACTTTAGGTAAAACATCACACCGTTTTTGAGGGCAGATTTCTGTAACTCATCATCCGTGGGTCCCATTGCATGCTCAGCGCTGCAAGTCCAGTGTCTTCCGTCACTATGTATGTGACCCGTGGACCCTCTCCGTCCTGTCTCCAACCTCTTCCTCTCTGGGAAGCCCTGTCGTCTGTCTTTCTGAGTCTGTTTGTCATTCGTCGTTTTTCTCTTCTATATTATCCAGATGAGTGAAACCATATGGTTCCTTTCTTTCTCGATCTGACTTATTTCCCTCAGCATGATTCGCTCAAACTCCACCCCGAGTGTCACAAATGGTAAGATTTCATCTTTCCTTATGGCTGCACTTTTATACGTGAGTTGGATAAAAATGCGATATACGTATGTCAATGTGTATATCGTATATGGACTATAAAATATTTATCACTTTTTAAGTCCACATGTTATAAAAGACCATCTAAAATATACTCCCTGGAATATGTAAGCATATGCATCAGAGTGTAACTGCTCTGTGTGAACACACACACACGCACACACACGCACACACACGCACACACACACACTCACAGAGCGCACCTAACATATACCGCTCTAGAATGCATACATATGGCAAAGAAGTCTGTGTTTGGTGCACGTTTCTAACAACATACAGATTAAAACAACGGCGAATCATGCTGATTTCTCTACCAGGATTCACACAGATTATACAAATTATAATCCCTGGAATTTACTCTATCTTCGGAGATTTTCAGGAAACGGTGGAGAGGTGTGTTACCTTCTATGAACCCACGGAGAGAAAATGTGTGCGTGCGTGCGTGTGCGTGTGCACGCATCACTTCTCCGGGGCGTCACGCAGCTACAATGGGCGACAGGCAAACCGGACGTCGCAATAAAGCCTCTTCATCCTAGACATGTCTCACCCGGATGACAAAGCGGAGGAAAAACTCATGGACATACATCAAATATCGGGAGCCTTTCAAGCAAAGGCCATGACCTGGGAGGAAACCGAAGGCTTGACCCGAGATGTCACACGTTTACTAGTGTCACGGGCACGGCCACTGGATGCGAGCACTTTAATCTGCACACGCTCTGTCTGAGTGGCAGCCGCGCCTTTCAAGTGGATGCTGGCTCGGGCCACGCAGCGGGCGCTCAATTCCTGTACAGACCTGACGGATTAAAAGGCGTAGACATGTTTCCAGAAATCCTAGCCTCGTGCCAAGGCTGTCGATGGCACTCCGGCCTGTCACGCTGTCTCTGAGAGAACAGGACACTGTTTTGAGGAGGTTCCCGTGATTGACGGCGTTAACATTCACAAGGAAGGGAGGGCCAGATGCAGTGTAGAGAACCTTACATGTTCCCTCCCGGTTTGATAGAGAACACGGCCCACGACACATCGGAGATTTAATGCGATTTCTCTTTCACCTCATCCTTCGAGGAGTTTTTGTCTCTGTTGAGAAAGTATAAATTCTCCCTTCAGTCTTCAGCGCAGGCGATGTCTTCAGGTGCGGCGCTGAATGACTGCCAATGGATTCTTTGTAGGCAAAGCATTACGAGAGGGACGGCTCACGAGGGGTGAAAACAAAGATTTTACAACTTCGAATAGGCCGAGGCGGAGGAAAGTACACTTAATCAGATTCACGATGCCTAAGTCATATATAACAGTGTGATATTTCGCGAGAACGAAAGCACTGTCTTTTGAAAGGGAGAATTTAAACTTTTGCTTCAAACACAGAAATGCTATGAATAACAGAGCTTTTATCTTCACCTCGGCGATGACAGGCCCAACACGCGGTGCATTATAAACCCACAGGCTTCTTCTGAAGATGCCACAGACCTTGACTATCTCTCGGTGCGTTTAAGCACGCCTGACAGTTTTCGCCCCGCTTGCCGACCTGCCCTCGAGAATTCCACCGGCTCACTACGTCCTAAACCAGGGTGGCCAGTTTGGAAGAGTTTTACGAGACTCAGTTTATGGAAATCATCATCTCGGTTTACGTGACCTCGAGCTGCCAAGAACACAGCCAGTTCCTCGGCTGGAATTATTGCATTTGAACTCGTGATGTTGTCTCAACTTTTAATTTTCTTTCACCAAGATCAGAAAATGTGGATTGTATGACATTGGTCCTTTGGGAAATGTCGACCCTCCTTTTATAGCCAAGGAGATGGCTAATTTTTGTGTATATATCTATCCTGTGTTCCTAAAACAGATAAATAGACAAACAAAAGTACTTGTGGGTGAAAAATCCAGGGCCCACCTCATGGCACACCCTTATTAATCGTATTGCCCGAGATTTCATGTCCCTATCTCTTTTATACTATTAAACAGTTTGATATTTTCAATTTCTAATTAAAACTGTTTATAAATATTTTTGACCCCCTCAAGTTCCGTCATTGGTGTTGAATGCATTTCGACATGATATTTTCGGGGTTGCATATATTTTTATGATGGATGAGCCCTCTTATTCTAGAATTTTCTATACTATAGCATTCTTTTCCATTCTTTCATCATAAATTGCTTAACCGAAATTTGATGTTGTCAGGCAATAAAATTGCTATCCCAAAGCGAATACCGTTAGCAAGGATGCGCAAAGAATTAAACACAAGAGGAAAAAAAAAAGGACAACCTAGACTTTGTCAAAATTAAAATCTCTTGCTTACTAAAGATTATGTTTAATAAAGTCTAACAGTAAGCCAAAGACCGCCAGGAAATTTTTACAACACATATAGAAGCAAAGACTTATATCTTGAATATAGAAAACACTTTTTAAAAGTCATTAATTAAAGGAAAAGCAATCCCTTAAAAGCGGGCAAAAGTCTTAGACACTTCACTAAAAAAAGTATACAAAGGACCAAGGAGAACATCAAAAAGTACTCAACATGATTAGTCATAAGGGATAAGCAAATTAAAACCTCAAAAATACAACACTTTTCACAAGCTAGAGGCCCTGGAGTTAAAAGCAATGACAGCTACGTATATTGGCCCTTCATATATTGCTGGCAGAAATATAAAGTGGTCCGTCCGCTTTGAGAAACTGACAATTTCTTACAAAATCAAAGATACTGACCCTGTCTGTACTCTGCACTTCTATGCCTCAGTATTTACCCCAAAGAATAATCTTTTCTTAAGTCTACAGAAAGAGTTGACTATTCCTAGAAACTTTATTATAATAACTGAAGTCTGTATGTCACCCAAACGCCCACCGAGAAGAGAATGTGTGAATTATAGCATCGCCACACCAGGGAATTGGAACCAGCACTGGAAAACAGCACAGAACTGACATGGAAGATGAAACACTGTATCAGTGGATGCATATGAAGTCCAAGGAAAAAGATGACTCTATAGTGATCGAGAAGAGAAAAATGACCCCTCGCGACGGACGGTGAGCCTCACGAGAGGACTTGCTTCGGTCTTAAAAACGTTCTGTCTTAATCGGGATGTTGGTTACGCGAGCAGGTACATTTATGAAAGTTTGTCAAATTGTGCATTTCCATTTGTGCTTTTCACAGTCTATAAATCTGAATATAGGTAGACACTAAAATAATGCAAAGTGTGGAGAAAGCATGTAGGGAGCTACCTGTATAAAAGGAGCTGGTTTCATACCTACAAGAAAGCTAATCAGCTCTGTCATGTTACCCGCAATGTATTGTGAGAATAAAGAGCAAGATCTAATCATATTCCATTTCAAAGTCTCTTAGGTAATTAGGGGTTTGAAAAGATAAGAACGAGGCAAGATCTTCATTATCATCATTAATTTTTGACATCGTTTTGAAGATTTTATCATGAAACAATGAAACAAGAAAAGAAAATAAGACATATTATTACAGATACGAGATTCACCAATATCACATATATATAATATGATTATCCATCTAGAAAGCCCAAGACAAAAGACATTAACAGTGGAAAAGTGTTCAATAAACGATCAATTAGAAGAAAATTTTTAAAAAGTTTTTCTATAAATAA
>NW_024350396.1:718900-742798 GCF_902729225.1 Pteropus medius
AAAAAATATCTGCTTTCCTAAATACTAACACCATCGATTAGATTTGCCTGTCTTTAATGTCATTGTATAAGTGGAATCATACAGTCACAACTAGCGGTGCAGTAATTTTTACCCTGGCTGCGATGTAAACGAGTTCCAGTTTCTCCTCGTCACTAACGAGGACTCATAATGTCAGTCCTTGTCACCGTAGCCATTTTGGTGGTTGGGTGAAGGCTTCTCACTGTGGTTTCAGCGTGAACCTTACTGATGCGGAATGAGGCTGGGTATCGTTTTCATGTGTGCAACAGGCAAATCTTCTGCCCGCTTGCTCAACTGAATTGTTAGTGTTTTCCTCACCGATTTGTAGGAGCACTTTTCCTACTCAGTATATGAAACTTTGGCTATTTTAAAATGCTGTGTCGTCTCCCAATTGGTGTCTTGGCTTTTTACACAGTGACGCCTTTTGCGAACACAGAATCACGGGAATAAACGATTCGTCAGTTTTCATTTAAGCACGCCGTTCTGCGTAGCGTGAAGAAATCTCGCACCCCGCCCCCCGTCCCTCCCGGCACACTAATGCCCCCTCTGTCTCACGTCTCCGTGCTGCGTGCACCTGTCAGTCACTGGGCAGAGGTCTTAGTGCTCAGATCTACAGTGCTTATGGTCAAGTCACTCTTAGACTAGCCTAAGGCTGCATCGCAATGCCCATGTCATCACGAGAAGGGTGAGGACAGTATAGTAGGATATTCCGAGAAAGACACAGAGAGACCACTCTCAAACTGTAATAACTTTCATTACGGTTTATCGTTATACTGGTTCTATTTTATTACTATTGTTTTCAATCTCTTAATGTACCTAATTTATAAACTGAGCTTTGTCATGGGCATGTATGTGTGGGAAGAAACATGACGTATACGGTTTGCTGCTAAACATAACTTCAGGCATCCACTGGAGGTTTTGGAATGTGTCCCCCATGGAGAAGTGGCTGTGTGTCGTGTCATTAATTTGTACAGTGGCCATCGAGGTATTCACTGCTGCCTCCGTGTTTTAAGGTTCAATGAGAACATTACAAAGGTCAAATAAATTGCCTAAGATTACACGGCCAACAGAAAGACAGACAACTGGACGCCAGCACCGTCAGAGGCTGAACGACATGCCTCTTCTGTTGGAAGGGAGCCTGTCGCCTAAGACAGAGCACACTCAACGTTTTTCCATGGCAACTGCTATGTAAAAATATGAAAACTTTGCCTTCCTCTTCTCGTGTGTGCTCAGGAAAATACTCGGCCTATTTACCAGAAATAAATACTAAATTTTATAAATTTTGTATCGCTTAGAGTTTCATGTTTCTTTTTTTAAGTCGCAGCAATAGCTTTCCTGTAAAAGGCTTTTGTTTGCACATCTATCAAACATATTTGACTCCTGACACATAATTGCATACCAGTTTTGACTCTCTGTTCTTCAATGCGCAGTATTTATTTAAAACATCTCTGATTTGGTTCTTCAAAGCACGAGATGTGCGTTGAATAGGGGCTCAGAGACTCTGTTTTGTGGAACCTTGACCCAGGTATTTTGAATTTCTGCTGGAGACAGGTTCGAAGGTCAGCTGTCCAAACCATTTCAGAAATTTATCAGCATTGCCAGGAAAAAAAAAAACAAGTCCCAGAAATCAGGCCTTTAAAATAGCACTATAAATTAATGAGAACGTCAGCATGATTAACAACTGTTTTAATCCGTTGGTGTTATAAATCTATACTTAACAAATGCTATATATACATATGTACATATGGCGTAGCAGCATATGTTGGTGTGCTTTGTGTGGATGTGTGCGTGTGTGTGGACACGTAAATGTATTCACATATAATAACACTAATACTTGTACGTACGTGTATATTTTTTAAATGTACTTTCCCCCTTTTTAAAACTAAATTTATTGGGGTGACTTCAGGTAAAACATCACACTGCTTTTGAGGGCAGATTTCTGTAACTCAGCATCCGTGGGTCCCATTGCATGCTCAGCGCTGCAAGTCCAGTGTCTTCCGTCACTAGGTATGTGACCCGTGGACCCTCTCCGTCCTGTCTCCAACCTCTTCCCCTCTGGGAAGCCCTGTTGTCTGTCTTTCTGAGTCTGTTTGTCGTTCGTCGTTTTTCTCTTCTATATTCCCCAGATGAGTGAAACCATATGGTTCCTTTCTTTCTCGATCTGACTTATTTCCCTCAGCATGATACGCTCAAACTCCACCCCGAGCGCCACAAATGGTAAGATTTCATCTTTCCTTATGGCTGCACTTTTATACGTGAGTTGGATAAAAATGCGATATACGTATGTCAATGTGTATATCGTATATGGACCATAAAATATTTATCACTTTTTAAATCCACATGTTATAAAAGACCATCTGCAATATACTCCCTGGAATATGTAAGCATATGCATCAGAGTGTAACTGCTCTGTGTGAACGCACACACACACGCACACACACGCACACACATCGCACACACAAAAGACACAGATGGGACACACAGAGCGCACCAACATATACTCAGCTCTAGGGAATGTACACACATATTAAAAGAAAGTTCGTATTAAGCACGTTTCAACAATATTAGATTAAAACAACGCTAATCCTATGCTTTGATTTTCACTAGGATCACGCACAGATTATACAATTATAATCCTGAATTTATCATCTAGAGATTTTCGAACGGAGAGGTGGGTGTTACCCTCATGAACCCAACTGAGAGAGAAAATAAAGTGTATGCAGCGTGCATCATTCACGGCCACGAGGTTACAAGGTGCAAACCGGACGTCGCAATAAAGCCTCTTCATCCTAGACATGTCTCACCCGGATGACAAAGCGGAGGAAAAACTCATGGACATACATCAAATATCGGGAGCCTTTCAAGCAAAGGCCATGACCTGGGAGGAAACCGAAGGCTTGACCCGAGATGTCACACGTTTACTAGTGTCACGGGCACGGCCACTGGATGCGAGCACTTTAATCTGCACACGCTCTGTCTGAGTGGCAGCCGCGCCTTTCAAGTGGATGCTGGCTCGGGCCACGCAGCGGGCGCTCAATTCCTGTACAGACCTGACGGATTAAAAGGCGTAGACATGTTTCCAGAAATCCTAGCCTCGTGCCAAGGCTGTCGATGGCACTCCGGCCTGTCACGCTGTCTCTGAGAGAACAGGACACTGTTTTGAGGAGGTGCCCGTGATTGACGGCGTTAACATTCACAAGGAAGGGAGGGCCAGACGCGGTGTGCAGAACCTTACATGTTCCCTCCCGGTTCGATAGACAACACGGCCCACGACACATCGGAGATTTAATGCGATTTCTCTTTCACCTCATCCTTCGAGGAGTTTTTGTCTCCGTTCAGAAAGTATAAATTCTCCCTTCAGTCTTCAGCGCAGGCGATGTCTTCAGGTGCGGCGCTGAATGACTGCCAATGGATTCTTTGCAGGCAAAGCATTACGAGAGGGACGGCTCGCGAGGGGTGAAAACAAAGATTTTACAACTTCGAATAGGCCGAGGCGGAGGAAAGTACACTTAATCAGATTCACGATGCCTAAGTCATATATAACAGTGTGATATTTCGCGAGAACGAAAGCACTGTCTTTTGAAAGGGAGAATTTAAACTTTTGCTTCAAACACAGAAATGCTATGAATAACAGAGCTTTTATCTTCACCTCGGCGATGACAGGCCCAACACGCGGTGCATTATAAACCCACAGGCTTCTTCTGAAGATGCCACAGACCTTGACTATCTCTCGGTGCGTTTAAGCACGCCTGACAGTTTTCGCCCCGCTTGCCGACCTGCCCTCGAGAATTCCACCGGCTCACTACGTCCTAAACCAGGGTGGCCAGTTTGGAAGAGTTTTACGAGACTCAGTTTATGGAAATCATCATCTCGGTTTACGTGACCTCGAGCTGCCAAGAACACAGCCAGTTCCTCGGCTGGAATTATTGCATTTGAACTCGTGATGTTGTCTCAACTTTTAATTTTCTTTCACCAAGATCAGAAAATGTGGATTGTATGACATTGGTCCTTTGGGAAATGTCAACCCTCCTTTTATAGCCGAGGAGATGGCTAATTTTTGTGTATATATCTATCCTGTGTTCCTAAAACAGATAGATAGACAAACAAAAGTACTTGTGGGTGAAAAATCCAGGGCCCACCTCATGGCACACCCTTATTAATCGTATTGCCCGAGATTTCATGTCCCTATCTCTTTTATACTATTAAACAGTTTGATATTTTCAATTTCTAATTAAAACTGTTTATAAATATTTTTGACCCCCTCAAGTTCCGTCATTGGTGTTGAATGCATTTCGACATGATATTTTCGGGGTTGCATATATTTTTATGATGGATGAGCCCTCTTATTCTAGAATTTTCTATACTATAGCATTCTTTTCCATTCTTTCATCATAAATTGCTTAACCGAAATTTGATGTTGTCAGGCAATAAAATTGCTATCCCAAAGCGAATACCGTTAGCAAGGATGCGCAAAGAATTAAACACAAGAGGAAAAAAAAAAGGACAACCTAGACTTTGTCAAAATTAAAATCTCTTGCTTACTAAAGATTATGTTTAATAAAGTCTAACAGTAAGCCAAAGACCGCCAGGAAATTTTTACAACACATATAGAAGCAAAGACTTATATCTTGAATATAGAAAACACTTTTTAAAAGTCATTAATTAAAGGAAAAGCAATCCCTTAAAAGCGGGCAAAAGTCTTAGACACTTCACTAAAAAAAGTATACAAAGGACCAAGGAGAACATCAAAAAGTACTCAACATGATTAGTCATAAGGGATAAGCAAATTAAAACCTCAAAAATACAACACTTTTCACAAGCTAGAGGCCCTGGAGTTAAAAGCAATGACAGCTACGTATATTGGCCCTTCATATATTGCTGGCAGAAATATAAAGTGGTCCGTCCACTTTGAGAAACTGACAATTTCTTACAAAATCAAAGATACTGACCCTGTCTGTACTCTGCACTTCTATGCCTCAGTATTTACCCCAAAGAATAATCTTTTCTTAAGTCTACAGAAAGAGTTGACTATTCCTAGAAACTTTATTTAATAACTGAAGTCTGTATGTCACCCAAATGCCCACCGAGAAGAGAATGTGTGAATTATAGCATCGCCACACCAGGGAATTGGAACCAGCACTGGAAAACAGCACAGAACTGACATGGAAGATGAAACACTGTATCAGTGGATGCATATGAAGTCCAAGGAAAAAGATGACTCTATAGTGATCGAGAGGAGAAAAATGACCCCTCGCGACGGACGGTGAGCCTCACGAGAGGACTTGCTTCAGTCTTAAAAACGTTCTGTCTTAATCGGGATGTTGGTTACGCGAGCAGGTACATTTATGAAAGTTTGTCAAATTGTGCATTTCCATTTGTGCTTTTCACAGTCTATAAATCTGAATATAGGTAGACACTAAAATAATGCAAAGTGTGGAGAAAGCATGTAGGGAGCTACCTGTATAAAAGGAGCTGGTTTCATACCTACAAGAAAGCTAATCAGCTCTGTCATGTTACCCGCAATGTATTGTGAGAATAAAGAGCAAGATCTAATCATATTCCATTTCAAAGTCTCTTAGGTAATTAGGGGTTTGAAAAGATAAGAACGAGGCAAGATCTTCATTATCATCATTAATTTTTGACATCGTTTTGAAGATTTTATCATGAAACAATGAAACAAGAAAAGAAAATAAGACATATTATTACAGATACGAGATTCACCAATATCACATATATATAATATGATTATCCATCTAGAAAGCCCAAGACAAAAGACATTAACACTGGAAAAGTGTTCAATAAATGATCAATTAGAAGAAATTTTTTAAAAAGTTTTTCTATAAATAAGTGGTTTTAAATTAATGTTTTATATATGGCAAGGAACGCAGAAAACATTTAAAATGAAAACGAGCAGACTACAATTGCGTATGAGCAAAAATAAAAATACGAAATCCTACTTAATGTAAAAGAAGTAAACGCATGACAAATATATCATGTCTCTCTTAAGTAAACATATTAATTTAATTCATTTTCAATCAAAATCACATTTTATAGAACTCTGACAAGATTATTTTACCTGTACATAGAAAACTAGTTTCACCTGAATTTTCTTTTTAAAAAGATAATTTTCATAAAATCAGGGTACAATTTGAAACTTAATATGAAGGTATAGCTATTAAAGAAAAAAATGTCACTAGGCTAAATATAGAGATGCCACCAGGGAAGGACATTTGAGACCACAGAAACAGACCGTTTGGTACCTAACGTGGCTTCTATAACATGTTAGCAGTTTGAATTCCCACGAGAGGACGAGATCCTCCAGGTAAGCATGCGGGAGTAATTGGTTAACTATTCCGAAATAATTAAAATTAGATCTCTATCTCATGTTGCAATTAAACCAACTGCAGGCGAAAGCTGTTTCATTTGACCACGGGACATTATGAAACTCAATATATCAGGCAGCGTTTAATACATTAATATAGACATAATTAATATAGATTAATTAGCAGCTAGCACAGAAATGACCACACTTCCAAGGGAAATTACAGAATGCAAACTCGACCGTGATTTTCTCTTGAAATCTCTGAGCACAATTACAAAAGCCGCACGGAGTCCTCGTCTGACGCCCTCAACGATTTCGCTGTGTTTCCAGCAACCATTTTTTCCTGTGTTTCTGAAACACATTGTCCTGTGTCTTCAACCCTAAAGTTGTTCTATTAAATTTTACCTGGTGATTAAGGAAGGTACAGCTGTGAGTTCCCATCGGGGAAGCAGAAACGAGAACTAGAAGAACCTCACGGGAATTTCAGAAGCATCATGGACCGGACACGAAGATAAATTTCTCTGGATGGTCGAAGAGGAGACTAAGAGCAGATGAAGAAGGGGCCGGTGAACGCGACGAAATAGAATGAGAGATGATCGAACCCGAAGGACAGAGAGGACACATGAGTGAGGATAAGGAACGATCTCCGTGACCTGGGAGAAAACTGAGGCAAAAGCGAAGGCTCAGAAAAAGTCGTTGGAAGAAACAACGAGAAAAATTCCTAAAATCACTCAAGAGCATCGACTTGATAATACGTCTGTTATACCTCTCTTTGCATTTATCCTGCTTAGGGTTAACACCTTTGACCTAAGTTGGATAAATACAGAAAAAGAATATGTGTAGCCTCAGACAGTGAAAACGATGAAAACCAAAGAAAAAGAGAGAAAAGGAGAAAAAAAAAAACACACAAATAAAATGAGAAAGTATTGAAAATAGACACAGAAAGACGTTATGTCTTAGGCTTCAAAGATAAGAGTATTTACTTAAGTTTTAGCAGGCTAGAAAAAAATGACGTTTCTTTAAAACCGCCTGAAGAAAAGACACTGCCAACCCATAATTCTGTATCGAGTGAAAATATGTTTCAGAGATGAAAATACAATAATTTTTAAAGAAAAGAAACCTGAGAAAAATTTCACCCGTGTACCCACACGAAAGGAATCGCGCACGGGTATTCATCACGTTTCACAGAAACAGCAGTGGCTGGAAACTTTCAATTTTTTAAAAAGTAAGTTCATGGCTATAGGGGAACTGTGTCCCCTCCAAATCTGTATGTTGGGGTCCTCACCCCTAGGACCCGAAACATGGCTATATGTGGAGATGGGTCTTTACAGAGGAGATGAAGGTAAAATGAGGTCACCAGGGTGGCCTTGATCCCATAAATAAGAAAAAGCCACGATGAATACACTCTCGTGTGTCACTTTCTGGCCCCCCGAAGCTGGCCTCTTCCACGCTGAGAACACGAGCTCACGCTCAGCTCAGAATAACGACAGACAAAATCCCAATGACAGCAAATGAAATCCACCGCTTCGCAGAACGGCGTTCCAGCTTAACCCTGGAGAGATCCGTCACAGCTCTATGTCCATGTTGAATTCCTTTAAGTCTTCTAGAAATTTCTTCAGAGTGAAAAGTATGTGCGAAATGTCCCCATCCCAGATCCCTCGCCTGTCCCCGTGAGCATGTATACGCCTGCATCTGAATGGAACGTTTGAAAGCGTTTCTACCCCTTGATGCACTTTTCAACGCTCTGACGCCAAACCATGCAAGGATTTCTTCAAAACCGGAGACGCAGACTTTGCGTCGGCCAGCCGGAGAGAGAAGGCTGGGGCTCAGCGCCGCGCGGCTCCACGCCCATTCACTCCCTCGTGAGTCCTTCATTTCCTCTCCCGGCGGACTAGTCGATGGCCAGGAATTCCACAAAGCGAGCATCGTTTTTCTGCCGGATGCAGTGAGGCAGAAAATGCAAAATCCCTGGCTCGAAATGCAAGTTGGAGGAAAGATTAAAAATAAATAAATAAAAGTAAAGAGAAGGGAATTTTAAATAACTCAGCAGAAATATATTGCATTCTATTAGGGGGTGATAAGCATGAAGATGAAGTCGGAAATACTGATCACTGATCGGGGTAGGAAGGGGCCCCGATGCTGGATACGGTTATACGCGATGCCCCAGTTCTGAACTGGGACCTGCTTCCTGTGTGGCCCACCCCACTCCCCGCAAACACCTTCCCCACATGAGTACGTCTGCTCTCACAGAACCCCACGAGGCAGGCACGCATGATCAATGTCCCCTGCCCTAGGCACGTGGCGAGCACGCGCTGGAGAAGCGTCGCTCTGAACCAGGACGCGGGGTGACCGTCTCTGCCGTCCGACCCTGCATCTCGGGACCGTCTGACTGTCGTTCACGAGGCCAGCTCAGCGGGGGTGCCCAGGCCAGGGAACGTTCCGGCCACCTTTCCATCAGGGCAGCTAACATTGCGGAAGGAGAGCTCGGTGACTCTCGAAGGCGCCGACTGAAAACAAAGAGCTGGACGTTGGGGACACTGAGGACGCGGGTCCCTGGCAGTGCTGTCCAGCCCGCTGGCCGGCGTCTCCCCAGGCCTGCCGTGCGCACGGAGCCCGTACCCTTCAGCACCACCCGCCTCCGAGGTGCACGTAAAGGCCTCTTAGTCTTAACGTGCAGAGTTTTCTCACATTCATCGTCCTTCTTACAAAGTCACTTTGTTAACGCTGACTGTGCTGGTGGCAAAGCGGACAGTGACGGACGGTGAGGAACTGGGCGTGACGGCTGCGAGGCGCCCGTGGATGCAGACCGCCGGCCCCCACCACCGCGGGGACATGGAGCCGGCCGCTGGCGACGTGTCCCCCACAACAGGCCGGGGGGCTGCGGAAGACCGTGAAAGGCTTCGGCGCTGGTCGGATGCTCTGGACACATTTGGGAAGACATATTCTCAAGTCCGTCAGTCACGGTGTGCGGGCAGCTGACGAGCTCATTCGCGTTTCTAAGGAGCATCCCCTCCAGGGCCCGGGACATTTGTAGGTCCTTGGACCACACTCGGTGAAAATTTTCCAGTATCGAGGGTTAATAACAGGAGTGAAGGCGGTCGTGAGTTCCTGCAAAGCCATTTCACGTTCAATGCTCATATTGAGCTCGAAACGTGTCTGCGAAATCAATAAGACAGACGTGATTTTCTCATACTCTTATTTTGTAAAATGCACCCGAAGACAGGTTAAGCACAGAGAAATGACAGGACGCGGATGAGTGGCCCCCGGACTGTGAGCTTTAATTTCACGATTTGTAACAGCATCAGATTCTTTAGATGGTTTTCCGACCCCGTAAGTCCAGTTACAATTCTCCTCCACCTGTGAATCGATTACCATAGAAACAAACGCGATGGACAGAGATGAAGCCGATTTACTTGTTAATTCAAAACCGAGATTAAGGGCTTAGCTGAAAATTCCCCTGGGGGCGGAGGGGGGGAACAATTTTTTCCAATACGGAGTGATCGTTACGTTTCGGTAGACGTGCAAGTCGTACACACTGTAACGAAGGCGCCAGAAGCCCCTCTCACGAGCAGTTACGTGCTTGAGGTGTAAGAAGCGAGGTCGTCCTTTTGGGTGTGTGGCCCAGGACAGCAGGACGGACCCAGAAAGCGGACGGACGCCCCCCTTTGGGGCCTATGCAGGTTCCTGTTCTCAGACGGCCTGCAGCTTCTTCCCTCCGCTCCAAAGACACGGAGCTCTCTGCAGCTTCAGCGGAAGCCGTGGGTCCGGATGAGCGATGTGAAGGCCAAAAGCAGACAGAACGAGCCGCCAGGCCCTCTTTGCTCACATCACCCCCCGGAAGAGCCGCAGCACGCAGTGGGGGTGAAGCTGGAAAAAGTGGGTTTCCCGGAATCGGGAGTTTTCAACACACCGGGCCTGGCGAGCCTCCTTCCAGCTCCGAGCTCCTTCTGACGTGCGTGGTTCAGAGTCTGTGCGAGGCGCGTCCGTGCCACACCGCTGGATGAGGCGTCTGCGCCAGGCCGCTTCTTCCATGACGCCCGCAGCCTCTCCAGGCGTGTTTACGGTTCAGCGTCTTCCTGTCTTAGGCTGACATTTGTGGAGCATGCCTGGGACTCAGTGAAGAACGCACACAAGACACACTCTCTCCTTTCCGTGACCTTGTGACGTTCTTCATCCCAAGGTCGTTTTTTGGAACCGTTCATGGCTCCTTTAGAAAACTTGGTCCTTTACAATGTAAACCTCTCGCCAAAGAGGCACAATATGTTTCTGTTTAATACAAATGGAATGGTACATGTTACTTTATGTCCGGTAGAGTTAATTTTGAATTATCCAAGGAGTTTTTCAAGTATCTTTATTGAAAGAGTTTTTGCTACACTGGGACTTTTTTTTTTTTTTCTTTCATCTCACGATGGACCCAGGAAAAATAAGATGTAAAGTATCAAATGTATAAATATCGATGCTGTATGCTTAATGACACAAACTAATTACAATAAGCATAGGATGATCCTATCTGTCTAATATATGTATCACGTATACAAAGATAAAGTTAAAATAAACACATTGGAGGTTTTAAAAATTGGGGTAGAAGGAAAAAAGTTATAAAATTTGTTATACGCATATATAGAATACCTTTCCCCCCATTTACTGCATTTTCCTACTTTCTATTATCTGTACAGAAACAGGTTGCAGAATTAGCTGGCAATTTAACTGGGGGCTTTAAACAAACCTGCATCGTTTAATTTGGATTTTCATAGAAGCAAACGTAAAATTTAAAATACCTTCTCCCAAGTCCCAAATTTAGGTAGTACCTACAAAATATTTAAGATGTACTTAAAGAATGCAAATACTTTTTATGGGGCAAATAAAACATAATTAACCAGGCAGGTATGGCGCCCAGCTGAAATGAAGGGAGCTCGACGGTGTCAGATTTTGCTACTTCTCGAGAGGAGCATCACTTGGGAGCCTCTCTGCCATCCCTGGAAATAAACTACAGTTACGTGTTTCTCTGTCGTGCTGTGTGTCCTTTTTACCTGGCCAGCCTCCTAGACATGGTGCAAGGCACACGCCTGGGGAGAAGCTTGCACAGAGAAGCGAGCAGGCACTACGCACACCGACTGCTCCGCAGATCTGCACATTTTGCAAGGTTCGTGTACCTGGACCTGATAGTTAGACAGAGAGGCATGTCATCTTTATGGAGAGGTATAACGTCCCCTCACTCATGGGACCTGAGAACACTTTTGAAGCACACGGGCCGAAAGTAAGCAAATCCCCCTGTTAACGGATTTAGGCGAAGAGGCGGGATTCTGGGCCATCCTTGTTGACCAGGCACGGAGTTTCACACTTGTCGGAAAGCCGAAGGAAGTCCTGGCCGTGGACGGTGGTGACAGTCACACGGCGATGCGAGTGTGTGTCCCGGCGGCGATCGAAACGTTTAAGGCAACGTCGAAACGGCAACGGTCACTCCACGTGCCTTTTCTCGCCGCTTTGCCAAGCGCAGCCAAATGCACGTCGGTGACAGGACGCGGTCCGATCGGAAGGCGAGCTGGAGCCCGCCACGGAGCAGGGATCGGGGCGAGCGGCTCTGGAGAGCTCCGTGCCGGGCGCGTGTCACGACCGCGCGCCCCTTCCCAGCACGGCACAGGGCGACGCGGCAGCGGGAGCCGCGGTCAGGAACGGCCTCTCACGCCGGCCTGTGGCCTTGGCCCCTCATTCACAACCTCATACTGAAAGGACAACGGTCTGTCATGATTCTTGTGACCTATCTTCCCGTCTCCCTTTGCGTGGGACTCTGTCATCTCACGGCTCACATCTGACGATGTCTCCTCGGAACCGAGAGGTTTACTGCGATCGTGGCTGGATGGTCCAGAAAACGCGCCTCCTACTGCCCCCCGGACTGGCCGAATTCGTAAAAGAGTTTAGGGGCTCCACCGACCGCCGAACGCGGAGACGGACGCCCTGTTTACGTCTCGTTCCCGAAGGCGGTCACGGGTGCTGTCGCTCTCCCGGAAAGAATTCTTCCGAACCGCCAAGCGCCTGTGGTCCTGCTCCGGGGACCACCGTCCCCTCCCCCAGGCCGTGCGACGACAGCTGTGTACGGAGACTTTTCCCAATTAAAACACTCGTCCGCCTGCCAGGTTGGAACGAGACGCCGCAGCCCGAGGTCGGACGCTTGGTGTCTGTGACCCTGTTGTTTCTCCGGCCCATACACCCAGGCCCCACGCCCATCGGGGAGCTGTCACGAGTGCTGGGGACATTAGGGTCATGATGCCCGTGCAGTCCTCGGGGGCCCTGAGGAAACGTACCGCCCACACGAGTGAGCCGGCGGCATCCCGATGTTAACCTGTGTCACAGTTGCATTCCCCTGGCGCGTTACCTTATGGCAGGAAAGGCTCAGTGCTTCCCATGGCTCTCGACCAGGTCATCACACAACCTCTGCCAGTCAACAGTTGATGCGCTCCCGACTGCTCGTTTTTGTCACGGTCCGTTTCCAGCCAACAGCTCTAAGTTCAGGGTCCGCACACAAGCCTCAGAGGATGAACCGCGCCAGCAAGTGGCGGGGAAGCCTCACCTGGCTCGAGGTGCTGCCCACAGGTGCTCTCTTCCCGCCGCCCCCTCTGAGATGTGTAGGAGGGAGCGATCGGGACCCCTTCGCTCAGCTGGCCATGCAGCAGAGATCTGGACGTAGACGCGGCTGCAAATGCAGCCAACGCCCCGTCCTCTGTCCCCCGTGTCAGGACCGACAGGGAACGATTTTGTCGGCAAGACCTCGGGGACAAAGAGTCGTCTCTCTCGAAACACTACCTGGTGAGCAGCGCTCAAGGCACCGGAAGGTCTGAACAGTAGAGCATCGGCCCAAAGCTTCTCCCAGCCCCGCTGGAATCATCCTCTTAAGAGATCAGGATTAGGGGAAGCCACTTCCTTACTCAAATCCCCAAGGGACGCCGTGCTGCCTACGAAATGAAGCCGCAGCTGCTCACGCGGCACCCGGCACGCCCCAGCGTCCGGCCCCGGCCCGGCTCCCTGTCTCACGTCTCGGCACATGGGCCGACTGTGTCCCTTGCCCCAAACCTGCATCCCGTCCATCCGTGACCCCGCTGAGACGGCCAGTCCCCCCCGCGCAGGCTCCACGTCAAACGTCCCCACCCTGCACTTGCTGTGTGTGTTTCTCCAAGTTCTCCGCAGACATTAAGATCCGGCCCACGGGCCGTCATCTCTGACAATCCCTTCTCGGTTCCCAGAGCACAGGAGGGCCTTGCTCAGCGGCGCGCTTGAGCCACGGGAACGTGGCACGTCACCGTGGTCACTGGCTCGGTAGAGGAGCTATTTGCAGCCTCTCGAGTCTAAGCGTCCTCAGTCACAGGGGTGAGCTCTCCTCCCTGAGCACAGCGCGTGTCCTAGTTCTGAGACGCATCCCAGCGAGGGTGCTTGAGCGGAGCTCGTTATCTCCGACCGGGGCCCTTAAAACGACGTTCCCGCCACGTGCTGGACAAGCGGCTTCGACGGCGGCACTCACATGCATTTTATTCATAAAGCTCCTTTATTTGCTCAAACGCGAGGCACACGCGCAGAAATCGAACGTCATTCCGAAAGCTGCCTTGCAGACGCCGGCACACGCTCTATGTTTGAAACCTGGCCAAGGGGTCCCGCCTGCCGTCCAGGCGATGTCCAGCATTGGTGGGACCCAATCGGATGAGCTCATCTCCAGCAACCCAGGAACGGGAGCACCTGACTTTCACCCACGCTGCAAGCCACTGGTCACAGGAGCGTTTGCAGGACGTACACTCGAGGTGCAATTCGGGGCTCTCGTGCCCCCCGCGTGCAGCATAAGGGAGTCTGTAAAGAGAGCCCCCTGGTCTGCATGTAAAGCTGCTGCTGCCCCCTCGGGTCTGCATGACCTACGTTACCCCGTCCGCTTCATCTACGCCCAGCGGGGAGCATCGGCGTCAAGGGGTGCATAGCGCTTGGGCGGTGCCATTATTACCAAGCGGGACAAAAGGAACCGTTGCCGCCACCTGTTTGTCGTGGGGCTGTCAGATGGGCAGTTCCAGGTGACGCGGGCACCGGGCAGAGCCAACACCCTGCTGTGCCAGCCGACCCTGGGGCACGCGCACGTGCTGGAGGAGGGTCCACATGCTGACAGTCGGTGTGAGCGTGTCACAGAGTCGCAGGTGATCGTCAGCCGGTGTGAGCGTGTCACGGAGTCGCGCGTGACATTGCTTTCCGCCATCGCACATTTCCGAGTCTCTGAATTTGCTTCTCCCTGGAACGTGTTCACCTCTGTCCTCCGAGAAGGCAGACGCTGTGGCCCCAGGATGGGAGACCCCAGCCCCCACTTCGACCTTCTGTGGGAGGAAACGTCACTGTTGTCGGCTTGGGTCCCTTTCCGCCATGTCTGGATCAGAGGAGCTACGTTGCCGGGTCTTGAGGGTCCGTGGACAGCACCACGTGACAAGAGGCTGTGGGCACAGGGAGCTTCTAGGAGCTGGGCCCCCACTGACAGCCAACAGGAGATCGCGGCCTCAGTCCTACGACCTCAGGGGATGATGACTGCTGACAACCCGAGGGAGCTCGGGGGTGACCCTCTCCCCGGAAAAGCTTCCCGTGGGAACTTAGCTGGCCGACACCCGCACTGCAGCCTGTGTGACACCTGGAGACGTAGGCTGTGTTCGTCTGCTCAGGCTGTCATAGTGTGGACGCTTAAGCACGTTTATTTGTCCCCGTCCTGGAGGCTGGACGACCGAGATCCAGGTGGGCACAGGGCCGGTCCCTCCTGGGGCTTCTGTCCTGGGCGTGTGTCTGCCGTCTCCTGCCTGCCCGTGTCGTCCCATGGTCCCTCTGTGTGTGTCTGTGCCCCTGTCTCTTTTCCTAAGGACACAGACCCATGGGATTGGGGCCCACCCTGGTGACGTCCCTGTACCTCCATCCGCTCCGTAAAGCCCCATCTCCACACCCAGCCACGTTCTGAGGTGCTGGGTGCTCAGGTTCTGAGGTGCGGTGTGTGGAGGGCACATAATTAAGCCCATGACACCAGCTGAGCTCCGCCCTGATTCTTGAGTCGCCGAAACCATGAGATGACAAATGTGTGTTGTTTTCAGCTGCTGTGTTGTTTTGTGCGTGGGAGAGGAGAACTAATCAGAGCCACCTCGGATGAGGTGCGTTATGGTCGCAGAATGTCCTTTCAATCATTTGTGCCCCAGACCAGGCTGCTAAGGGGCTCGGAGCTGTCCCTGCACTTTGGAGTTGACCTTGGCGTCCACCCCTCCGAAGGCGTTATCTATTTAGGAAAACAAACGTGCTTAAGCAACCATGGGCATGCGGTGGCCCAGCGCGTCTGGTGCCTGACACATCCAAGGTGAACATCTTTTTCAAATTATTTTTTAACGATGCACAGCGAAGAGGATATTCCGGAATACGAGAGCTGGCGAAGTCACGTGGGTACGACACGGCCCTCGATTCTCCGTCCACCTCGGTGTGTGCTGCCGGGAGCCACGCTGAGCGATCTTGTCCTCAGCCCTGAGAACGTGAGCACGCCCGGGAGGACGGTCTGAGAAGGACATTTTAAGATGCTTCGACGTCCTTTATTATCTCGCGAGATCCAGATCAGATTCCTTCCCTTTGGCCGAATCCTACATCCTTCCTCCCACTTGACCTTGAAAAAAATTGTTTCAAAAGGGAGAGAGAAGAGATGAATTCCTTGAGCCGTGATTCCCGGCTAAGTCACGATGGGAACTCGGAGACTTTCTTCGGGAGGATAAACCTCCCAGGACGGGAGGAGAAAGCAGGCAAGCCAGGCCCACAGAGGGACAAGTGTTCCCTGAGGGGACGGCTGGACCTCGCCGGGACCCCGTGCAGGGCAGTCTGCCTGTGGACCCTGCTCACACGGGCAGGTGTCAGGGTCGGGGAACCTCCTCACGAGTTGTGCTCTAAAAAAAGGTGACGATGGAACCGAAAGCATCTTCTTTAACTCGTGAGTTCCCCTCTGTGTCTGCCTCTTTCCACGGGGTGCGGGGGAATCTCACTGGATCTGAGGCGACACATGTCGGGGCTCTGAGTTTGTGATGAAGGGAGTTGAGTCAGCTCCGTGCGTCCCCAAACTGCCCCGTCCACGTTCCTGTTTCTAAAACACGCAATGAAAAGATCGTGTCTCAGCTGCGTAGGCTCCAACACAGCGAACCCCGAGTGGCTTATTCGTGACACGAGCATCGATGACATGCTGGCGGTGTGGCGCCCCCCGAGAGTGCAGCGGGGAGCATGGCCCCCCGTCCCGCGGACGTGTGCGCTGCGGGACACAGCGGAACCGAGTCTGGTGAGCAAACATTCACGACGGCACCAGGCGGGGGTTCGGGCTATGAGGAAGTCACAGCAGGGGCCGGGCCGGGCTGGTGCGGGCCGAGGGCCAGGCGGGGTCCGCGCGCTGACCGCTGGGCCGGGCTCCCCGGGGTGAGGGGGAAGGCCATTCTCCACGGGCAGGGGGAGGCTTGGAGGCGCACTCATCGTTCACATAAAAACGGGGCTTCCAGTCCGTGGTCGAGTGGAGCCGGGTTGCGGCCCCCCCGGCACCCCAGTCACTGCGAGCTGTAAACATTTGAGTTGCAGGAAGAGGCATTTTCTGAGCTCTGCTCTCTTTGAGTAAACACAGATCTATCCCAAAGATCGTAACTGCTATAAATTCTCCTTCAAGATGGGCTTCTTCTACTGGGACACGCGAGTCGCATCGGCACAGTCCCGGGAAGACAAACCATCAGAGTGTTGGCACGAATGTGCGCGCAGTCAGCCTCAGGCGCTCTCCGCCAGCTGGGCCTTCTCTCTCCCCTACACAGGATTGGCTTTTCCAAAAGTGCTGCCCCCACCCCCTTCCCCTACGGACACAGGATGCAAACTCAGTTCTAGCTACGTCCCGAGCCAATATTCGGTGGGCTGCCATGTGTATATGATGTTCTTCTGTTGGTTCGTCCTTGGTCAGTTCAATTTGCACACCCTCAGTCACAGAAGCCAAGTGGTTTTCCTCCCTTACGTGATTGACCACATCACCATGTACATAAGACACTTTTTAACAGCTCAGTGAATTCAACCGTCAGCCACAGTGAAGACCTGAACAGCATTTGATAACATTCTAGGCACGCTATGCAGCCAAACGTACGGGAAAGGCTAGCCAGGCAATCAGACAGAAATACTCAAAACGGGTGTGAAAAGCATATAGGACAGAAGAAAATGAGAGTTATGCACAGACAATATGATTATCTATGAAGAAATTCCAAGAGGATCTTTAGAGAATCTATTAAGATGAAAGTTCCATCAAGCTGCTGAATATAAGAGCCACATAAAAAAATCCATTTGCATCCTTTATACCAGCAAGAAATGATTAGAAAACACCGTTTAACACGCATTACGTTAGAATTACAGGAAAATTCAACTACGAGCAGCGAACACACACCTATCATATCACATAAAGGCCGATTATGGAGGGAACGGAATATACCTTAATGAAAACCATAAAAGCTGCGACAAATGAATAGACAGATAGACTCTGTGCGCTAAGGGGACACTTCACTATCTTTAGAGATGTTTATTATCTGCAAATTGAGCTATGAATTCATCGCAAATCACCTGTCATAATTGCAACGGCATATCTCTTGAAGCTGGGAAGCTGGTCCGATCTCAGACAGAGGGCACGTGTGCGGAATCTGCCAATGGTATTTGGGGAGAGGCTAATAAAGTTAAAGAAATTCTCCTACTGAATCGTGAGACATTAGAGTGTTTAAGGTAATTACAGAGGGACCGGCCATAGATGAAGGAATAAAAATAAACTCATACTATGGCGAAAAGAAAAAAAAAAGCCTACGAGAAAACAGTGAGGGGCAGGACTGACTCTGGGTGTCCGAGCACGCTTAGGTACAGAGTCACATTACTTTTAAAATTCTGGGGAATGGAAAAACGTGACAAAGAAACGGACCAAACAATTAGACAGAAGTACATGTACGTAGGTGGTAAGTAAATCTATCGGCAGACGGCGAACACACAAACCCTAGGTCAGGAAAAGATCGCCGTGCCCAACGCAGGGCGGCCGCAACGTCTCTGCGTCACAGAAGATGCCGTAAACCACGTCACCAGGTAAGCCATAGGCACAGACTGAGATTTACGTTCCCGCCTCGCTAAGGAGCTGCTACACATCGATAAGAGAATGCTGAAGAAGGAAACGATCAAATAATAAAAAGGGGTAATTTTTTTATTACCGTGAGAAGAATTTGTTCGCACCCCCCAAATTAAGAAAGTATGCCTTTAAACAACAGGGAGTTATCATCTGATACCAATTAGATGGACTTTTTAAAAAAAATCACAAGATAAGAAAGCCACACACTTACTGAAGCTGTGAAACGTGGAAATTTTGACACTCCCGATAAGTCTAAAATACTTCCTTTTTTTTTTAAATTTAAGAAGCTACGTTGATTGGGTTTAACAAAACATGTTGATGGCAGATGCAATTCAAAACTAGAAAGAAATCTGCTGCCTTTTTCCCCGTGTATAGCCGTATTTTTTTTCCTTACATTTTAATCTTTTCCCTTCACATTTTCACTTCCATTAAGCCATGCTATCTGCAACACAACAAGCTCAAATAAAAGCATCTTCGAACGGCACGTCATTTAAAGTGCAATGATGTCAAAAAGTCACTCCCCGTGGCGAAGACTTTTTAGAAAAGCAGCGTTTTAGCATTCTCCCCGAAAAGACATTTCCCGAGTTCCGGCATCTCGGAAAACGAAGTGGGCACATTCAAACCTTGAAAGGTCATGGAATAATAAGACCGTCTCATTATGCATTTACTAAAATGAGTCCACCTACGCGGCACGAACCTCGGGAAGATCTGCTGTTTGCAAACGCAGGCTCTCTGGTTGTCCTTCATCTTTTCTAGTTTGCATGGTATTTTTATGATATTGGAAAAGAAAAACACAGAAATAAGCATGAGAAACCATCCATCTGAAAAAAATGTAGAAGCCAAATAAAATCACGCAAGTCTGTTGAAAAGAACACGCTGTCAGAATGGGTTCAGGGCGGGGTGACGTACGTTATGTGATTTCGGGACCTACCGGAACCCGACTCGATTTGTGTTCTAGCTGTTGTAACTTAATAATTCGCGGGTTAAACGATGTTCTAAATTAAGATTCGCTCTTTTAGGCAGCAATGCTTAACCAGAGGGTTTGGAGATGTCACTCGGTTGAGTCCTGGACGAGTATTTGTAACAGCAAAGATGGCCCCCCCATCCGACCCAGGACCCGAACGCAGCCCGTCTGCCTGGCTCACGGCTGCCACAGGGACTGGGTCTGGTCCCTTTTCGCGGACCGAACTCTGTGACCTGCCGGCGTGGAGCGCCGTCGACATCGGGTGCGTCGGAAAAGGGGGAGGATTAATTTCTAAATAAACCCGTGGACGATGGCAGAGACGGTAGAAGCCGCCCCACCCCACGGTCTGCACTCTGTGTCTCGAGGCCCGGGTGGCTGGTCCCCAGAGACACGGCCGGGACCGTCAGCACAGGTGTCATGAGGAAACACATAAGAGGATGAGATCGTCCAGGACCCACTCTGTACGGGATGGCTGGGCTGCGCCCCACGCTCCGGCGAAGCCCAGGCTCATAACCTCCTTCCAGCTTGTGCAGGGAGCCGGCAGGAAGCACCCCTTTCTGCTCTTCTGTCCGCGGCAGATGATGGTGTCTCGCTCGCTGGCTTCTCTCTCTCCCCCTCCTCCTTCAGAGAACACCATCGGACCTTCTTAATCATGCTTCCAATGACAAATGCTATCAGCACCGAGGCATTAAGATATTTATGGCCACGTGTCGCGGCATCACTTCTGGTACGTATGTTAAAAAACAGAGTCCGTAGCAAATCCTATCACGATTTACGTCGCCTCCTCAAGTTCAGACGGCCATAAAACATACACTTCAGGACACGCACGTGCACACGAAACCAGCTGGCAGCCTTTTTCTGCTGCGACACTGGAAATCTCTCATTCCTGGTGCTCCTGGAGATGTAGCATTGGGCCATGTACTCCAATGAAACCAGAGAACGGTCGACATTTAGAAAAATAATAACTAAGCTTCCCATTAGAAGCACGATAGGACAGACAGCAAAGAGAAGAATCGCTTAAGTATAGAATGAAGTCTAGTACTGGCAGTGCACGTCATTGAGAAACCGGATAGGTGCCCGAGTTCTTTAAAGAGCTCGTGTTCACTTGAGCCTTGATCAAGACATAAGTGTTTGAAAGGCGGAAAATAATTCTTTGGAAAAAAGAAGAAATAATGCTAACGCAGGGATTAAATTTGATGGTTTACGCAATGCAAAAAAAAGGAGAAACTGATGGATAAAACTAAAATAAAAATCTCTGGCTCCTCCTACAAAAGTTCTAGAAGAAAATAGATGCAGATGGAGACACAGAGACAGAGAGAGACACAGAGACAGAGAGAGATTCAGAGAGAGACACAGAGACAGAGAGACACAGAGAGAGGGGTGCAGAAGACAGAGAGAGACAAGAGAGAGGAACCTGGGAAGGCCAGGAGAGACAGAGCCAGAGAGAGACGGACCTGAAGCAGAAAACTCTGGCACTGAGAAATGCGCTGTTACTGTAGATAAGGAAGAAATAACTAATCTTAAAGGCACTTACAGAACACTAGTCTGTCGGGTTTCAATATCTGCTTGAAAGCCGTGCTCGATTTGAGTCATAGATCAAGAAAAACGTGCCGAAACGAAGAACACCCATGAGCGGCCGCGAGAGGCAGTCACCGTGATGTTGGGGACCTGGGCTTCAGAGAGGACCCGTCCTCCCTCCCGCCATCCCCTCGCACCCTGTCTCCGGGACGGGTTACCTGGTTGTGCTGGGCCCAGGTGGCTCAGCGAGGACACCAGCGGTGTCTGGGAGTGAGCGGAGAGGTTCAGGTGGAGAACTCATTCGAACCCAGCGTCTTGAACGCCCACCGTTTTCCTTTGTAATCCGTGCGGCCGCAGGCACGGTTGAGGCTCCAGCGTAGAGACGCGCTAAAGAACCACGTGGAGCTACCTCCCCCCGAAAGAGGCAGGCGCCCCCCACCACCACCAGAGGAAGTGGTCCAGGTTGCAGATGGTCCAAGAAGCAGAAGGTCGTTTTTGCTGCCCAGACAGATGCAGAGTTGAAGCTACCGATGCAGTCTTGGAATCTGATCGGTAACGGCCCTGGGGGGGCGGGGGCGGGTGGTCAGCACAGAAGCGTTTTCAACAGATCAGGGGATGACTTTTAAGTAGGAAAAAGGAGAGTATGTTCTAGAAGTCCTCCCGTCTTGCGTTCTATTTTAATGGTGTGCAAGTGTTTTAGGGGACCTTTCAGAAAGTTGCTATGTAAGACGTAGCCTCACGGCCGAAAATTAAGAGTTGTCTTCACGGAGAATTGCTCTTCTGATCTCGGAGTTGTCAGGGGAAAAAAAAAATGATTTATTAGTTATGCTGGTGAATAAAAGTCATTATTTTTGGCAGATGTCATGGAAATTTTAATGGGCTCGTTTTTGATAACCTCTGACCACGGGCTAATTCATTTGCTTGCCGAGAAATACATTTCGCCGATAATTTATTCTAGAAACTTTAGAGAGAAAATTTATTGCTTGAAAATCATGCTTCTATAATAATAGCCTTATAGAGGTTCTTTTTCCTAGAGCCAGGCTTGTTCCTGATAAACCCGGCCATAAAAAGATCCCGCGTTATCTTGATGGTTCTCTGCAATGAAGAAACTTGGTCGCAAAATTGACTTTTTGCCCGTGAGCCAGAGGGGCCTTTTTCTGGGTGATAATACATCTGGCACTGCTGTCTCCTCCAGCCCTGCAGATTCTGATCTCTTCTTCCGAGCATTTATCCATTCGCCAGACGTCACCGAAGCGTCCGTATAGATGAACTTGCGTGTTAGCACCTAGCGCCATGGCCATCAAAACCAAATACACTGGAGACACGTGATCCTGGGTTTGATCACATTATACAACACGTGGAGGCGGGTGAGAAGGGAGGGTGGATGGTCTCCTGGGAGAAGGGAGGGGAGAAGAGGGAGGAGGGAAGTAAGGGAGGGAAGGGACAGGTGGCATCCAGAGACGTGACCCTTGCGCCCGTGGGCCAGCCTTAGCAGCAGGGAGGCCGCAGGGCAGCGAGGCGGGACGGGACTGGACCATGTGCTCAGTGTGGGGCCTGCGGCTCGGGCCTCTCGCCACCTCCCGATGGGCTCGTGCGCCCCACATGGGGGTCCACGCTGCAGGGCACAGGGCTGGGGTGCGAGGTGGAACCGGCTTTATCGGGGTTCAAGCGCAGCAGGAGCGGGCGCACCCGGAGAGACGCAGAGGGAGCGGGACCCAAAGGGGCGCAGCGCAGGGTCCCGGGGCTTGAGAAATGGTGGCCGGCGCACGGCTTGCGCGGGAGCTGCTCCGCGGTCAGCCCGGAGCGCTGCTTTGGTGACGTGGGCCCGCAGCCCCGCGGGAACGGGGACGCGGCTCCGCGGATCCCACGAGCGCTGGCGTCGGCATCTATTTTGAAGACTCTGACCGCCTGGGCGATGGCCGGTCCCTCCGGTGACGTGTGGGGACGTGCGCTGCAGCCCGCTGTCGGAATGTCCGGCTCCGAGGACACCGTCCGGGCGATGGTGGGCGATGGTCCATCCTGGGGGCCGACCCTGCGCCTCCCCACGTCCGTGTGCGGCTCCGCCTTTGTCACTGGACACGCCTGCTCCCAGCCTCCCAAACCAGCTCAGCATCGGGCCCCAAGAATGTCGCCTGGGGCCGGGCAGCAGCCGCGGTGACCGCCAGCCAACGCCACGTGTTTGGGGGACACTCCAGAGCTACGTGGCTCCTCCCGGATTTAGGGCAATCCCCAACGCAGAGGAAAGCACAGATGGCGACGCAACGCTTGGGGTACACGGGGACAAGCTGACATGGGCCCCGCACGCTCGTGACGCACAGGTGCGTCTCGTTAACGCAGAAGGCGCGCGGGCGCGAATCCGTGCGTCGCATCCAAGTTCATTTACGCGGGCTCGCGGGTGAGTCTGCGCGCTGCTGGGTCCTGGGGCGGTATGCGCGCCGGCGACACCCAGGGATAATGCGCGCCGGCGACGCCCAGGGACAATGCGCGCCGGCGACTCCCAGGGACAATGCGCGCCGGCGACTCCCAGGGACAATGCGCGCCGGCGACACCCAGGGATAATGCGCGCCGGCGACTCCCAGGGACAATGCGCGCCGGCGACTCCCAGGGACAATGCGCGGTGGCGACTCCAAGGGGCAATGCGCGCCCGCGACGCCCAGGGGCGGCCCGTGCGGGAGAACCTTCTCGAGCACCACGCAGCATCTGATGGTTCGCGGAGTGCCACAGACACTGGAGAGACGCCTGTTTCTTTTCAACCACGTTACGCCTGCGCTCTGCTAAGGACGCAAAAATATGATCTTTGGGCCTCCGCCGCCTGGCTGAGCGTCCTCAGAGGACATCGTTCTGCCTACGCCGCGGTCGTCCGGGCCCTTTCACTGAACGCCCGCCCCGGAGCCCAGAGGCTTGTCCCGCACATATTTTTTAATG
>NW_024350396.1:742809-774817 GCF_902729225.1 Pteropus medius
GAGGGAGCGGGACCCAAAGGGGCGCAGCGCAGGGTCCCGGGGCTTGAGAAATGGTGGCCGGCGCACGGCTTGCGCGGGAGCTGCTCCGCGGTCAGCCCGGAGCGCTGCTTTGGTGACGTGGGCCCGCAGCCCCGCGGGAACGGGGACGCGGCTCCGCGGATCCCACGAGCGCTGGCGTCGGCATCTATTTTGAAGACTCTGACCGCCTGGGCGATGGCCGGTCCCTCCGGTGACGTGTGGGGACGTGCGCTGCAGCCCGCTGTCGGAATGTCCGGCTCCGAGGACACCGTCCGGGCGATGGTGGGCGATGGTCCATCCTGGGGGCCGACCCTGCGCCTCCCCACGTCCGTGTGCGGCTCCGCCTTTGTCACTGGACACGCCTGCTCCCAGCCTCCCAAACCAGCTCAGCATCGGGCCCCAAGAATGTCGCCTGGGGCCGGGCAGCAGCCGCGGTGACCGCCAGCCAACGCCACGTGTTTGGGGGACACTCCAGAGCTACGTGGCTCCTCCCGGATTTAGGGCAATCCCCAACGCAGAGGAAAGCACAGATGGCGACGCAACGCTTGGGGTACACGGGGACAAGCTGACATGGGCCCCGCACGCTCGCGACGCACAGGTGCGTCTCGTTAACGCAGAAGGCGCGCGGGCGCGAATCCGTGCGTCGCATCCAAGTTCATTTACGCGGGCTCGCGGGTGAGTCTGCGCGCTGCTGGGTCCTGGGGCGGTATGCGCGCCGGCGACACCCAGGGACAATGCGCGCCGGCGACTCCCAGGGACAATGCGCGCCGGCGACTCCCAGGGATAATGCGCGCCGGCGACACCCAGGGACAATGCGCGGTGGCGACTCCAAGGGGCAAGGCGCACCGGCGACACCGCGGGGCAATGCGCGCCCGCGACGCCCCGGGGCGGCCCGTGCGGGAGAACCTTCTCGAGCACCACGCAGCATCTGATGGTTCGCGGAGTGCCACAGACACTGGAGAGACGCCTGTTTCTTTTCAACCACGTTACGCCTGCGCTCTGCTAAGGACGCAAAAATATGATCTTTGGGCCTCCGCCGCCTGGCTGAGCGTCCTCAGAGGACATCGTTCTGCCTACGCCGCGGTCGTCCGGGCCCTTTCACTGAACGCCCGCCCCGGAGCCCAGAGGCTTGTCCCGCACATATTTTTTAATGGCATGCACTCATTTAAAACCGTTGAAGGTCGAAAAGGTAAAACCAACGTAAGAATAAAATGTGTTTAGTTGGGCATTCCCCTGTTCTTTGTCTATTTAGATATTTCGCATGGATATCGCAGCTAGATACATTCAGACCCGAACCCCAGAGCGTTGAATGTCGCGACCTACCTGCGAACGAACACGTGAAATATCGCTAAGGAGCAGAGGGCCTCGCCCACGCCTCCCCGGCCCAGCTCCTCATGCCTGGAACGGTCTCTCTTTTGAAGGCATTTTCCTGTGCTTCAGGCCGTGCTTTATATTTTTAGGCTACAAGAAATTCAGACTCTCCTTATACGACTGGCGCACACAGCTTGCCCGTCCACTAACTCCCCCCGCCCGCAGGTTACGGCCTACGGATCTGGGAGAAAAACGCTTCAAACCAGAAGATAAATCACATCGACCCCCCAGAGAGTGCTCTCAGCAAAAACCCGAGAGGCTCACGGCTGTGCGCAAGGAGCTCGGTTTTTAAACGTCTTCATTTTTTTTTTTTGCCACTTTTGATTTTAACTGACAAGGTGGAGGGGAGGCAGTGGATGAGGCGGGAAGGAGGAGGGGTTGAGGCGAACACCTGGCCGAGTGCCGTCTGCCGCGCAGCCGAGTGCCCCGAGCCAGTCAGGAGGACACTCAGGAGCTGTTGAAAGCCGGAGAGCAACGCTTTGCTTAGGCTTTTCCTTCCTGACCTGCCTTGGTGAGAGCGAGCTAGTTCCCGGGCGGGGGCCCGATGACAGGCTGGGTGCTGCGGTTCAGCACCGCCCTCTGCGATGCTTTGGCTGCTGATCACGGTGCACGACGGCCTGAGGCCTGCCCCTCCCTGCGGTCGCTGCCCGGAGGGACAGTCGGACCCCTTCCACCCCCAGACACTGCGGGGCATCCCTCCGGGGGCTACAGGGGGCTGGGCAGGAAGCGGGGACCACGTCCTGCTTCTTCAAGGATTCGGCTGGTGACTTTGCTTTGCTCTTCGTGCTCAGCCTACCTTGCAGTCTGGCCCCAGGAGATTATCGATGATCATCGATAGTGAATGTGTCCCTCTGGGGACATTTGACTTTCCCTAGGGACGTCTCTGGTCATCGTAAACTGACGGAAGAACGTACTAGTGACATCTAGTGAGGGGAGGCCAGGGATGCTGCTCACGGGACGGCCCCCCACGACCAAGAACGGTCCAGCCCCGAATTGCAGGAGTGCCGAGCCCGAGACCCCCAGAGGAGCGCCGTGGGACGGAGAGCAGGAGAGGCTTCCTAATGAGCTCTGCGCGAGACTCCGTGGGGCACATGGATGCCCTCGTGTCCTCTGCAGATTCGTGCTGCTTCAGCTTCCGTCTCTGGTGTGACGCTCGTCAGGGAGGCTTTAAGTCAGGGCCTGGTCGGCCTCCACGTCCCAAGGCAGGTGGCAGGGGGGCTGGCGTTGAACACAGGCATCCTCTGCGCGGGAGGTTACTTTCCAGCACCCAGCAGATGTTTGCCTCGGTCCCTAATTAGGCTACTAAGACTCTGATATGCTTAAAGTGAAAATAATGGTTAGACTTTATTTACGCTTTGTCGAGTGACTTTGTGTGTGTGTGTGTGTGTGGAAATGCTAAATTGGCACATTCTCCCAAAGTCTAACTCCGTAATTAGCGTTCTCCCATTTGGAAAAAGAAGTTAACTATCTCTTGTCCTAAGGAGAGAGAGGGTTTTATCCTTAACAATGAGATACGCCCGTCTTAGAGAGTTATTTCTAGCATACTCCAGCTTTCTCATTCCAAGATGAGATTTCGCGTGTGTCCGACCCCATGGAGCCCGGGAACCACCGGAGACATCCTCAGGTGGCAGTTTTAAGCATCCAGAGAATCTTGTCCGCTCGCCCGTCAGCGCTGCAACTCGCTTTGTCCTGCAACTCGAGGTCAGGCAGCACATCGACCCAGCCCTGTAAGTAACTGGAATCTGACACACTGGGTCCCCATGTTGGCCCCCAATGACTTCATCCAGTTAATATCACCTCGACAGTGCCAGGGGGGGCTGATAACCATGGGACCAGAGTGCCCGTCACCTCGCATGTTAAAAAATCTTGTCGAAACATTCCACGCACCTAGGCACGGATAGAGCGGTTGCCATTCTAATGAACAGTCTCAGAGGTGCTGCTTTTCGGAAAAGGAGTCCTTTGTCCCTCCGAGTGTGAGCTTTCTCTGCAGCCCTAAGACAGCGAAAAAGCTTTTGAGAAGGGTCCCTGTGATGTCCAATGTGTTATACTATAAACCCCAGACGCATTCGCCCGCGCACATCTGGGGCAATGGTTTCACGTGTAAATAAATGCGTTACATGAATTCCGTAAGAATTCAGTGTGTGTGTGCAGATGTGCACGTGTGTGTAGACATATATATCTGCACGCATAGGCATAAATAAGATATAAATATAAATATAATATAATACATATAAATATGTGTAAATAAGATAAGATGTAAATGAAAATACATTATAGATTCATAGATAAAATAAATGTAGATGTATATTATATAGATTCATAGATGGATGATAAATATATGATAAGATGATGATACATAGATAGAGAGATGATAGACAGAAAAATAGATTTGTTCCATGATACCCCCTGAATTTTTATATACAAGTAATTCCTGGTATCAACCTGTTTTCATGCCATTTAGAAAAAAATGCATGCTCATAGATTTCTTCTTTTTTTTCCAATCTTTCCGTTTGAGAGATTCTGGATAAATAAGAGGGAGATGAGTTAACTGGATTTACTAAACTAACTGTCAAAATTCTCTTATGGATTCAGATATTAGATAGATTAATGGACGGCAGTGTCCGAAGCTGCAGCCCCAGGCCCTGAATGGCTGGCGTCCTGTTTTTACAAATAAAGTTTTATTGGCACACGGTCACAGCCATTCGCGTTTGTCGTGCCTGGGGCTGCGTTCTGTTCCTCAGCGGCAGAGTCACGTATCTGTGACAGAGTCTGTGAGGCCCTCGAGGCCAACGTGTTGACGCGTCAGCCCTGGACGGGACGCTTCAGCCCGCCCTTCACTCGCAGTAAAGAACATGCTGTTTTCGAATATTAGAGAAACGAAATTCCCTGTTTTAAGCCCAGCGGCTCTGTCTCCGTGAGGAGTGTGAGCCGTGTGCTTCCGATGTTGCACGGTTATTGAAGAGCTTGGCACCGGGCGAGGCCGAATGAAGAATATCTGCTTCCTGTAGAGCGTTTCGCACTCTCTAGGGAATCCATTTTTTTTTTTTTTTTAAACAGGAAACGTTTTTTTCTTCCTAAAAATGAGCTCAGTTCTGTGCTATTCTCGGGTTGTTGCAACAGGGTTATGCTGTGACCCCTTAACCGCCACCGGCTCGGAGTCACCAAACGCACTCCAGAAATAGAATGTTTGCAAGTGGGGGGCTGGTGGTGACCCCAGGTCCTCATAGCCAGCTTCAGCTCCTCAGAGCTGTTCCACAGACGGGTGACACACGCATGCACTACCAAGCCCCCGGGGCGGTGGCTTCAGAGGCTACACGGCCAACAGGAGGGCCTCCCTGCCATTAGACTGCCAGGCGCCCACGCTGTCCTGCAACCCAACCCCAAGGGGCTAGCGCCAGTCACCTCGCATGTGACACCCCTTCCCCCGCCATGCCGGCCTCTCAGGTCAGAATCGACCGTTTGGGCCTTTCGTAAACAACTGATCTCATTTTGCCTCACGGCTCTCGCTCCCTTATTATATAGAGTCTCTGTCTCCCCTTTGCAAGTGTCCGTGGCTTGGCCCGCGGCGCCGGCTCAAGGTGTAAGACCTTGGTCCACACGTGCTTTTCTGGAACACGGCGTGAATGAGTCAGTGAGCAGACGCCGCTCAAAGCAGGGGGTCGCGTCTCCCCATGGATTCGTCACATCGGCAGTATCTGTGCTTGAGCCACGGAGTGAAGAACTCACACACACACACACACACACACACACACAGACCTGAGACACACACATGTAGACCACACACACACACACACACTGCCTGCCTGCACGCCTTTACCTGCGCCTGCGCCCACACACAGCATACACACACACACACAGACTCACACACACACACGCAGACACACACAGACTCACACACACACCACCCCACACACACCCTGCAGCACACACACACACACACTCACAGACACACGGCCCGCATTTTTTCAACCTTATTCTCGAGAGGTGCAGTGACACGCCGTGACTCGACTCGACCTTTTCAGGGGGACACGTGTGCACGAGGCCCTTCTCCATATCGAAACGCTCTTTACACAGACACGAACGGACGCCACTCCGTTGTCGTCCGATTAACAGCCGGCGTCGTTTCGGACGATATTCTGATTAGCGACGAGCGTGGCGATCGTTGGCTGGCGCCGATGACCATAATCGTTTGCGGCATTACAGAGAACGGTACCCGCTTTAGGTGGGTATATTTTAAATATCAATTTAATCTTCGAGGTACTTAGGAAAAGGCCCCGATGGGAATCGTTCCGCCAGATCATCCCACGCTCGGCAACCATCCTCTGACGCGTTATTAAAATTCGAGATCGCGAAGCACCACACACCGAATGATGTATTGTACATAATGACTTTCTCATTCAATTTTTCTAATCGCTCTTTCTCATCCCCTGCGGGTTTTTTCTCGGTAATTGTCCGGAGCTTTAAATAAAAGAACAGGAGTGATTGAATCTTCACACGTCTTTATTTTTAGACTCGTGCCGTGAAGTCTGCCGAGCGGGCATGGAGAGGAACGTGTGTGAACGTGGTGTGTGAAAACCCTTCTGAGTGACTGTGTGTCCTCCAGCTCAGCACGCTCGAAACGCGGGGAGAAAACTTGGAAAGATGACGCTCTGTCCTCGGCTTTGCCTTTACAAGTTAGAACTTATCTACTTGACAGCCGGGGGCCTCGTCAATAGTCAGCTGCAGACATGCATGCGCTCTGTCCCCTTTGGTGCACCCCCATTTCAAAGGTCACCCTGCGCGTGTGTGTGTCGAATGGCTTTGAATCGACATGCCTTGACCACATCCGTTTTTAGTCATGTCTGTGCAAAACCGTGAGGCCCAGCATCGGAATCATTCTTGGGTTTCCTACAAGCTTTCATAGAGAGCGTTCCCGCACAAGTGTGGGGATGTTCCTGTGGACGGCATAATTCTTCCGAGGAAAATCGGCCTCAGGTGACGGAGCCGCGCCCGTGTTCGCAGTTCTCGGGGACCCGGCTGCTTCTCTGGCCAGAGCATGCGGAAAAAAGCAAAGATTCTAGAAGACCATGTTGTGTCCTTTAAAGTCATTTGCTCCTTTCAAAGGGAGAAACCAACTTTTAAAAAGACGCATGCACAGAGACCAAAGGAGAAATACGACCAAAATGAGGCTGCTGCGGTTATGTCTAAGGGGCCACTGACGACCGACCTGGAAGGTCTGGCAGTGAGGACCAGCGCGTCCCCGAGGCTGACCTAACAGGCTCAAGGAGGAAGTAGGAGCTGAAAACGTGTCACCAATGATGGCAGATGACTTTGTGAACATCTGCCCGGCCACGTATGTGCTAGCATTGAGCACTGGACGACGATGGACGACATATGACCAGTATGCTGAAAAGCACAGGGAAGTCATTCACTCGTGGATGCTCCATTCTTAGAAAGGTGGCTAATAACGGAAAGATGAGGGAAAGAGGGTGTAGGGTGGGATTTACGGAACACACGGGGACAGCCTCACCTGTGCTCTTGTGTGGGGACAGCCTCACCTGTGCTGTCAAGTGGGGACAGTCTCACCTGTGCTGTTAAGTGGGGACAGCCTCTCCTGTGCTCCTGTGTTCTCTGCAGACGACGGGGAAGGAGACGTGGGAAACCAAGACAGGTGACCCGCGATAGTGACTACTTTCCCGTCGCATGACAGAGGAATGCTCGTCAGGGTGGGGCTTGCAGGAAGAGAGTTGACTGCCTGCAAGGACAGGGTGGGGACGGAGATGCTTAGAAGGTGACGGTCCCCATAAGAGAAGGAGGAGTGGTGGGGACCTTCGGAGGGAACCCGGTGACGAGTTCGCGCTGGACACATTCAATTGGGTTCCCAGAACCGTCCATGGACGGTGACGAGTGTCGTGAGCGTGAGTGTTCGGTGAAAGTTCAACCCTTTCTTTTGATGACGCTTTTACTTACGATGTGGAAACTCATCCTTTTCGTGAGGTATTTCTGCGAGCACAGATCCCGTCTGTCCGAGAGGCCACGGAGACAGCAGATTCCTGCACGCTGGGGGGACAGGATGCTGAGTGGCTGGCACCGTCCTACACCGGTTCCCGCCACAGGGCCGCGAAAGCCCCCGCAGCGTCTCCCCCAGACCACGCGGATGAAGCGCATCATTTTTGTTTCTTCCCTGTCGTTCCAGCAACGGTTTGCTCATGGGTTTCGAATGCGAAACGGCTGTGGAGTAGCAGAGCTGGAGGGCGACAGGACCCCGACGGTCCAGCAGAAAATGCGTGAAGTTCGACGGGAGGCACCTGCGCGGTGGGAACACGCAACGGCGTGTCCTTGCTGGACGTCAGCCGTCCAGCTTCTTGCATCGAGCGGCTTGACAGGGTCAACGGTAGACACAGGGGTCCTGCCGGTGCGTGTGTGTGTGTCTGTGTGTGTGTGCGCACGCACGTGTGTGTGTGCGCGTGTGTCCTGCTGCCGACGAATGCAGCAGACATTCGAGGTCGCCATTCACTGTCTCCCTTACAAGCTCCCGCCCCCACGTGTGACATTTTCCACTCGCTTGGTGCCCAGCGTGCACTGCGCTGTGGCCGACTTCACGAGCCGGAATTTCCCCCTGGGAGCCCTCGCCTGCTGGCGCCTGCTGCTGAAAACGGCAGGGTCTGTGTCCCCCTCCGGGAAACAATGACATTTAAAATGTCAAGGGGGTCCTCGGAGATTTGCGTCTCCACGGTAAGATGCCCGTAGGCACCGTGGGGGTGCCGATGGGAGTCGGTGTGATTTGGGGGGGCCTGTAGGGCACGCCGGGGTGCTGTGTTTGCCCCTCCCACGGTCGGCAAGGCCCTGGGGGTTCTACTTAGTGACATAGTTAGTTCCTCCGGTGCCCTGATGGCCTGCAGACCTCAGCCGAGCGAGCCACGTCCCTCACCCCGAAAGGAAGGGGAGAGTCAGACACCGTTCCTGGCATGTGTCCTCGGCTCTGCGTGCTGAGTCCTGGGCTTGCAGCAAAGAAATCACGGGAGCTAGAGATGCAGAAACGCGCTGGTCCCACCTCACGTGTTCATGATCGCCTCCCCCAGCGGCACATCCCATGAACGTGCTTCGTAAACACGGCGCTCACCAATACCTTAGCAGTGAAAACGGGGCCTGTTTCCTCAGAAAAATAAGGAAACAGTCTCCGGCCACGGCACCCTGAACACGCCCGGTCCCGGCTGATCTCGGAAGCTCAGCCGGGTCGGGCCTGCTTTGGACTCGGATGGGAGACCACCTAGGAAGACCAGGTGCTGTAGGCGTAAATAAATAAACGAATGAATGAATGAATAAATAAGGGATTGTGAGCTGACAAGGTCCTTGCAATCTCTGAGGTCAACCCAAGGGTCGCCTCGTCTAAAAATAAATAAATCAGTAAATAAATAAAATAAGGAGCCGCCGTCCTGTGAGCGAAGCAGACTGACTGAGGGCCCGTGGGCCGCTCCTCACGGCGTCTGTGCGACCTGCCACGTCCCTTTCCGGAGATGTCGGGAACACGGAACTCACAACCGGCTGCGCTCAGGCGAGTGTTTCTCCCCGATTCTCAGCTCCGGAATCCCCAGCTTCGTGTGACTGATACTTCAAGTGTGAGGAGCTATAAATTATGGACGACGTCTTCAGAGCAGGGGGAATTTCACGAGCTCTGACCCAGAGGCAAGGCGGGTGTTCGCGCGGCCTCCCCTGCGGGGCCGGACCACGAGGAGTGACGGGGGAGGGACCGGGCAGCACACGGCCACGATCAGGGCCACGGCGTCGGCCCCGTCCCCGGTCCCGAGCCTTCCCTCTGCACCTCCTGGACCCCTTCACTCAAACGGTGTCACCAAGGGCGCCCCGCCCCCGCTACCGCCCGGGGGGCTTGTGGTGGTCACGCAGGCCACGTCTCGCGGGGTCCCTTAAATGCAGCATCACCTGAGAGTCTGCCTCCTTGGCCCCTGACAGCACGCTGTCCCTACGTCCCCGGCCTCTGCCGCGTGCCTTCTTCGCGGCCTGTCTGTGTCACGGTCCCTCCTTTACCGTCGCCCGGTCAATGGCCACCGCAGAGGTCGTGTGTGGCGGTTGCCACGTGCCTGTCCACCGCTGAGCCTGCACACGACGCTCGGCACACTGAGCGCGTGCGCCCGGAGGGAGGTGGGTGCTGAGCGGCCAGCTAGCTCTTCTGTGCAAACCCGGACGATCTGGTTTTCAGAGCCCAGGATTAATCCGTTCCGACACCGAGAACGAGCGTAAGCATGTGTCCCTCAGGCAGGAGACGCAGTCGTGTTGTGGGAACCGTGGCAGGACAGAAGGATGTTTCCAGAACGACTCATGTCAGGGAGGCAGAATCCGCGGGCCCTGACGATGCGTGGGGAACGGGGTGAGCACGCGAGAATGGGGACCGTGAGCCAGCGCGGTCTCCCGGGCCCAGCGGGGGTGGCGATGACTGCTAACGGGCAGGGCGCTTCTTTTCGGAGGTGACGGAACGTTCTGGAATGAGGCAGGGATTCTGTCTCCAACGCTGAGGAAAAGCTGAGGACGCCCGACCGTGCGGGACACGGGCACCTTCGCTGACAGACGACTTGGCTTCCCTTGTTCCCGGCCGGCCCAGGCCCCGAGCACGGCCGGCAGTTCCGAGCAGCTCGGGGTGACCGTCCCCCTCTGCGTCCTGCTCCGAGCGCCGTGCCAGGCCCCTCCGTTCACTCTCCGTCCTCATCCTCCGTCCGCACTTCCCAGTCCTGGCCCCTGTGTCCCGGGCTCGGGGACTCGGCACCCTGCAGCGTCACAGAGCCCGAGGGCGCAGCCAGCGCTGGGGCGTGTGCCGTGCACAGGTCTCGTCCCGCGGCAGAGCGCCACGTCCGGCCCCCGACTGCTGTGCGTCTTAGTCCTTTGACCCGTCAGCCGGGCAGATCTCGGGGAGCGTCTCCGTCAGCGTGCGCCCTGCGCAGCGCACGGGCCCTCGGCGACCTTCCGGACTCACGTGAGGATGGCTGCCGCCATCGCTGGTCCGCACCGTGCCTTCTGCACAGAGACGTCTTTGCATGAGGGCTCCCCAGGGAAATAGAACTGGCGGGAGATCTCTCTGACTCTCTCTCTCTGTCTCTCTCTCTCTCTCTATTTCTATCCATCCATCCTTCCATCCATCCACTCATCCATCCAGCAATTGATCTATCGATTGATTATAAGGAACTGGCTGACACGATTGTGCAGGTTGAAGACTCCCCAGGTCTGCCATCGGCAGGCCGCGGATCCACAGGCGTGTGGCATCCTTCGGTCTGAGTGCGAAGGCCTGGGCACCCAGAGCCAACGGTGTCAGCGTCACCACGAGGGCAGGAGGCGGCCGATGTCCGCGCAGCGGGAGCCAGGCAGACACAGACAGAGACAGAGAGAGAGAATTCAACCTTTCTCCACCTTTTCGTGTCATTCAGGCTCTTCATGATTGGGTGATGTCCGCCCACTTTGGGGAGGACACTCTGCTTTCCTCTGCCGCCGAATTCACGTTCCGACGTCACCCGAAAACACCCTCACGGTGGCACCCGACGCTGTGTTTCCGCCGGCTGCCTGGGCACCCCGTCGTCTCCGTGACCGCGGCGTCACGCGGTTCTCCGGGAGCTTCGATGTCCAGTCACGAGGCTCACGCAGAAGCGACCCCATTAGGAACGTGTTTCGGGCAGGGGCTGGCACCGTTTTCTGTCTCTTTGGTCGAGAGCCGCGTTAGGCCTTGCTGGTGTCCACAGGAAGTGCCGCCTGCGGCCGTACCGGGGGTGCAGCCCCCCGACGACACGCACACGCGTGAGCACAGCTGCCTCGCACAGGAAGCCCACGAAGCCGGGCGCCGGCCGCCCTTGGCCCACAGGCTGTCGCGTGCGGGTCCCCGCCCGTGCTCACAGGGAGATCCCGCATGATCCCTTCAGCGCAGCAGCACACGCACGGGAGGCACAAGACACCTGACGTGTGTTTTCTGTGCACCAAACAAACCAGCAGATGTTCATTTTCTCAGAGCACAACCTTTTTTCATGAACGTGTTTTGTTTTCCCTCGATGCCTTGCAGCCCAACGGCTCACCGTGTGCCCTCCGTTCGCCCCTGCTCACGCATTCATGAGCCCCCCTTGTTTGTGAATCGCTTGTTTGATGCAGCCGTTCAATCTGCGGAAACTGGATTAACTTGAGTTCAGAAACGTGGGCTACGCTGCGAATTCTTCTCCGTATATGACGAGGGGGAAAACATCGCCCTCGTTTTTGAAAACGCGTTATTGGGACGAGCTCCCGAATCCCGAGGCAACGTGGAAGGGAAGGGCCCCCTTTGCTTTCAAAGGGCTGCGGGTACAGTCATCGGTCCAGTGATAAACTAATGCTCAGGGGCGGATCCACAGAACAGGGGACGTCATGTTCTTCTACGTCTCCACTGGGGCCGGCGCCATCGCTGACCCTCGAGACCCCACCCAGGGGGCCTCCGGAGCAGCTCGCATCCGGAGAAAACTGGTGCTAATGTTCACAGCCACTTCCAGAAACACGTGTGAGAGTATGGCTTATCAGATTTTCAGAGAAATACAGAAAAGCCTTTAAAAAATAAGAAAAGCGTATTGATAGGCCCGCCAGGGCCACTCACAGTCTCTCTGGAGGTTCGTGGGTGTTCCCTGCCTGCCTTCCCCCCGCCTCGTCTGCAGAATCACCCGCTCTCCGCGAAGGTGCACAGGTCGGACATGCCAAGGGCGGTGTGGACAGGCAAGGGCGAGAACGGCCCGTGTCTGCGGCCGCAGCCACGGTCTCGGGGAGGGAGAGCTCACCTCGACTTGCCCCGTGGGGGATAAGGGATGCGAAGGTGTGCATGACCCACATCCAGGTCCCAGGACAAGGGCCCCCCGCCGGCGGCCCCGGCCCGTGCCTCTCCCTCAGCCTGAAGGCGACACGGTGGCTGCAAGGGACAGGATGCGCCAGCTTCTCTAAGTGCCAGAAGCGGGGGACAGAGAGTCCTCTCAGCCCCCGAGGGTGACGGCAGCTCTCCGAGAGTGAGCAGGGACCTCTGCTTGCGTCCCAACTCGAAGGGGACTGAGAAATTCCAAAGCCGAGACAATCGCCAACAGAGCCGACCCACGCAGGGCTGAGCACAACGGAGGTGCTGTTTGCAAAGCGGGGTGCCCGCCGGCCGGCCTGCAGCCCAGGTTAACCGGTCCGCATTCACTGCGGCCGGAGAAAGATGCGCTTGTCACGCAGACAGGGTCCGTGGTGAGCGGCCGGCGAGAGCTGGAGGTGCCTGCCAGCGAACGAGCTGGCACCCCGCATACCAACGCGGGGACACCGGCCGAGCCGGAGCGAGCACCGCGCACGACAGCGGCTGGAAACACAGGGCGCGCCCACAGAGCCCGCTTTGTGACCGGCGCTGACCATCTGCTATTTTTAGGACGGCTCTGAGGGAGGGAGGATGGGGGGCGAGCCCAACAACAGGGTTCATTCATGACGCGGGGCGCAGCCTCCTCCCCAACCCCGTTTCCCATGCTCCACGGAGGCCCCTGGGTGCAACTCACTGATGCATGATTTTCCCTCCTTGTGAATGTAGGAAATGTCAGCAATGCCGAGCAGGCCGCAGAGGGGGCGGGAGCCACGCGGGCGGAGTGGCCGAAGCCTTGCGGCGCCCAGCGGGGAGCGAACACTGTCAACACCAGCAAGGACAGGGTTTCCGGGGACATGCCCCCCCTGCCGCGGTGCAAGCCAGCCAAAGACGCAGGGGACACCGAGCAAGGGGCTCCTTGCCAGCATCTCCTGTGCAAGAAGGAAGGCGTCCGAGAGGCTCTCTGGGCTCTGAGGCCGGTGCACGGGGGACGCAGGACGCGACAGCGGACTCCACATGGGCTCCCCAGGGGCCTCAGCCAGGGGCATTTTGGCGTCGGCCCCGTGCGCCTCTGCAGCTCTGCACCTCCAGCCGCACGGAGCCCAGGTCCCGAGCACGTCAGCTGCCCTGGGGCCAGCGCTTGGCCGCGGGCTTTGCGTTCGGCCCCCGCCCCACCCCCCGCACAAAGGCAGGGCAGTGTGTAGGGCAGCGCCGCGGGCCGCACGGAGGCAGGAAAGTCACCGGCCACCCTAGCATGCTGCCCTGAGTCTCCGTAGGTGCAGGGCCATCTGAGCAATGCTGGCAAGTGAATCCCCACGAGGATCCCATCTCGGTGGGAGGGACACGGGGCTAAGTGTGTGCACACGCACACGGCACAGCGCCAAGGTCCACGGAGACAGCAAAACCCGACTCGGAGGAGGCAGCCTACACCATTACTGCTGGGGGCTGTCCATTCATCACACACACGCACACGCGCAAACACTCATGCACACAGGCACAGTCTCACACACGTACACACTCACACACACATGCATACAGCATGCTCACACAGGAACACTTACACACGCGTGCACACGTACGCACACACCAAGGCGCACAGGCACACAGGCACACACGCACTTGGCAGCCATGTACACTCATGCACATTCATGTACATATGAACTCATATGCACACATGTACACATGATGTGCACACAGGCACACTTACATGCACAGGCACACGCTCACACTCATGCACACTCCTGCACGCTCACGCACACATAAGCACACAGTCTCTCACACACGCACACTCACACACACTCAAGCACACTCACGCACACACATGTACACCCATGTACGTGCACGCATATCCAAAAACATATGAAGTCACACTCGTGCACACTCGTGCACACACATATACATTCACGCACATTCATGCACACTTGTGCACACATAAACTCACACTGATGCTCACACGCACACTCATGTACATTCAGGCACACAAAAGCACACACTCATGCACATACACTTATGCACATTCGTGCATGCATGAATACACACTTATGCGCCCACATGCACACACACACTCATATGCCCACATGCACACAGTGTGACGCCACCTGTGAGCCATGGGCACGTGTCAAATGCGGCCGCGACGCGTGACCATGGGGGCGGACTGGTGACAGTGTCCGGCTCGCACTGGACGTTCTCGGAATGCCGTTTTGGGGAACGCGGCGGCTGCTCTGAGAGCCCATGCACAGCCGGCTGTGCACCCCTCAGAGTCCCCGTAGGAAGAACACCCATGAATGTCCTCTGTGCTACGTGGGATAAATGACCAAGTGTGGATGGTCCACCAAGAAAGTGGATCTGCGCGATCAGCACGCATTTCTCGGTGACGTGCGCCCTGCTGTGAAGCACATGAGGGGCGCATCACCCGCCCACACACACACGCACACTCCGCAGACGGGGAGAAGAGTGTCTCCGGCGAATGGCTCGTGAGCCCGGGGACACACACGGGAACGCTCAGCGGCCGCCCTCACTGCACGGTGCACGGGTCCCTGCAGGCAGCGAGCAGTTACGGGGCAGGCGGGGTCCTATTTACCGCAGGTTCCAGATGGCGGCGATTTTCCACCCTTTTTTTTTTTTTTTTTGAAGCCATTTAAAGAAACGTGGCTGTGAACCTACGCAGGAAACATGATCACCGCACAGTCCTTAGTCGGTGGCGGGGGCTGGGGTGCGCGGGGGGTGCATGTGGCTCCTCTCCCACCGCGGCTCGTTGGCCGTGTCTGAGAGCTGGAAGGTGGCCGTGTACGTCACGCGTGTTTCTGCGGCTCGTCCGCGAGGTTCTGAGAACCGGGTCGTCCAAACAGACCCCTGTCCGGAGGTTGGGGCCGGTGCCGCTTGGACCGACTCCAGTCACGGGAGGCAGCGGGGAACGGACGTATTAGAGACGGGAGGGCGCAGAGTGTCCGGAAAGGAACATTCCAGAGCCGCGGTCCCGCCAGCAAGCTGCCCCCAGGGCGCGGAATTGCCCGTTCTCTTTCGGGGAGACGCAGGTGCCGTCTCACGCAGCACGTTAATACCTGTCGCCTTTTCTGCCGCCGGTCGCTGAGTTCAGGAAGTGGCTTCCTAATCAGCCGGGACGCAGACCTTGTTTCCGACAGGTCGTCAAGGTCCCGGTTACCCCGATGCGCTGGCCGCTCAGCGCTTACTCTCTGCAGAGCGCAGCGTGGGAATGGCTGGGCCACCCGTGCGCACATGTCCCTCATTCCCGACAGCGTCGGGCGCATCCGAGGACGTCTCCGTGGGGCGGCGATCGGACGCCCCGGAGCACAGACACCCCCCGATGCGTGAGTCGGCGGCAGGCACACTCAGGGAGCCCCTCGGATGCCGACGCCGCCAACGTCACCCTGGGCTGTGGCTCCGCCGTGTTGCGCAGACGTGTCCCAGCACCCGAGTGTCCCTGTGACGCCACGCTGCCATCAGTGCCCCGAGCGACTGCTCTCAGTTCCCCGGACTCGCCGGCCACGACACCCACTGCCGTCCACTCGTCACCAACGTCAACGTTGGACCCGCGCCAGCCAGCATTTCTGCGGGGCCTTTGATGCAGTCGGTGAAAACCTAGAGCGATTTCTCCTGCCAGCTAACTTTAGAAACGGCTTGTTCTGTGTCGGTCCCTGTAAACAGGAGTGAACCGAACAGCGGCGTGCGACCTGTGCTTACGGTCTGCTTGACTGTGCAAACGCTTCCCCTGCAGTAAGGAGACGCGTGAGCTGATCTCCTGACTACCCAGGGCCGCGTTTCCAAATGTCTGATTCCAGTCTTTGCACGTTCCTCTCCAAATTACCTTTCTGTTCTTAATGTCCTTCATTTTCATGGAAATCGACCCTTCCCGTACCATAACAGCCTCCTGCGCCCGGATGGCGTTCCCACCCGACTCACGTCTGGTGAATTGGAAAACGCTTCCCCTTAAACCGTACTCATTAGGTAACTTGACTGTCAAAAAAAAAAAAAAAGAATCTGGAATTCCTTAACGTGATCAACTTGCGTTTTAACTGAGCTTCCCCTCAATATGTTAACTTGGAACGAGAAATGAGCAGTGTCTCAGATGCCTGCATCTTCATATGCTTCCATCAAGCCTTTCTCTGCCCCATCAGCAAAGAAAAAAAATCCCTTTATAAGAAAGACACTTTCTGTGCAAGGATAAACTGGGCAGCATCCTTTGTAACAGCTGAGGGTTTCACGCGGACGCATTTGCAACATGCCGGCCACTTACCCACCCTACGCGTCTGCCTTTCAAGATAATGGGACTTTGTCTTCCAACTCCGTCCAGATTCCCTATGGCGAAACCAGAGCCTGCCTTGCTCGTTTTGAAGCAGGGCTGTCCGGGGTCTTTTTCTCCAAATGGCATCGTCATTTCGATGACGTCTGACCGTCTCCACGAACGGTGAACTCCCTGTTCCCTCCGCTTCCCAAAAGCAAAGCGCTAAGCGCACAGGTCGGCGGGGACTCTTGCGACGCTCAGCTCGGGCCGTCTCTCTCATCCTCCGCTTCTTCCAGCACTGTTAACTGACCACCTACTCTGTGCCACACGAAGTGCTTTCCAGCAGGGACACAGAGCAGCGGGAGAGAGATGCCCCCGGCCTGGGTGTCGGCAGAAAGAGAGCACAGAGCACAGAAACACAGCACGCATTTATTCATAGCACGCGTCCTCCTTCAAGGATGCTAACACCCGCATAAGACATTACATCCCGTGAGGGGGCCTGTCTCATACAGACGACAGCCTCCCTGAGGGAACTTACTCCACCAAAGAGAAAAAGACAAAAAAAAAAAGAGAGAAAGAACTAAAGAAAAGAGAGAACACGAGAAGACACCTCGGGATGAGCCCCCCGACCCCTGTCTAGATTCCGACTGCTTCTCCGGCACCCCCTGCCCGGGTGCCCTGTTTTCCAAGGACTTAGCTCAGATTTCAGATCTTTCTCGAACTCTTTGCAACTCTGAGTCTCCGAACGAGCGACTTCTGAGGAGGACGGGGTGCGACCGGCACTGTCGGGGCGTCCGGGCGGAGCCTCTGATCCATCTCAGAGGGGGCTCCTCACTCACCCCCCGCCCCGGCTGCACCGCGTCGGCCTGTTTCTCGGGGAGCCGGCGCCCCATCGCGTCAGCCACCCCTGCGGTCTTGTTTCCTGGGATCTGCTAAGTCCCATCGGCTCCCCCTAAATCCCGTGAAGTCCTCAGGAACCGGCCGCGTTCCGTCTCAGACCTGTGTTTTTGCCGACTTCCTCCTCCGTGCCACGGCGGGAGGCGTTCCCATCACGTGCTCCCCTCGGCCCCGTCACCCCCCGTGTGCATTTCCCCTGGCAGATCAGCACAAGGCCCTGTCCCCGTGTCCCTGGTCAACGTGCGCACGGTTACCTGGTTTAGGTGACTTCATCTCAGTAGACCGAGCCCGGAAACGATCGGAGGGCTGCTCGAAGCTCCAGGCGGGAACTAAGCACCACGTCGTCGGAATCCTGAACGGCCTGAAATAAAAGACGACGCCCATGAGGACGAGAAGGCACCCGACTGCTCGCTCCAGCTGCAGACAAACAGCCGGAGACCTACGCGGGCGCTCGCTGTGGCCACGGGCGTTGGCACAGACCGGCCAGCAGCATGCGGCACGTGCCCGATGCTCTACTCAGGTAGACGGCCAAGGACGAGCAGAGGAGACAGGTCATTGGTGGACACGGTCCTCCACTTCTGCGTGTCTGATTGTCATGTTGTCTTCCTATCTGTGCTGTGCAATGGATTTACTTTTTACAACTCCGTGGCATTCGTGCTGAATCCGATCGATCCACTAACGTGGCTGAAGGCTGCCAGAACAGGACACCCCAGAATATGAAGGCGGCAGCTCAGGTCACGCGACCCCAAAAACATGCCATTTTGAAATGTTGAAATTTTTGAGTTGTAGGCGCTGGGAAAGTAGCAAATGCCGAAAGAGACGCTCTGAGGTCCCCCCCTCTGTCTCAGACAGACCCTCGAAACGGAACTGCTCGGTCCTCAATGCCTGCCCCCGAGTACCATCACCCAGGCAAGGTGGACACTGGTCACAGAAGCGGAGACTACAAGCAGACACCACACTGAGACAGGTGTTGTCGCCAACCGTCGGACCTGTCTGTCACCTGTTCTTCTAGGGGTCGGTTCATCTTCCCTAAAAGCCACTTCCTCTCATCCCAGCGTGTCTACCGCGTCCGTGTGCTATTCCGATCCAGAGTTCGAACCAGCTCTTTGCGTCGCTCGTCCTCGGTCCGTGTCCCCTGTGTAGACACGAGGTAGACGTGGTAATAAACTCTGTTCTTCTCTTGTAAATCTGTCTTTTATTACTGGGGTCTCAGAAGAGAACTCGGAGGGGAAGAGGGAAAATTATTCTTTCCTCGGCCGCACCATCTTCTATGTAAGCGCAGCTAATTATTTCCCCCTGAAACTCTTTTACACAGTTTCCTGGTGTTTGGAGCATAATGACAGGAGACACAGTTCGGAACACAATTTCTTGGTGAGAATGGAACAGTGTGGCCATTCATGATTTTGTTTTCAGTACTCCTTGTCTTGGATGCTTGAACTTATTATCAACTTTTGGGTGAATTCCTTGCTCTTAGTTAAAGCATCGGACTCCATGATTATCTCTGTAGTGACTGCCAAAAGCTTGGGAAAAGTTATATTTATGCATCTTAAAGCAGAACGATGTTTTCCTACTCATTGGCTACGATTTGGTTCAGAAAGCCTGTGTTTATTAGAGATGAGAAAACCTACTTTGTACGTACCCTCAAATTTTTATATTATTTTACTTCATAACAGGAAAAGAAAATCAACCTCCTTTCAATGAATACTTGCTGAACGCAAATTGTGGGTTGGTGAATATCCTAAGTGCCAGGGGAGAGGGCAGCGGAAAGGACAGAGAAAGCCACTTTCCTGACGCCTCCTCACTGAGCTGGGAGCCGACGACAAACACACAGACACTTGAGCAACGCGATTCGGTACCCGGCTGCCCAGGGTGATGGAGGAATCAAACAGACCAGGGGGCACAGTCACAGGGGTCAGGAGAGCAAGCGCGAAGCCGAGCTCGGAGGCGGAGGGAAAACCTCAGACCCGTGGAGACGAAGGCCCCAGAGCTGGGGCAGCTAAATCCCTTCGTGACAGAGAGACAGACAGATGATGAGAGAGAGAGAGAGAAGATTCCGAGAAGAGAAGAGAAGAAGAGAAGAGAGGAAGCTAGCTATCTAAAGAAGGACCAAAGTCATATCGCTCAATCATTTCTTAAAGTCATTCAGCTCATCTGAGTTTTGTAGAATAAATGAGAGACCTCACTAATGTGCGAGATGGGCCAGATTGTTGAGGATCGTCACCATGCAGCCCCTGGTGGGTGCACAGCAGATGGTGTCGTCTCCACTGCCTCGTACAGAAACAATCTGAACTCTCCTTGGCTTAGGGAAATAATTTTTAACCTAAAGAAAGAATTGACTGCGAAGCAGGAGAATATTTAGGTTGTTTAATTTCTTAAAAAGATTATTCTCAAACAGTTTGATCAATAAAGACGCGACCCTTAGAGTAGTCGTAAAGGTAACATCGGAGGTCACATGTACGCCGACAATCGTCGTAGAGCACAATGGCCCATATTGACAGCTCCTAAAAGGCAATCGCGAAGCTCATATGCAATTGGAAATTTCAGTCAAAATGATCTCTACTGGGCTCCAGACTGAGCAGCAAAGGACTTGCTCCTCATCACCAAAATAGCTGCTCCGAAAGCCCTCGCCGGCACGGCACTCACGCCCTTCCCCACGCGTGCCGGCGCTGGCTTCTGCGAGCACCAGGACATCGCCGTCGCCAGGGCGATGTGCGTGAAGCCCGAGTCCAGGTCGTAAAATACGTTATGCTGTGGGTCTTGCCCTCTGCCTCGGGTCACCCGTTCTGAAGAAAGCTAGCTGCCACCTTGCAAGGACACGCAAGGAGCTCCACGGGAACGGCTGCACGTCAAGGACCTGAAACCTTCCCCCTACCAATAGGAAGGGCCTGGGACCGCCAGCTGACAGCCATGCAAGCGACCATCTCGCAAGCAGAGCGTCCAGCCCCGGCCAGGCCGTCAAATTATTGTCGCGTCAACTGACATCTTGACGGCCACCCCAGGAGTTACCCTGAGCCAGAAAATTGCAGAATTATTGAACCACAGAAACCGTGAGAGAATGAACGTGTCTTGTTATGAGCCACGACACGCCGTGTCGATCCATCACACAGCATTAGATAACGAAGTCACATCATCGCCGTTACCATCTTCCACGTGGGGCACCACATGGAGATCTCGGGGCTATGGCCGCGATGAGATGAATTTGGCACAGAAGTTTCAGCATGTTTGACGCCGCTGGTCCAGGACATGGGCGCCGATGACCCTGGCTGTCAGATCACCGCAACGGCCACGTAGACGACCCGTCACGTGGCAGATAGGACCGCCAATGTAGTGTCATGCAGAATCTTTCCAAACCAGAGCACCAGAGTGTGACACAGCTGATTCTTTTCCTCTTTGTCACTTGTGCACGTCCAGATTGAGAAAAAGATACATCAGATATTAATGTTTGAACTAGACAAGGTAATTCCAGGTTTAAAAGAGGAAACACACACACACACACACACGGAGCCAGTAAAATTCAACACAAGAAATGTAACTAAGGGAAAAATGATGCCTCAGAGATAGTAAATCCTATATAAAGCTAGAGGAAGTTTAAAAGCTTGGTTCCGGGGAAAAAAAGTTTGGTTTTCGTTCATGGGATAGGACAAAATTATTTATGGTATGGCTGCTTATAGCACTAAAAGTTCGAAGATAATTTGAATGTCCACCAATAGAATAATGCTCAAGTAAATTATGGCACGGCTATTCACCCTCTGAGGGATCCCTCGGTGCGGCTAACGCAAGATGTAACGTAGATGCCCTCCGGGTGTGATACGTGCTTCCCAGTAAAACAGACCTCGAGTTCACAAAGACAAATGTGAATCCACGAGGTGTCGCTTTAGTGGTTCAAACGGACTAAACTCTTCCGGGAAGAATTCAAAACACACCTGGCTAAAGTCACAAAAAAATATGTTAAGACGTACTGACGTCTCGATGTGGAAAACAGGTTTCAAAGATCTTTACGGCCTTTACTTCTAGGTGCTCAAACCTCTGAGGGAGGCAAAGTATCCGCGGCATGCCCGCCCATCACTCCTGCCTTGGGATAGACAGGGTCAAATGATTTCTTTTTGAAAAGCACCTTGGGAAGAGAGAACTAGGAATTGAAAACGCATTGAATTTTTTTTTAAATGTCTCCCTACTCCATCAAAGTTCCAGGTGGTTAAGTGTCGGGCTTGAGAATTGTGACTCTTTCTGGTTTTACTTAGTTTCTCAGGAAAGACGAAATCGAGCCCGCATGAGGGGGTGCCATGCGGAAGACGGGGGGCTCCCCGGTGGGGGCGTAGGAAGCCCTGCGGAGGGGATCCCCTGGGTCACACCCCGACACCCCGACAGGTCGGCCGCCGCCACAAAGACTCACACTGTGTGCGAGTCGCAGAGGCATAGGCCGGTGTGGCTGCCGAGGTGGCAGGAGCCCGTGACGCGCGGTCATTGCCGGGACTCCAGTCTGGACCGGGAGCGCGTCCCCCCACCACGCCGCCCCTCACAGTGTTCCCCAGTGCATTTCGTACTCTCAAATTTTCCCCCCGGGGCTGCCAAATCGTGGCCCATCTGCACACGACGCTAGGTTCCTCCACAGGGATAAAGGTCTCGATTCTCATCAGAGGGAACGTAAAACAGCCGCCGGCACCGCAAACAGCTCTTCACCGAGCTCCGTCCGCGAGCGCTCGGTGGTGACGTTTATAAATCGGCCGTCGCTGAGGGCGGGAGCTCAGAGAACCTGTGCTGACTCCCCTGCAGAGTCTTCACCAAAAAGTCTGCCTCTTTCCTCCTCCGAAGTGTCCCCGCTCCCAACGGCACAGTCCGCTGGCCCTCGATTTTCCACCATCGGCTGAAGGATGGTGCTGGATGTCACAGCGTTAATTCCGCGGGACTCAGGGGACACTACGCTGTCCCTAATGCAGCAGGCAGGCCGCCGGTCCACACTCAGCACTCGAGCCCTTCCGGCCGTCAAGTACTGGGGGCTCCTCGGTAAGAAAGAGGGTCCCTAACTTGAGAAGAAGCTGTGCTCACGGAAAGGCGCAGTTTGCTGGCCGCAGAGCCACCGTCACCCACCAGCAGCATCTGTCTCTGTGTGTGTCGGGGGAGATGGAGGTGGTCAGAGCATCTCGCGCCTCCGTCCATGCCTCTCCTGCCTCCAGCCTTGAGCCTGAGGGACGCAGCGGTCACCCTGCTCACACGGCCGGCACGGACCTGCTGCTTGACCTCAGGGATGTGACCGCGGCTTGACGACACTCCAGGAGCACACGCACAGGAGCCTCATTCAAGGCAACCCCGCTCTCCCGAGACTTAAGAAGAAAAGGATGAGAATCAGCACACAAGCCCCTTTCCTTCCCCGATGCCGTTCTGTGCGAAAAGCCCTGTGTGCGAAATCAGCAGAGCCAGACCCCAGCCACGCCCGGGGCTGCGAGATTCCTGTCTCTGTTCTGTGACAGGCACCGGTTTGTTCCCATCCCCCAAGCCCCGAGAGGCTCAGGCGGACAGCGCACCCTGTGACCTGAAGGAGCTTCGCCGTCCTCTCTCGTAAAGTGAGCGTCACCATGCCGGCCAGCGAAGGAAGGACGGCGGTCCACGCTTCCCCTGGGGGAAACCGAGTCACGGAGCGTCTGCATAAACCGCCGATGGCTGGGAGGGCTGCGGCACAGCCAGTCTGGATCCGGGCTCTGGGGTCTGGTCTCGACGCCAGGCTCAGTGAAGCAGATCGCGGACAAGGGGCTCCGCAAGGAGGGTACGCACGGTGGCACAAACACAGAGGGAGCCCCGATATCACCGGGAGCCAGGGCACAGCGTCGTGGGCTCCAGGGGGGCCTCTGCCTTCCCCGCTTCCTCCGGGGAAAGCCAGGCACGGCCCTCGATGCTAGTCAGAATGTACCTGTTCAGCCGCAGGACGACACAGCCACACCTGGCCACTCGGTCAGGAAACTTACAGGGCAGGAGGGGGCGGGTGCCTGCGACACGCACGTCCCCTCGTGAAGGAGAAGTGGAAAATCTAGACGGAGACAGAGCGAGGTCGAGGCCCATTTTGAAGCTTTCAGGCGACAGCCACATCGCCACGCCGACCTCATCGTCACATAACAGACGAGCTTCGCACGCAACTCTCTCTAAGCGTGAAAACAGAGATGGCTTCGTTCCCCGCGTAAGGACAGCCGTGGCCCCTTCTAAAAGTCTGTCTTGTGCGAACTCCCCTCTATCTGGAATTTCTCTCGTGCGGACCTAACTCTCCACATTTGCAGGCGACAGCTGCGTAGCTCCGGGCTCGATGTGTGTCCTCGCTGCTGAGCGAAGCCCGCGGAAGAATTTACGGCACCGGAACACGAGGACAGCGGGCCGGGCCGTGTGAGACGCGGGGCAGCGGAGTGAGCATCGATGCACGCAGCGGATGATCGCGTGCGCTGTCAAGTCACGCTGTTCGGCACCGGCCTCCAGGGGAAACAACATCGATGCCTTTTCCTTAGTGATGTGTTAACTATACCTGTGACAATCGCAGTCACAGGGCGACGTGTGGCGATTTCATTCCGAGGCTTCCGTCACTTCAGGAGTCAAGTTCCTGTTTTTTTCATTGACCGTTTGGACGTTCTATGCCGTATACGTAGCAGAGGAACAATTGGAAAATTCTTTGAGACGAGGGGCTCCGAGAGTGTCCAGGAGTCACGCGTCTAAGAGAAAAGCGTGTGAGGGACTCTGCGGGTGGACGAAATGTCCACCCTGTGCGCTCGGGCCCCCGGCCGGGGCCGCGGGGGGCGCAGCCGTGTGCTGCCGCTTGCGCCGCCGACCTCGCGCTGGGGGTCTGAACGTCTCACCAGCGGTCCCTTGTCGTTGCAAGGACCTGGCACAGGAAGTAGAACTCTCTAGAGCCAGGCCTTTGAGGGCTTAGAAGAGACAGGTGGCAGAATGTCCTGTCCTCGAAGGGCTTGTGGGAGGCTGAGAACATTCTCGTAGCCACAAGTAGCAGGACCAGCTACCCGGCCGTGGTAACCAGCATCTCGTAGTGTCGCTGGATGTCCCCGTGGGGGTGATGCTGACCTCTGGTCGACAAGCGCTGACTGAATTCAGGGAGACAGTGCCGTGCTGGGGGCTGAGCACGAGGTAGGAAGGAGCCAAGCGTCCAAATCACAGAAGGAGTCGCTGTGAGGTGGGCCCGCGTCTGCCGACCAGACTACGGGGCAGTGTGGGGGCCGGGCCGGGCCGGGGGACGGTGGAGGGACCGGGCCGCGGCTCTCCGACGAAACGCCCCCTGGCGGCTGCTGGCTGCAGAGCAGTTTCTGCAGGACGGGACGAGGAAGGCTGTGCCTGGGACACCACCTGCTTCAGGGTCCTGAGGACACAGAGGGACGGGATGGGCTGGAACGGGGGTTGTGGCCCCGAGTTTCCAAGGGCACGGGGAGGATGGCAGGACGCGAGGGCAGTAAGGCAGTGGGGCCCAGGCCGTGGCCGGCGACATGTCCACGGCTCGAGTCTGCGCTTCCATCCAAGGTCAGCGGCGGGCCGCGGCCATGCCTGAGCTGAGGGATTCCAAAAGCGGCTGTCGGGCCCTTCTGGACGGTCTGCGGGGTGCTGGGCACAGCGTGAACTCTGGAGGGGAGAGGGTGACCAGGCAGCTCCACAGGGAAGGAGCTGTGACACAGCTGGGGACACAGGGCAGGACCTTGGCTGCCCGTAGCAGCAGGAGACTCAGCATGCAGGCGCACCTGCTAGCCACCTGCCGGGTGCGAGCACGTCCCCCCACAGGCGTGCCCGGCTCTCCCCCGGCCCCGGCGCTGTGTGGAAGGTCGCCACGGGCACGTGCGCATCTGCTTGCTTGTCACATCTCCATCGTCTTTACGTAGCTTTGCTCAATGGCGTCCCCACGAAGAGCCGTGAAAGGAAGTTCTAGCTTTTGTCTGTGCTTTGCTGTCATTTCCTTAGCTGTCCTCATTCCCAGCGGCCGTCATTCAATAAACGTGGGCCAGGGGACGGGCAGGGACCCGACATCCAGTGCCGGGCGCAGCTGCACCGCCCCGTGCGGGCTCTCTGTCACCCGTCCTCGGGCAGCAGTAATTGCAACAGGACACAGCTTTTAGGACATGCCACGGGTCAGTCTTTGCCCCGACCACCGAAGCACCCTCTAGCGGCATGGCTGACTGCACGATCCGCGTGGGACTGCGGTGTTCGGCTCCTCACCATCACCGCCCTGTGTCAGACCTTCGCCGTCTGCATCCGCATGAGAAACTGTGTCCCTGCTTCTCTGGGGTTTGCAGTCACGACCAGAGGCGGCCGGAGCCGTGTGGCTCTCACGTGAGTGGGACGTTGGCGGAGGGCTGTGCTGTGTGAGGTCGGCATGGGCCGCGGGGTGAGGAAAACACGTGACTTCTCTCTTCCAGGTAACGAGCGGGGTGTGTGTGTGGGGTGGGGGGGTCCAGCCTGCAGGCAGAGCAGGTGCCGGCCCGACGGCAGGGGAGCCCGAGGCCGTGAGTGGACTGCGCTCGGCCTCGGTCCCCATCTCCGTGAGGACACACGCTCGCGAAGATGCTCCCGCCGGCAGATGCTTCCGCTTGCCGAAGGCAGAAAGATGGAAATACGCTCACCTCTGCTGTGTGTCCTAGAAAACACGTGTTAAGGGGGCAGGACCAGCAAGAGCGGCTAAATTCGACCACGGAGAAGTGCGTCCATGAAGGGGGCCGACGAGATGGCCCCAGCTCTGCTTAGGAAGAGGGAGTCGGAGACCGATGGCCGGACTCAAGGACGACGTGACCTGGGCGAGGTGCAGAGCCCAGCGAAGAACCGGTTTCGGAGCCGGGCGCGTGTGACTGCGGAACACGGGCCCCTCGTCGGCGCCGTGACCGTGGACCTGGGCCTCACCCCACACCCCCCGCCCCCGGCCCAGGCGCCCAGGGTGAGAAACAGTGGATTCGGCCTTGAGAAGTGTTATCGGCGTTAAACGGGACAATACACATCCAAGTGCCTGAGGCTGCGGTCTGCGATTAATGCCCAGGACAGTTGAGCTTCTGTCAGAAAATGTTTCAACCATTCACATTTTTATTCTCACATCTTAAGCACAGCGGTGGATACGTCTATTTACTATAAAATATTTTCAACACCTTTGCAAAACTTTGGGCATCGTCTCTATTGGAAAAGCTATAAAAATTTCATAAATACGAAATTAGAGCCTGCGGGCCTCTAGGAAACGACCTTCTCTCGGTGCATACAGCTGTGTCGCGTTCGCGCCCTGGCTTTAATGTCTGGGTGGGGGAAATAAAGCCCCCTTTGGCGTGCCATAATTCCTTCCGAATTCTCTTTCCGTTTCATCTAAAATTGCCAGAATGAGCATTCGGATACGCACGGTGGCTGCCACGCAGGTGGTTACCAGTTCTCTATTTTCGACGCCGGTTGTCCTGGGTGACAGAAATTGGCAAAGTTAAAGATGTTAAAAATATAGACGTGAACTAACGCGCCCGTGGGGTCGACGTATGATTTCAGGCGTGCATCGTGTGCACGGCGTGTTTGCAGTACCTCGTGGTGTCCAGCACTCGAATGCAAGGTCACGAGCAGGAACGAGGGACGGTCCGTGTCCCCAGACAGACCAGGGCTGTGGTGCAGGGCCACAGTCACTGCAAAGCGGTGTCGAAAGGACTCGGCTTTCCAGAGGCAGCGGCCGGAGACCACGTCGCTGCTGGCTGCGTGGTCGCCTGCTCGCTGGGCACACGTGTTTGCCGCAAGGGATAGAAAGCTCATCTATAATAAGGGCTTCGTGCACGGCCCCATAACCTGCGGCCAAACCGGCCCCAAATACTGGCCCACGGCTCCTCGTCCACTCCCAGGACGAAGCCTGTATGCACTCGGCCAGCCGGGGCCCTGGCACGGCACGCCTGCAGGACACCACCTGTGAGACGCGTCCCCTGAGCAGAGAAGGCAGGCCCGGGGGGCGGGGGGCTCACGCTGCCCTCCTTCACTGGAGCACATGAGCACATGACGTCAGCATCTGTTGAAACAACACCGGTATACAATGTAACAAGTGGTTTATTTAAAAATCGATCCATGCAACGGGGCTAGCGAGGGGAGACGTTCTAAGAACACTGTACGTATCCGACGTATTCGCGAAGTCGCGCGCCGTGAGCGTGGCTGGCCTCGCTTACCAATGCAGCCGCCAACGCCCTTCCCAAACTCTGGGATGAAACCGGTCGTGCCGAACTGTCACAGGAAACAGTCTCGTCTGGATGCTCCCCGCAATGTGAAGGTGACCCCAGCCTGGGGAGAGGAGTCCACACCGGTGACGTGACTTTCCAGTCCGGTGGCCAGGGATCGGTAAAACCGTAGCCGGCACGAAGCGTCATCTCCCGTGTCACGTCACGGCCCTGAGACGCCCTAACAAAGTCACCGTGTCGAAAAGAGCTGCGGTTTTCAGGGGAAACAGGCAGGCTCTAGGCTCAAGTGATTATGCGGACGATTTCCAGCTACGGGGGTCACTACGGAGGCTTGAGAAGCCTCTGCAGGATGGGGGCCGGTGCTTTGTCGTGGGGCCACCCGAGTCCCGGGATGTCTCCTTAGCTGGCCCCAACTAGAAATGCTTGAAGTGTCCTCATTTACTGAAACTGCTATGAAACAAACAAACAAACAAAGAAACGGCCCCGCACATCTCCCAAATCATCCCTAAGGGGCAGCTCCGTCGTCACTCAGAACAGTGGACGTCCTAGGAGTCGGGGACAACCTTGATGACACGGAAGCGACACCCCTCAGCCCTCCCACGAGATGGCGGCAGGGGCCACGTGCTGGGAAGGTCAGAAGAAGCATAAGGGACGAACACGGCCGAGTGGGATGAACACGGCCGAGGCTCGGCAGGTGGATCCTGAGCTTGAACTGGGCCAGCGGCTCAGCTCGGTGGCCGCTGTCCCCTGGGGGGTCGGCAGGCCCAGGCCCCTGCCACCCCTGCACCCCGAGGAGAAGAGATTCTTGCAGAAAGCTGTCCTTTCTGTGGATGACACAGCTGCTTCCTGGCGGGGGGCCGCATGTAATCTACGTCCCTCGAAGGGGACCCCCGAAACCTGGGGAAAACGACCATGTGTCTGAGGGCGGAGCTCAGCTCTCAAGCAGAACTCTGCACACCGTACCAGCCTTCACGCCAGCCGGCAAGCAGTCCCGCGTCTGTCCTCAAAAACAGAGGCTGAGTCCACACACGGTTAGGGTCCCGCCTGCCTCACCGGGTGGGGCCTTTCACGTCTGGGGGGAGGGACGGTGTCAGCGGAGTGGCCTAGACCTAAAAACGGGTCTCTTGGCCCACGGAGCCATCCTCTCCGAAGGCCACTTTTGTCCCTCAACGCTTCCGGCTCACCCGTGTGAGGAGCAGGTGGCTGTCAACCAGAGGGTCCTTTCTAAGTGTACACGTGAAAGGCCGCCCTGAGCTACAGGGATGCACCGCTCAAAAGCAGAAGAGACCGGATGTGCCCTGACGTCAAGAGTCCTGTGACTGACGTGTGGCCTCCTGAGGCGGGAAGGGCCCCCACGTCCGGGTGACAGTCCCTGCTGTAAATCGGGGTGACGGAGGCGGGCCCAGACAGACTCAGTCTACTGTCCCAACGCTCGAAGCACAGGGAGGTCTCACAGCTCAGACACACGCCAGGAAGAGCTGGGCAATGGTGTCAGCATACCATTGCTGGGGAGGTGCTGGCTCTCGAAAGGGTGACGACGGCGACTTTTGACAACCCTGTTGAACCCTCTAAGTTTCGGTAATCCCTTCTGGAAAACTAGGAATTACACTTTTCCATCATCTTGCAAATTGGGTCCCCAGGTGTCCATTTGCAACTTAGTAGGATCCTGGGGGGGCTGTCCTCGGGCCTTGGGTGCACGCAGACCATAAGCGAGTCCTTTGGCAGGGCATCTGGAATGGCGTGCCCCCAACAACGGATTTTAATGTCATCCTTTCTGCGTGAGGGGATTCGGCGTCTCCGTGGAGGCAGGAACTACAAATGTACAGCAGGACTCTGAGCTCTGAGTGACAATGGACAACACCGCGCCCCGCACCTGCCCTCGTCAGAAGGCCAGGTAACTGCAGGTTATAACGACGGCTCTGTGCTCAGTCATCGGCAAGAATGCAGCATCTTCTCTTTGAGATGAACCGTTCTCGGCTTTAGAAACGCCTAAGGCTTGACCCTGAGCAGGTGGGAAGTTGATTCCTGCACGGAAAGTCGGCAGAAAACAGAATGGCAGGGGGCCAGGGGCTGGGGGTTTGGAATATGGGGAGCTGCCGTCCAAGGGCGCAGACTTTCGATGACACGAGATGAATCAGTTCTAGAGTTTTCAGGAAACTTCCATCAGTTACTGTCCCTTGTTCACCTCCGCATCATGTCGTAGGATGTACTGAGCCGAGGGGCGGTGGGTCGGGAGACGCTTGAGGTTTTGTTGATCTTGCCGATGGCTTTAACATCGTTTTAATGCCAACAGAGAAGAGTCGCCTCTAGACAAACAATGAAAAACAAACATCTCCTGTCGATTCCACAAGAAACAGCAGAGGAGCCGTCGAACTCCGGGGAAGCACGGAGCGTGGGCGAGGCGCACAGGTGGAACCAGAACACGCTCTTCGCTTACAAGCCTTTTCCAACGGGAACGCAGTTTCCAGATGACGTGCGTGTGATTCTTCAGACGCGATGAGTCGCTACGGCCCCACTGTCCCATGCTCGTCGTACGAGCGCTAAGGAGAGCTCCAGACGCGCAATTATGGGACCCCCATACTGAAAATTCTCGGCACAGCCCCCTGCCCTTCAGGTGGACGCCTGACACTCAGCAGAGCCCGGGGGACGCCTCGCTCTCCCCGTCACTGTCCTGGCCCCTGCAGCCCGGGCGGGGGTGGGGGGACCCTCCGTAGCTGCTTCATGGCACAGCGGCCCCTCCCTGCACCCCGGACGGCGCTGTCGCCCCGGGCTCCGGCCTCCCTGAAGAATCAGAAGTTTTGTTTTGTTCGTGCTGTGTCAGCAAACTGCATCGCTCGTTTATCAGAATGAATGGACGCAGGGTTCTTATGTCCTCTGCCAGACCTCAACATCCCCCACCCCCACCCCAAAAAATGAAAACCAACGGGCTATCGGCAAAGACACCTCAGCGAGGGCTGGCTGAAAACGCGGAGCACTCACCGTCTGCATGTGGCCGTGTCCCAAGGCCCCCTGCCACCGTCGTGCGCCCGAGTGCCCGCCCCGGACGCCCGTTCCCGCCGACCCCGCCTGCAACAGGCGGTTTGCGTTTCGTCCCTAGCGACGCCTGGCCTCGCCCCTCGGTGCCAACGTGCAGGTCTCCACGTGGCTCTTCTCGTCCCCAAGTTCCAGGGTGTTATGTCCGGAAACGTCATGGCCATCGGCCCGTGACATTCGGGATGTTTTCCCCGTCGGCCTGTGAGCGACAACGCAGAAGAGGCGTGAGTGGGAAAGGTGGTTCTGACGGCCGCCTTTCCTCTCCCGTCCCTGGGCGCTGTCTCGAAGCCCGTGTGATGTATCCAGCGTCTTCGCTCAAGCTGGGAAACCTTTGTTCTGCTGAGAGCCCGGCCGGTTTCAGGCTCAGAGACACTGTGCAGTGCCACACGCACGCCCCGCGTGCTGGCCTGGCCGTCGTGCTGAACGCTTCCTGATCCCCGCGGCTTCAAAGGCACACACTGAGCCCCGTCTCTCCAGAAGCGAGAAAGGTCTGCACAGATTATCTTCCCGTGAGGATCGGCCAGAGGATCTTATTTTTAGTTCCCTTTGGTCCGTGTCGCATCACAGACAGACGCCCATTGTCAGAACACAGCCAAGACACGCCACGATTCGATCGGTCGTCTGCTCCGCCAGCGAGAGCCTCCCATCTTGCCGGGAAGGAATTCACAAATCACCGGGCTCCAGAAGCTCCCGGGAAACACGATGAGGCCCCTGGGTTTCTAATCCCCTCCCCGTGAGAGTCTGCGTATTTGAAAGGCAGGTAACCTGCACCCCCATCCCCGAAGAGAAATTCAAACCCGCGTCATTAGCGTTTTGGGGGTTAATTGAACACAGGACTTACACGGGGGTCTGTGCGGTGACTGCACCTTGGGACCGAGCCGGGAACCCATGTGGCAGGTACAGTGACCCGCATCCCCGCTCGGTTTCTGCCTTCGGCTTGTACCACCTGCCACAGGCGAGATACGCTGTCTACGCAGCACGGTGACAAACGCCCATGGGCTTCTGAGCTCCTCACCTTTGAATTTAATTAAACCACCTGAGCAATGTGTACCCGTAACTGGTCCTTTCGAAGACGCGTTTGTCCCATTTAAGAAAAGCGCATAATCGCGTCGATGATGGGGCTGGCGGCGGAGGCTCCACACGCTTGGGAGAGAAAGGCCAGCATGTAGGGGAGGCTCGTGGCTGCCTGTCCCTCTGCGATTCTTACAGCTCGCTAAGAAACACCTTCCAGGAAGACGACCCCGTTCCTAGAGAGATTTGCTCAAAGGCACTTTGAGACGCCCCCACATGTAACACATCAGGGGCATGGCTTCAGCGGGAGCACAGGACGCACGAGAAGCTGAGCGAAGAAGCGTCTGCCTGGGGCTGATGCTGGTGGCCGACGTGAGCGTGGCCGCTTCGTCGGGGAGGACAGCGTCGGGCTCACCGGCGCCCCCTGCTCCCCGGGAAAGGCCCGTCCCCAGAGCCGATTGTTTCCTC
>NW_024350396.1:775496-806082 GCF_902729225.1 Pteropus medius
ACGCTTACAAAAATTAAAGTTGAAAGTGTTAAATTTTAAAAAATCTCTGCATAAAAGTGGACGTGCTTGAGAAAAGCCATTTTGTATAGCTGCAGGCACAGAGATGGCAGGAGCTGGGGCAGGGCGTCCTGCACACGGAGCCGGGGTGGGCCGCGGGCCGCGCGAGGCCCTGGGAGGGGGTGCAGGACACACTAATCCTGCGACAGGCCGTGCTGGGAGCCCGCACGGTCAGCAGGAACATGGGCAACATCTCCCACGAGACGCTTCAGACGCTCGTCGAGGCTCCCAGAAACACCAAGCAGGCTTCACTGAGCACAGGAAGTAAGAATCACAGCCCGCCGGGGGAGACAATTAGGGCCAAGAGAGGCGGTTGACGGGGTCATCCCTGGCACCCCACCCCACCCCGCCCCGCCTGGCTGCAGCAAACGGAGCAGTGAGCCCCAGGCACCAGCAGGAAGGAGCCGTGTTAGACGAGCCGGCATTAAAGGGCCCCCTGCGGGGGTTACCAGCAAAGGCCCAGCCTTCTCCTTTGCAACCGTGCATGTCGGGACGAACAGACCCTGGTCCCCCTTGACTCGTGACGTGGGGACCGTCATCACCCACCCCAGCCTCCTGTTGGAAGGACAAGCAGTGGGAGTCAGCACAGTGTTCTCAGAATTCTGCATCCAGGGTATGAGACCCACAGACTGTCTGTGAGCACGGTGCAGGGGTTGGGGGGCTTCCTTCAGGACCCCCCGTTGTATGTCCCCTTCTGGCCCCAGGTGCTGTGAATGACAGCAGAGCCTGTCATGCCAAGTTCCTCCCCCCTCCCCATATCAGAAGCAGAGCTTGTTCCTGACTCGTTTGTTTATACCTGAGACCCATTCCAAGGAGCAGCTGGCAGCTGGGTTGGGGGTACGTGATCTAAACCACCTCAGAGACGCAATCTTACTTAGGGAAATAAATTAAATCAATACTAAAAACTAAAAAAATAACTCAGGATCAATTCTCATTGTCATTACAAAAATGTCTCTGATCAACAATGTAAAAATGGTATCAATACGAACTTAAGGAGGAATAAAAATCTAAAACTACGCCTTTACAACACGAATTTTGTTTAAGAACATATTTCTAATATACACATATATTTATAGTTACAATGTAGATGAGTGGATAGATACATAGGTGATAGATAAATGATAGGTAGATGACGGATGAAATATGAATGGATGAATAAAGAGATTATGTAAGATAGATTAGATACATAGATGAAAAGATAGAGTCTAGATAGATGATAGATATATAGATAGATAGATAAGTAGATAGGTAAATTTATTGATGATATATTAGTAGGTGATAGATAGGCAGACAGACAGACAAGATACATCGATGGATGGTGGATGTATCGATACAGATGGATGATGGATGATGAATTTATAGGATGGTGGGTGATGAACGGATGGACGACGGATGGATGGATGATGGATAGATGGATGATGGATGCATTGAGATGGATGGATGGATGATGGATGGATTTGGATGGATGGATGGATGAGTGGTATGGATCGATGGATGACGATGGATGGATGGATGAATAGATGTATGGATGGGGTGGGCAAGCGGATGGTGAGTGGATGGGCAAGTGGATGGATGGGTGGATGGACAGTTCACAGGAACAGATGGGAGGATGGACAGACTGACAGAGGTTCCCATGTCTGGCCATCTCTGTTTGGACTCTGGACTCTGGCATCAGCATGACTAAACTTACAGCGCAGTGCTCGGTGCAGACGGTGTAACTCACAGCTGAGCTTCCTCATCTGTAAATACTAACACCTTTTCAGCCTGGCACTTGTAGAAATCATAGCTATTACCTGCCATGCTCCTGACCCATAAGGGTTTTTCAGTAAATAATAGTTTCCTGCCTTTTCCAATTTAGAATTACTTGTACCCAGAAAGCCATTTTGTCATAAAAATAGGCAGCATTAAATCATGACCATTTTGGAAATCAAATCCCAAACTGGAACTATAACCATCCTATAACTGTGCATTATATTTTAAGAACACTGTCTGAGTTAAGCAGAAGTTTTATATAACTGTATTTCTACCAAAAAAAAGAAAAAGGAAAAAAAAGAAACCCAAAACGGAACACACAGGGAATAAGTCTGTAAACAGATCCAAGATTATCTTTCTCTCTTTATAAGAAAGGACCGGAGAGGAGCAGGGAGGGAAAGTCAGGGCCGCCTTTCCTCCATCGCGATAAGCGAGGACCGGTGCGTGACGTGTGTCTCTCCCGTGCAGAGACCGGCGCCTCTGCTGCCGGACGTGTCTTCAGCGTTTCCTCGCTGAGCTTTGTTAGGGTTTCCTCCGGTGCTTTCATCAAGAGGACCGTTTGCGCACAGCCGTGAGGACCCGGCCGCCGAGACACGTGGCAAGAGAAGCTGCCGGCGAAACCTGGATTCTGCGTTGCTTCTGCCGTGGCTGATCTGGCCCGCGCCCTGCACTTCATGATATTAGTGTAACACCTGTGGCCCCCAAGAACGCCCTGCACCCTACTCCCCAGGACGGGGAGCATGTGACCTGGCATGGCCAGGGGACCAAGCGGGGAGCACCGAGGTCGTCACTGCACCCGGCCATGGCCGTGAAGCCCGTCCCAACGTCAGCTCTGTCATCTGGACTTCTGCACATGGACCTGTGCTGACCACTCGCTGACGAGGACGCTGGACCCGCGCATGGTGCTCATTGGAAAACGGCCCCCCGACCCCCGCTGACTGTGGGGAGAAAGTGACCGTCCCCGCTCCACGGCGACTCTTGGACGGTTTGCTCACCGTCCCAGGAACTCCACAGAGCAGCACAGCTGATGCAATATCTATTTACCAAAAAATAGCCCAAGGAGCACGATATCTTATGATTATCTCGACACAACAGAAACATAAATGTAGAATCGAGATGGAAATGGCACGCTCAGGTTCCAGCACGCTCTTCCGTGAGAATAAAGACAAGCCCGTTTCCATCCACCAGTCCGTGGCCTGGTACAGGTGGATCGATGGCAGTCAGCTCGAAAGCAGCCTCCTCGGTCAACGCTCCGACGCCTTCTCCACGAGCGATTACTAGCTGAAATGTTCCTTCCAGAGCCTTTTTATGTATTTGGAAAGAAAATAAAATAAACTGGAATGAAGGAGGAATGTTTAGCCTCCTTTACAACGGGATTTCGAGATGCATCTGAGTTAACCCGTGCGCCTCTGCCGTTTCAAGCGTGCCCAACCGCTCAAAATAAGTGGATGGAGGCATCCAGTCTCTGCCACCTGGCACCCAGCATTTAAAGAGTCACGCAGATAACAGAGGGGAGAAATTTCTGAAGAACTTCGGCTAGGATGAGCTGGCGAGGACGTCGCACCATCCCAAGTTGCTCATGGCGTGTGGGTGTACGGATGGTCGAAGGTAGGACACACGTTATTCAATAGTTTCCGAACGCTTCTGCCACCTTCGACTGCCCCTCGAACTTTCTGGGGGGCTTAAGAAACACAGCCCCCTAAATCCTCGCTATCTCCCCGTGGTCCATTTGGCGATTAGCTCAGACAGTCACCAAGTCGATACCGTTTGTCCGACCACGTGGACGGTGTGAGGGAGAAAGGCAGAAGATGAACACAATGGGAATTCCGCTGTGTGGTTCCTGCCGCTTATGATGTTGCCAGCAAGAAACCCTTCGCCAAGCTGCTCCCACCTCCGGCGTGGCTTCGCTGGGAGAATGAACGCAAAGGCGTCTGAGCGACAGCCAGCTGGGCATCTCTGGACAGCATCCTCGCCGAGTGTCCCTGAAACAAGGTGGATCCCTCCCTGTCAGCCTCGCCCGTGCCGGGCGCCTCGAATCTTCCGGACAGTGAGCATCTGTCGGTCCCCGCAGGCTGTGCCCACTAACTGACTTGCTCAGTGCTCAGTGCGATGCCGGATAGCTTCCCCGTTTCCAGCCAACACGGGGTAGGGGATACGCTGCGGGTAAGGAGGCCTCCAGACCTGCGTGCACCTGCGTGCGCAGGATGGGACGAGGAGGGCCTGTGACACCGGAGGAAGAGAGGGACAAGCTGAGAGTGCCAGCTCTAGCTTCTCTATCAAAGACGCTTCGTAGGCAACGCAGCGGAGGAAGCTGGTATGAGCTCCATATGAGAAAGAACCTTCTGGAAATTTGTCTGCATTGCAGTCTCTTGACATTCACAGCTGCATCCAGCAAATCTCACGTGTGGCCCTGATGTCACCTTGCTGGCCACTTATTCTCTCTGGGGCTATGACTGCGTCGCACCCCTCAACTGTTTCTTCCCAAACTGGACTTGGTCTCGGGGTTGGCTGCTTCAGGCCTCGGTCTGCTTTTTTCCTACACTTTGGACCGCCGAGGTCGTCCGTGGGCACTGGCCAAACAGAATCCTCGCTGAAAGATGAGCAGTGATAGGAAATTTGGGGAATGCAAGGGAGTAATTGATCCAATAGTATTCTAGCCCCCCCAAAATTTCCTTTTCTGAGACCATGCTCTCTGAATCAGTGAAAGCAATTTTACTCACAAACCCTAAACCAATGGGGATTTCATTTCTTAAATGGGTTTTTAAAGGCTGAAATCATTTACCATCCAATGAAAACTTATCTGGAATCCCACTTGAAAAAAGAGAGACAGCATTTCATTCATACGCAGTAATTCAGCAGGTTCAAACGCACGACACTGATCTAGTGTAAATTCGACGAAAGGAGTTAGGGACTCATCGGGACGGCTCTGAGCGCTTGAGCGCAGCCTGAAGACGCCTCACTTCGCACACTCCGGGGCCCACGTCCTCCCCGCGTTTCGTTTTAATTGCCGAGGACCGAGAAAATGCCGGCTGTCAAAAAACGAGAAGTTGCACACGCCAGCTCTCGGTGTGGGTCGTGTGTGTGCGCGCGCGTGTGTGTGTCTGTGACGTGCACTGCGTCTCAGTGTGCGTGGCTTCTGTGATGCAGGGTGTGTGTGTACGTGTGTCCTAGGTGTTGGGTGCCGTGGGGTGTCACACTGCACTTTGCACCCCGCTTCCACGAGAGGAGCTGAACCAGCATGACAGGACATTGGTCTCGCTGTGAATGGCTCATAACATCTCTCAGATGCGCATATTCCTCTGTTGCTAAAATGAATTCAAAAGGATAAATGAGTTTTGCTTCCAGGTTAATGTTCATTTTTGGCAAATAAATACGTTCCAAGGGTGCAAAGCAATATTGTGAAAAATTTCACGCAAATGTGTGTGTGTGTATTAATACATATATTTAACTATAAACACCTCAGCGTTGGTCTCAGACATTTATCCAGTAGGTTTTAAAACCTTCAAGTTTTTTTTTTTTTTTCATGTGAGGTAAATGTCTATTGTGACTTTCCTGGTGCAACTTTATCTGCGGCACAACCCAGAACACAAATGTCCCCCGTGTGAGTGCCATGCAGCTTGGGGAGCGTCTACGACTGCCAAAAACAATTCAAAGAGTAAAGATAATTACAGGATCTAGAGTCACCATTGACAGTCACAGTGGTGACATCAGTGGCGTTGCCCCTGACGATGAACTCGGGCAGGACAAGCGCATTCGGAAGTCCTATGTGGATTGTCGCGTCGACTGTGAAGATACGTCCACGGAGGGCTGTGCATTAATCCCACGGGCAGTGAAGCGAGGTTAGCAGATGCGGGCATTATTGATCGCTGGAGTGTGTCTGCGCAGCGTAAAGTGACGTCACAGACCTCGTACGACCCCCTCTTGCGGTGGCCTTGCTGCCGCTGGTTGTGGCCGACCGACGGAAGGTGACGTCATTTCTGCCGACTCATGTCTGAGCGTCACCGTGGAGGTCGGTGCTTTAAAAGGCCAACTTTTGTTCATCTGTCAAGCGATTTAAGACCTCATGAGGGACCCGACATTAGCGTCACGGGAATGACACGGCAGAAACCTTGCTCGGTGCTTGGTGTTGTCGCCTGGGAGCGCTGAGTTCCGTGATGCCCCGGGACGGAGCGGCAGGTGACTAACCCCGGCTGAGTCACTGGTCCCCACACACCACCGCAGAGCACGCAGGGACTGGGGTCCTGTCCGGCTGCCGACTCTGACGGAAGGATGGAAGGCGGGGCCTTCCGGGTGGCCGAGGGATGCGAGGACACGGGATGCGTCGGCCACGCCCCACCGCCCGGAACGGCGATGTCCCGGTGACCCCCCACGCACTGCTGCTCCACGAGCCCAATGACACAGAAACGGAGCCTCGGGTGTATCACAGACTCCTCATCGGGGTCCGCGGCTCCGGGGGGCGTTGGTGACAGGCGGAACGCGGTGGACGGCGGGGGGTGCACCGGACGACACCAGCTCCCGCTGTCCGATTCCTGGGGTTTGTGGTCAGAGGCCCTGGCGGGCAAAAGCCGAATGAGACGCCGTTTTGTCGACAGGGAAGAAAGCACCGAGGTGAGCCCGGCCTGCCCCCCGGGGCCTCCCAACGGCCCCCTGATGGGGTCGCGTCCCCTCCCGCTTCAACGCCGCCCCCCACCTCGGCCTCCTCCACGGAGGGAATTGCGGGCAAGGCTTCCTCCCGCGGGCGAGCCACGGACTCGTTTGTGCAAATTCTTAACAAGCAGCGCATGTTTACGAGCACCTCCCTTAGTCACCCCCGCGGCTGCGACACATCATCATCATCACGCGACGAAGCGCATTGTTTACCTTGTAGTTGTGCAGGTCGCCCGTCCAGAGAGCACGTCGCCTGGGCACACTAACCTCCCCTCCATCCTGCAGCCGGAGCCGCCCGGGGGAGCCCGTCCCCGAGAGGCCCTCGCTGGGCGTCTCTTCCGTTCGCTTTTCCCGTCAGGAAGTCATCACCGGGTCCACCCGGACGACCCAGAATAACCCTCTGATTTTAAGGACAGCTCATCAGAGGCCACCCCGAGTCCCCTGTGCCGCGTAGGAGCTGACGAGCTGACGTGCAGGTGCGTTTTACGTGCCATGTCATTGTCACGGAACAACGGGCTGATGTTTTAGGATTCTCGGACAGACGGGACGCCGACACTATGAGCAGGAAGCAGCACTTAGGAATGTGAGCACCGGCTCAGCGGACTCCTCTCCGAAGGCTGAGCCCCGATCGGAAAATGACAGGCAGTTTTACACAGTCTGGTCATCTCTACCCAGCTACAGAGATAAGGAAGGACCTTAGTTGGAGAGCAAGCTATGAATCAACAGATGAGCTGCAGAGTCCTTGAGCTGGGGCGGGGGAGGGCAGGCAGGAATGGACTTTCTCGGCTGAGTCGGTCACTTCTGCAGGCCCTTTGCGGTTTTCAGAAGCCTCCTCTCCTGTCGTAGTGACGTGAAGAAATTTCAACTGTGCCATGCTGGAAACGCTGAGGCTTCTCCTGAGACGCTAAGTTACCAAGGGCTTCTCTGTGTTTCCCAAGCGCAGTCTAATGGAGAACCAGGCCTGAAGTCAGGTGGGCTGGGAAGGGCAGAGGAGGGAATTCGGGGAGGGAGGCCCTTGGCCCTGCCCCCCAGGAGTGGCACAGGACGGGAGCTGGGCGTGCACAGAGTGTTCGGTGACGTCCTCACACGGGGGGGACGAGGGATGCCGAGAAGTGCGAAGCTGGGGACGACCCGGTCAGGCCGCGTGTCAGGACGGTCGCTGTACGTGTGGACAGGGGGCCACGGGGGGAGGCAGGGGAGCCAAACCCTGTGACCCTGCACGCTGACGCCCACACAAGGGCCTTGGTTTGTTTTCTGGGGACAAGCCTCTCGTGCCATAACCCGAGATTGGACCCTTCCACCCCTAACCGCAAGCTTTAATCAGAAACCGGTCTCCTGATGCCTGCTGACAGCATCCTAGCCCAGCCTCTCAGCTTTGCCTTGGGTCTCGCTGGGGACATGCCAGCACGGAGGAGTCTGCTCCCTCAACCCCGGTACTGGGTCCTGCCTTTCCCAGACGCCCCCGAGGTGTGTGAAGGATAAGCCGAGCTCCACGCGGTCCCTCCCTCCAGTCGTGATGATCTAAAACTGTAAGCACGCTCGCCACCAGCCTCCGGGGCCACGTTCGAGGGGCTGAATTCTAAGCCGCTAATTGCAAAGGTTCTTCGCTCAACAGTGACATGAACGATTTCAGGGGCATCATTTAAACAGGATGTAAGTTTTGAGACAATGTCTCCTGCAGAAATCGTGAAAATGGCAGTTACGTCCCTTCAGTCTGTTCGTGGCAGCCTGTCACAAGTTGATGTTTCATGACACGAACCTATTTTTTTAAGACCAGGGAATTACAGTGGAAAGGTCTGAAATGTAAATAATTTGGGAGCCATACCGTGCAACCCCCCGCACGCCCCGAAAAGAAAAAGAAACATTTTGCCTAAATCTAAACTCTTTTACAAGAATTACTACAATATCTAACATTCGAGTAGAGTATGGCCACAAAGATCAGAATTCTCATGTGACGTTGACAGTGTGCTCTGTTTCCAGGGTCACGGCCCAGCATCCCACTTGTAAGTGACGCTAAGACACCCCACTCTACACATCATGGTCCCGGACTCACAGGCACCGCTTAGACCTTGTGTGCATCCCAGATCATTATAAGGCTCTGCACGCACGTTATTCATCGCAGCAGCCACATGCTAGCCTGCCCTCCTGTGAGCCCAGCTCTGCTGCCTGGGGACGGGGGACCGGCCACCCGAGACACAGCCGTCCGAGACCGTGTCAGGCTCCGCCCGAGGACGACCTAAGCATGCCACGCCAGTGGTAGGGACGTCCATGGCACGGGCCGCGAGCACGCAGGGCGCAGGAGATGCCCGGGTTGTCGAGGTGCTGCAGGGGATGCGCGCCGTAGCCCTCCGCGGTCCGTGAGGAAGGTTCCTGAAGGGCCCAGCCACCCGGGGTGGCAGGAAGAATCACGGTCCCCGAAGACTTCCGCATCATCGGCCCCGGAACCTGTGAACACGCGGCGAAAGTGACCTTGCAGGTGTGGGGAAGTTGAGAGTCTTGCGGTATGGGGGTCACCCTGGGTGACCTGGGTGGCTCGGTGCAGCCGCCAGGTCCTCATGAGAAGCCAGCGTCGGCAGGAGGCGATGTCATGACCGAAGGAGAGTGGAAAGGGGAGGCCGACGACAGAGTGGGGGCTCCCCCCTCGGGCCTGCAGAGGACTGCGCCCTGCAGACACCCCGACGGCACCTCGACACTGAGCGCGCCCCTCTCCAGCCGCCACAGGACAGGCGTGCGCGCCCTGAAGTTGGCGACGATTTGCTGCAGCAGCAAGAGGAATCGTGTGTCCCCACATCGCACGGCGGTGGCCCTGTGGCCACGTCACCAAGTCAGAACCCCTTCGAGTTCACATTCCAGCCCCCACGAAGCATCCCGGGCGTGAGAGGCAGAGAAGCCGTCCCGGCCCTTCCCGAGTCCGGCACCCCAGCCGCGGTCTCGCGTGCAACGGAACGGAAATGACGGCGTCAGCTGGGACGGGACCTTGTCGCTTAGGACCCAGCCCGCCTTTCCTGACATGAATCGTCTCCCTGACGGCAAGAAGAAGCCTAAAGCAAGGCGCACGGCGGCTACGTCCCCCTGGAACGAGGGCCCGGGGGCAGAGGGACAGCGATGAGCACAGGCTGCACGTGACGACGGTGACTGTGCGACCGGCTGGGCACGCGGGCGAGGCGGGGCTGCTGAGCGATGCCGGAAGCTTGTGCCACGTCGGGGCCACCGCAAGGCGGCCCCTCGTCCCAGCGAGCGGAGGGGCCGGGGCCCGCATGCTGGCTACGTCACGTCCATGGTCTCGGCACATCCCGGGCAGTGTCCACTTCATCCCCGTGGGGCTGCCAAGAAGTGGTTCCGGCGCCCACCTTAGTGGTCAGGCCACCGAAACCGCCACAGTCTGTCGCTTTCCAGACCCTCCGTCGACTCTGCCCCCCACGAGTCTGAGTCCGGCACATGCCCACCCCACACGCAGAGCACGCACGGGCCATGCTTCCTGCGTCTTTCTCCACGGCCCGTGCCCACATCCCCACGGCCGTGCGACGCACGTGCTCCGGATGGCGGCATCGTAGACTCACGACAGAGCGACTGTGACTTCCTCGACCGTTCCTTTCTGCACACGCGCCCAAGTCAGGAGTACGTGGCCCGTGCCACAGCCCCACACGCGCTTGTCTGCCTCTCCCTCCCTCCCTCGTGTGGGTCCCCCCGGTTTCCTTCCCGTCTCCCCCTGACTCATTACCCGATGCCTGAAGCACCGACCACCACAGGTCAATAACTCTGGCCTCGGACGAGCTCCCCTGGTCTGGAGCGGCCCCCACGACCCCCGCACGGTCCCTGTGTGTCATCAGAAAGCCATACATGTGGCCCTGAGCGTCTTTGCAAACCAGTTTTGGCCACGTGACCTGGCTGTGAATGATGACAAGCCTCTCCGGGTCCCCCATCTGAAGCACCGCAAAATTGGCAGCTCCGACTGGGCCTGAATGTCCTGTAGTGGATGGGCATCACGTCGCGCCTACGTCCGCACAGGTCGGTGTTGGTTTGGATCCAGCTCGGCCCCTCTTACAGAGCCTCGGATCTTGAAAGTCTGGCACGCAGGGAAGACTGGGAAGTCCGCTTGGAAACACACGGGCCTCGTGGCGCGTGAGCCGTGGGACCCCGGCCGGTCCCCGTAGCTGTGCATTGCCTCCGTCTAAGCCAGACGGTGTCGACCGGGCCGAGCGCGCCGAGCTGTGTGATTTGCCACTTCCGTGCCCAACACCTGCGACAACACGATTCCCGCATCGCGAACCGAGTAGAACACCGTGGGGGCCTCGGCTGACTTCCCGTCTGCCCTTCTAAGAGGTTCGTGAGTTTCTGGAAACCCTGCTTCGCTCGGAGACGTCACCTGTCGCAGGCCCGCGCGGTGTGCGCCCGGGAGACGCAGGACGCAGGGGACAAGCACGTGAAGGCTGCGACTCTAAGAGAACGAGGATTTCGAAGGCGCCAACCTCCTTGAGCCACGTGCGCCTCCCACTAACGTGAGCACCGGGTTTCACTGAGCTCTCCCCAGACCCCCGAGGGGCGGCTGAGAGCGTCTCCGTGAGCACGATGCCCACGTCTCTCGTTGGAGAACTCACTGTGCACGGAAAAACGCGTCCTGCCTTGCAACTGAAACTTGAAACGTAAGCTCTGACCCACACCGATTTGTCACAGGCGCTAAAGAAAACCACGGAATGCGAGGATTTAATTAATCTAAGTGAGGAATGACTCGCGACTCTCCAAGCAAGCAGGCGGCACCTACGCGCGGCAGACCCGCTTGAGAAAGAAAAATAAATGACAACCCTGGCATCAGCAATTTAGCTTATAAACAGCATTATTCTAAATTTGTCAAGCTAATACTTTGGAGCCTCATAATGTATTTGCTCATAATCCCCGAAGGATGAAAAAAATTAGGAGGACTCCTGAGGGCGGCTCCGAAGATGTATTGCCATGTACGTTCGCTATTACCACGTGCACACATCAGGATGAGAGCAGGTGACACCGCGGCCGCCCTGTGGAGACGCACGGAGGAAAAATTAATCTGAGGCGAGCCCAGCGACCTCACGCATACGGGATACGATAAATGGAGGAAGAGAATAAACAGCCACATGATTCTGCAACTGGCGGGAATAGTGTGGCCTCTTAGGAACAAGGACAAGGAGGAAATCCACGGACTCTTTTCAAAAATTCATCTCTCATAAAATCTTCCAGGCACCTAACTCGGGCGCAGGCTTTGTCATCCTACAGACATAGATATTTTTTTAAAAAGATCTCTTTTCGTGGAAAATTATCTTTCTATAAGGGAAGGTATTTCCCAGAACCTATCCCCTGCACCGTCCCCCGCAAAGAAAAAAAAACAGCTCTCACGTTTATGTGAAAAGTGATCATTCGCTTTCTTCAACTCTGAAGCAGCTCGGAAGAGGGAGGATTCGCAAAGCCGGACAGGGCTGCCGTGAGCACACCCAGCCCCTCGTCAGCCGCCTCCCAGACGCCAGACGTCAGCACGTCGCCGAGGGCCTGAGGGTGGCCGGGGGAGGGACAGCAACCGCGTGTTACCCTTCATGGTCCTGCTCAGAAAGACGTGACCAAAGCCCGCGACGTGCCAACAACGATGCGGCTGCTGCAGGCGGCACTCTGTCATTTCAAGGAGAAGCTGTGTGCACAATGCACTGTAAGTTTTCTTGGCCGGAGAGAAACCCCCTTCATGACGTTATTTCGATACGGGATTTCACGGTCACCGTAATTACGGAGCACGTCGAAGCCTGTTTCGGTCAACACGCCACGGTAAACTCCCGTGCACAGACGGCCTGCGCTGTGGCCACGTCACCATACGAGACTAGCAGCAGGGAGCAGTGGCCCCAGTGTCATGAGCGAACGTGAAGTCACGTTCACCCGAGGTATCACCCGAGTCAGGTATCACCCGAGGCCTGGCGCCGTCGGGCCCCGACGTGAAGCGAGGACATGAGGGTCCACGCTGGCCCCACCCGACGGAGCGCAGCCCTTCCTCCGGGAGACGATGGGGCGGCCAGAGCTCCCCGGGGACCCTCCCCGCGCCCAGGACACCGTGATTCCGAGCAACGTTGACGCTCCGGCCATTAGCGGCTGCTTGCGGTCTCGTCCACGCCATGTGGAGGAAGGAAGCCCACACGTCTGTAGCGGGACATGCCAAGCCCTCCACATCCGTCTGTCACATGAGGCATCTGGTGGTGGCTGCACAGTACTGTGGGTGCGCACTGTGCCACAGGCTTAATTGTGGAGGGTCCCCGGGGAGGTTTTCCTTCGCACAGAAGACAGTGACCTCTGCAAAGACGAGGCCTCCTCTGCGTGGCCGAGGACGGATGGGGGATGAGACGGAGCACGGTCTGCGCCCCAGGCCCTGCCCGGCTACGAGGCGTCCCCACGAGCATCCAGAGCCGGGCTGAGGAGCAGAAGCCACCAGCGTACTGCAGGCACCGCAGGGTGACACGCTTCTGTCTGAGGCGCACGGACATCACACAGCCGCCAGCCTGACGAGTGCCGGGCTTGAGTAAAACCACCATGCTAGATCATCGTGAATTCTCTCCCAGAACCATCGCTGCAAAGACCGTTTCCTAAACACGCCCCACTTTATTCAGAGACACAACAAAGCGGGCTGCTTCTTTCCTTAACCAAGAGGCGAATGTCTTTAACTCATCCCGTGTGACGCGTGCGTGACGGCAACTCAGCGTGGTCCTCGGGCTCCCGTTAGGCATTCCCCCGGCTCCCGTGTCCTGCCTCCGCTGTTCGCGATGACCACGTGGCCACCCCGAGTCCCACCGTCCCGGGCCCTTCATCATTGTTTCTAACGGAGGTCAATGAAAATCAAAACATTCCTCATTTTAAACTACACGATTAAGCCCGTGGCACAGCGCGCACCCACAGTACTGTGCAGCCACCACCACGACCCAGTTCCGGAATATTCTTATCCCCAAAAAAGGAAGCCAAGCCCCGCTTAGCGCTCACCCTGCAGCCCCTCTCTCTAGGGATTCGCCCACTCTGGACATTTCGTGTCAATGGAAGCACACGGTACGGGACAGAGGTGTCCGCTCCCTTTCACGTAGCATGGTGTTAAGGTCTGTCCACGCTGGAGGATGTGTCAGGGCTCCACTTCTTTCTGGGATGAAATAATATCCCACTGTCTTTGGTTTTTAATCTTCCATTTTCTGCATCATGTTCACATACAGCTCTTTGGAACAGTCATAGATGACTTTGCGGCCCAGAACAGCTGTGCTATAGACTCGATTTAAAAGAATTAAGGTCCCAAATCTCAGGATATTCAGAAACGGAGGAAAAAAAAGAAAAATCTGCTGGAAATGGAGAAGTCCATATCAGCAACCATCTCAGTTTGCAAATACTGTTTATGTTCTTTTTTTTTTAGGTTTTGAAAATTGAAATCCACGTTTTCAATTCAGGGCTGAGCCACTTCTTAATAATTCGTTTCAATCACTACTTCTCAGGAAACGACACCAAGACGCTGATCGTGTTACGTGTAAACGAGACGGTCGAAGGTGAGGTGGACGCTGCACCTCTGAGCATCCTGTTTAAGCTCATTCCTCGCTGCAAGTCGCCCCACGTACTAGGAGAAATGGCAGCCTCCGCGATCCAAGACGCCCAGCCACGCCGGGTCCTACACGCGCCCCAAAGAGATGCCAAGGCTTGAGTTCAAAGTCTTGCTCAATATTCCATGCAGGGGTCACTCTCGGTTGTCAGGACACTTCTGACCAGCATTTTCCAAGACGTGATCAGGAAACAATGGTTTGGAAAGACACAGATAGATGTTGGCAAGGGGGGAAAAGGCACGGTGCTCGTAAGCATCTGAAGTTTTTTGAATAAGCTTCCACCAGTCTCTTATCTGCAAGATGCCCCGAAGCGCACGCCTTCAGCGTGCTAATGCTGCGTCACGAGAGAAGATGCCGGAACACTTCTCAGTGTCACGTAGTCTCGAAATCCTTCCAGAAGCCTCCATGGATCAGGGCGAACGGTCATAGCACGGGCCGTGGAAGACGCCGTCCTCGACATTTGCCAGATGGACACGTCCGGATGGAAACTTCATTTGGGAGCACGTGCGGCTTGCAGCTGGGCAGGGAAGCAGGCCGAGGGGAGGGGAGCGGGGGTGCGGGCGCTGGCGAGGGCTTCTGGGAAGCCGCGTGCTTTGCACATCGAGATAACACAGCACACGCTTGACCTCTTTCCCAGTGCTGCAGGGCGGTGCCTCTACGTGCTTCCAAACTCTAGGAGCTGTCGAGGTCACGGAGCTGTGACAGGGCACGGGAAAGCCACACCGTGCAAAGAGAGGGTGGGACGCCTCTCCACCGATGTGGCGGATTCATGTGTCCACTCGACTCAGCCATGGGTGCCTAGATATTGGGGCGAACATTTTTCTGAATGAGACGGACATCCAAGTCGGTAGACCGACTAAAGCGACTCGGCCTCTGCTGTGTGGGTGGGCCTCGTGCAAGCAGCCGAAGGTCCGAATAGAACAAAAACGAAGAACTCAGTGGAAGGGACCTTTGCCTGCCTGGCCGCCTGAGCTGGGACGCGGGTGATCTCCTGCCCTCAGACAGGCCTGCTTCCCCCGGATCGCCCCCTCGAAGCCGCAAGATCGTGACACCCCTGAGCCTCCGTAATCACAGGAGCCAGTTCCTCATAATGAGCCTCTCTGCTGCTCGTGTGTCTTATTAGTTCCGTTTCCCTGGAGAGCCCTGTGTGATACACAACGCTTCCTCCCGCAACGCCGCCTCTGCATCTCTGCACTGGGCTCCTCGGAAGGTCCTCAGTATCACCGATGGCCACGGGCCACTTCCAGCAGCGAAATGCAGACACGCAGCGCACATGCACTTCGCACAAGCCTGCTACGGTGGCCCGATGGACGGTGCGGGTGTGAATCGGCCATCTCCGTCTGCGCCCGGCTTTGTCAATTATCCACAGGTATTGGCCACGTAGACCGAGGGCGTTTACAATTTTGAATCTCGCGTGTGATCGTGGGAACGACCTTCTAAAGGAGTCGAGCTCGCGTGTCTAAAGGAGCACGGCACCTCTTTGCGAAATGGACTAATTCAGACAGGACGGGGTCGGTGGCTTCACGGAGCGGATTCGAGTTTATTTACATCCACCGTGGGCCCCGTTTTCTTGTTTCACTTTTGATTTTCTACCTGATTCCTGCCACTTCGATTTAAATAAGCCAATGAAGAAATCGGATGTTCCCACGCCGGCGCATACATTTAAATTAAAATTCGCACCTTGCATTTAAAAAAGTTCTGAGAACGAAATCGTGCTTAGCCGCTAGGAAACTGAGATGCTTTTCACGTGGCCGTGATGACGGACAGAAATGTCGTAAACGAAGGCGCGTAGAGGTCCATGCCATGCGGGTCTGCTGACAACCAAAGCCCACGGAGAAAATCTGAGGCGGTTTAGCCAACACTGGTTTATTTGTTGAAAGAAAAAAAAAAATCGCCGCGCGCTTCCCGTGGGCCCAGGGGATATTTGTGAGCAGACAGAATGCAGGATAAAAGCGTTGCCCGGTCTGGGGACCCTAGAGGCAGAAAGAGCGGATGGCGGGGCAGTAGCTACGGGAACAAATCCCGACGGCGTGTGTGGAGCCCAGGAGCCACCTCTGCAGCGGTGGACGCAGAATTTCTTCTGGCTGCAGAGAGAGTGGGAGCTGCAGAAACAGACACAGGTGCACGTATTTCAAGCGGAGAGGACCGTAAAGTGAGACGTAAAACCTGCTGCCCGATGCTCTTAACTCTGCCTGACGTGCACGGAGCAGTGGCCCCGTGTCAGCCACTTGACACGCGCGGGATAATACATAATTCATCTGCTCCTTGTGCAGGGTTCCTGCCCAGCTGTCTGCATCCCTAGGACTCTCCTGAGTGACAGAAGTGTCTTTGTTATGCTAATGAGATGAGTCATGTCGGGGCCACAGGTAGCTTCAGGAAAGAGGTCAGCGGATGACGGATAGGGATTAGGGAGCGAGCTGAGACATTCCGCCGCCCCCACACCCCAGGGAAGGGAGGGGGCTGGAGACGGGGGTGTCGGACCAAGTGACTCCCTCCAGCTCCCCAGGGCACCTCAGTGGGAACTCTGGCGCCCGAACCCTTCTGCTGGTGTGCGCATCCTTCCCTGTGCTGGGGGGCGACTGCTCTGATCGCACGGGAGGGGCTCAGCTCCCTGCCTGACCCCCAAATCTCGGCCGACGCGTACCCTTTACAATGAAACACATCGTCGCTAGCAGGGCGCTTTCCTGAGTTCTGTGAGTCACTGTAGTGAATTTTAGAAGCTGAGGGGCTCGTGGGACCCCTGGATGCATAGCCGGTGTGCGCGGCCCGGGGACCCACAGGCGGGCGTGCAAAGCGATGGCTTCACTCGTCTGGCCTGCGCTAACCCGGGCACACAGGTCCAGAGCTGAAGCACAGTCACCCAGCCGTGGTCGCAGGCGACAATCACGCAGCATCCTCGAGGCTCCGGAAGGAGACGCTGTTCTGAGTGTGCTCTGCCCAGGAGGAGACCGAGGCACAGACTCGGCGATCAGCACGGGGTCCGCGGGGCCCGGCCGGCACCGGAACCCGGCGGGCTGGCCTCAGGCCCCTGCTCGCTCTCGTCCCTTCGGCCTCCTCGATTCGAGTGCTCCCGCCTGACGGAGACCCAGGCAGGCTGTCACTGCGCCCTCCACGGCGACACGGGGGTCGGCGTCGCCACGTCGCTGGCGGGCAATGCGCCGTCACGAGGCGTTCACGCGCCGAGACGGGACAGGTGCATGCGGGCACCGTGACCGTGTCACAGGAGCGGACAGCCCCGTGGCATCTTCCTTGCCGTACGTGTAAGTGATTTTCCGGGATTTCGTGGAGAGAGAAATGCGGATGATACGAGCCCTGTAACCATGTTTGCCAGGGAGACGTTTTCCAGTACGACAGGGGCCTCGAGAACCCCGCTCTGCTGCCTTCAGGGAGCTCCGAGGAAGCCCCATCGAGCGACGCCCTCGCCACCTGCAGGACTCACACCTCTGCGAAGGACTCGGGTCTTCGATTGGCACCCGAGGGTTTTCGGGGCGGAAGTCCCGGAGGCAGCCCGTGGCCCTGGAGACTTCATCGGTCCCTGACGTAGCAGTGCCATGGCGAGCGAGGCATAGGCTGCAGCAGTGCGAGAGCTTGCGGATGAAAGCATTACAGCGCGAATTCTCAACTGAGTCCGAGGCTCAAGCTTCTCCCCAGACACCTTCCAGACTAATCCCACGACGCGGCAACGCGCTGCCTAGCGCTACGCAATCCGGCGTCATCACCGACGTATCGAAACGAAGACGTCTGAAACGTGCGCCCAGCCTGTTCCGAAATTACGTCCATGCTGGCGTGAGAGTCTGGCCTTCGCGTCTCGCTCCTGGGGACACCTTAGTTTGAGTTCCCCGCGGAGCAGACGTTGGGACAGAGTTGGGCGCACGGCGTCGAATCCAAACGTGACTCAGGGAAAAGTGACCGGGAGAAGGACCGGAGCTGAGGACGGGGCGTTGACCGGCGGAGATGGAGCCGGCCGCCGGGGCTCGGCCGTTCCGTGGGAGAGCCATTGGAGGGGAGGCGGGCTGTTGGACACATTGTTCCCAGCCCAGGACAGGGGGCTGACGCATTTCACCCCTGACTCCCCGGCAGAGGAGAGAGGACACAGGACGGTGACTGGGAAGCTGTCAGCCTGCTTCACCTGTGGGTGGACTCGGGGTGTGGGGGTGACGCGTCCACGGCCCCACACGGCACAGGGCGCGGCGGAGGACACCTACTGGGCGTGCACCCTGACACTTCCCCGGAGTCCCAATTTTCAGATGCTCAGAGCCTAAAGCACACCCAGCGCATCCTAACGCTGCTTCTGCAGTGCCTCCCAGGTGACAAGGGCCCCGTGCCCGGCCTGCGCTCCTGGGTGCCCTACAATTTCCCCTGCTCGCCTCCCCCACACGAATGGGGGGCCACAAAGATGGGTGCCAGGCTCCCCTTAGGCCATAAGCCTGTCCAAAAATTAGTAAATAAGTAAACAGAGTCTCTTTCAAATGGAGCTGGAGCGGCCGCCCCAAGGGACCTGCCTGCTCGTCTCATCTTCAAATCCTCAGGATGTTAAAATGGAACAGAGTCGTCTTTGGACGGGAACTGGTCAACCTGGCGTCCCAAAAGGACTTCTTACAAGGATGACGAGAAATCGGATGTCACGACTCCAGCACCGGTGACTCTGGACTGAGGAGTAAACACACTGTTTAGAGTCGGCGTCACCGTGTCACGTGATCTGCACCGATAGCCACGCCTTCCTCCCCTGGACGTCCCTGTCCCCTTTCTCAGACACACCCGCTGCCTCTGTCCCCTCATCGGGACCCTGTCTGGGCTTCTGCCTGAGTCAGACATTCCCATTCTCACTGATGTCAGCTCCTGGCTCGTCCCCTCTCACTTGGCGAGGCTTTAATTTTAGGCTCCTACGCTTCACGTGTGGACAGCCCTCTGCCATTACTTCATTAAACGAATGAGTGATTGATGACTGAACGGTGTCTTCCACGTTTAGTTCAAGCGCACAGTGGGACGCGTGCCGGCGTCCCGAGACACGCTCGCTCCACACCCAGAAGTCTGAAAGAAAAAACGACTTTCTTCACACGTCTTCACGTCACCTTACGATCGGACAGCACGTAAAATGAGTCATTAAAGTGAAAAATTTAAGAAGCAGCACGGAGAGATCGCGAGCATCTCCCACGATCCCTTTCTGTCTTCCTCACGGCTCTGAATAACTCGTTTCAAGTTCTCTGCAGGAAGGAGCCACGAATCAGAGTTTCCCCAGGGTCCACTCGCAGCTTCGTGCACGCGAAGCACGGCCAGGCTACACTGTGGACGTCACGGCATGAGTTTCAGAGGATGCTTCCCATGACCGCATTTGTCGTTTGAAATTTCCACTGTTTGTGACAGACACTTCCACAGCCCACTGACGGAACGTGCGCCGGTGAGCGGAAGGGGTGGCGGTCACTTGTAAGTAACACGGGTTCAAGATCATCGCTGTTCAGCAGAAGGACGTGTAAAGCCACAAGCGTGAGGCACACATGGGATGTTGAATTTTCCAGTAGCTCCATTAAAAAAAAAAAAAATTAAAACGCTGGGTGATTACATCAGCGTCTTTGAGATAAGCGGGCACCCCAAGCGAACACCCCAAATCACTTCGCCGTGTCAGTATTTTAGAAATTCCTGAGGCGTTCACGTTCATTCTTTTCTGCCGAGTCACTGACACGGGGCGGCTTTGGCAGCGACAGCACATCCCAGCTCAGCGTGGCACGTCGTGAGGGACGGTGGCCTCGCGTGGGAACTGCCAGTGGGGGCCGCTCGCTCGCTAACGCGTGGGGGGCGGTGCAGCCGTCCTTGGAGAAGGGGGGCCGGGACTCGGAAGAGGGTGGCCATCGACGGTGCGGAGTCCTCGCCGGGCCGGGCTACGCCTCCGTCCCATCCCCAACGGTGACGGCACTTGTGACCCAGCAACATGCGGTGGCGGAACCGTGGTTTAGAATATTCTGGAAAACTGAGCAGAGATGAACTCAAAGGAACAAGAGAGGGGGCTGTGGCCGCAGGACGTTCTGCATCCCGGGAACAGTGACACCTTCTCCTTCCCTCCCTCTCTGGAGTCATCGATGCCGACGCGACACAACATCGCCGAGAAATGTCCCCACTCTGCAGTGACCATCTCTCTGTCCCTTCTCCACCTGAGTGGCGTGGGAGCCCGTGTTGGCTGGCCACGGCTGCTGTAAGAAAGTACCCCCGAGTCAGTGCCTTAAAACAGCAAGGTCATTAGCCCACAGTTGTGGAGGACGGACGTTCGAGACGGGTCTGGCCGGGCCCACGCCCGAGGGGCAGCAAGTCTTCGCCGACTGCAGAGGGGGAAGCCTGCTTGTCGCCGCGCCAGCTCCAGGAGCCCTCGAAGCCAGGGACAGTCCTCCTCCCGCGCGTCACGGGGATTCGGCCGCCTTCCTCGTGGTCACCCGTAAGGACCCGTGAGATCCCGCGGGGCTGGCCCCGCGGGGCTGGCCCGGGATAACCCGACACACGGTCCCTGTCCTCGCAAGTGTGGCTGAGCAGCAGACGTCGCGCTAGCCCAAGCCCTCGTCCCGTTTCCCACGCTGCCTCCTGCGGTCACGGGTTCCGGGGACAGGCGTCTGGGGAGGGGCCGTGAGTCCCCTACCTCTTCCCCCTTCCGCTGGAGCTCTGCTTAACGCGCCTGCGTTTGCACAGAAACGTTCTTCTGATGCGCTGGGAGCTTCTGCTCCCTATTTCTATTTATTTCCATTCTCGTCATCGCGCTGTGACTATGATGCGGGACGACGGATACATTGTAAGTCCAAAACATTTTTAAATTTTAGTTGTAAAATACGCAGCCGATTGTCCGTTCCAGACATCCACGGGTCCACGAACACCCTCGACCCTCCGATGAAACATATTGTCTAGCACGTCTTTATAAATTCTCTCTCATCCGCAGGCTTTGCAAAGGCTGCATCAGGGCACAGGGTGATTTTCCCCGTGAGACTTACGAGCGAAGCGAGGACAAAAAGCCTCCTAACACTTTCAGTCACTCGCGAATGCGTCGATTTGGCGAACGGAACGGCATGCTCGGTACTAAACGTCCCTACAGTTGGCAGCGGCGTCCGCAGAGCCTGCGGTGTTAGGGAGGCACAGGCCCTGTACAATCACACGCACGGGTCCTTGGCTGTTAACTCTGTGTCACTTTTTTTTTTCCAAGACAAAAGAATGAATTGTCATTTGGACGTTTCCATCAGATACGTCTATCCTGGCGGATACACACACAGCGGAACAAAGTTACACAAACTTCACAGTTAGAAATAGATACACGTCTAAGAACATTACGTTGCTTTAGCTTAAAAAATCCACCTTCTCCCCATGCCCCGCACCCCGCGAGGGACTTACAAGTAGATGAGGAGCAGGAACTCAAACAGGAAAGCAAATCTGCTTTAAAACGAGGACGCGTGGCCATGGGCAGACACAGTTTTCTTTCTATCATTTGTGGTTTTGATTGTTTCGTGCTAGTTATTTGTAGCAGAGAATGCGAAATAGTACATGATTAATAAACGAACAAAAACATATATATATATATATATATATACATATATATATATATATATATATATATATTTTTTTTTTCAGGTAAGGCAACAGATTGCAAGGACCCGGTCAGCATACAATCCCTTATTTTTTCATGTTTTACACCTACAGCACCTGGTCTTCCTCGGTGGTCTCCCATCCGAGTCCAAACCAGGCTCGACCCTGCTTAGCTTCCGAGATCAGACGTGATCGGGCGCGTTCAGGGTGGCGTGGCCATGGACTGATAAACAAAACTATTAATGAATAGAAAACTACATCCAAACATCCTAAAGATTGTCGTTGCTTGATTTAAAGTGTGCCGTCGGGATGGCTGCCCTGGAAATGTGCGTTTGGAATACCGAAGGATGCCGATCCGCTCGAGGCATGAATACCACTGTCCACGCTGACCGCAGAGTCTAAGGACAGGGCCCCCCTTTTGGGGTGTGTCTTGGGACGATGGCTCCTCCTTCTCCTGTCACCAAGGGAGGCACGTGCTAGTCGTGGCTCCATCTGCATCTCACGTACACGGCTTCAGAGAGTGTGAGGGCCAGGGAGGTGCCCCGGCCTGGAGACGCGCATCGCAGAAGGTGGTTCACTCGAAGCTTTTCACAACTATGTGTGACCGCGTCCTCTGCAGTGAGCAGCGGTCTAGGAACGGGGGACCCAGCAGCCCGCAAGATGGGTGAGAGCCTCAGCTACGTGGAACCCATGTCATGGTGCAGAAGCATGAAGTGTCGTAGGAGGGAGGGAGAGACCCGCGGAGGGCGAGAGAGAGAGAGAGAGGGAGAGAGAGAGAGAGAGAGAGAGAGACAGAGAAGGGGAAAGAGAGAGAGAGAGAGAAGGAGAGAGAGAGAGCATACTTCAATCCTTCCGACATCTTTACATGCTTAGGAATACCCCTGCAAAAGTCTGTGTAACCTGCAAAAATAGTATTTTCTGGCCGTTTTCTAAGTGATGATTTAGCCGTTGTTCTGTGTGTTTGCATCAGGACCAGCAGCCAACTCCCGGTTAAAAGCAGGGAGATGGGAAACTATGTTGTCAGCATCTCATGCCCGGTTCCCTATTGGCCTTTGTCTGAGTCCACGCTCACTCTTCCAGTCTGTTTTCAACTTCACACTCCTAATTGCCTAGCTAAATATTACCTCCTCACCGAGGGAGGATGAGGGACCAGAGGCGTTCCGTGGCAGGTGCCGATGGCGACCCGTCCGTGAAGTTTGGCCCTGCTCCCTCTGGGGTGTGTGCTGCAGCTGAGGATAATACTGGCTGCTCGTAGCTCAGAGTGACAGCAGCTGCTGTCAGCCCGATGGGAAGTCCCTGGGATGTGACATCGTCCCAGGATGGCCCCAAGCCAGTGCCCAATATCTAGCCATGCACAACAAACCACTGTGGACTTAGGGACGCAAAACAATAACCATTTTATTAGGCTCATCGGTGGGGCGGGTCAGGAATCCAGACAGGGGCCTGAGAGCTGAGCTCGTCTTGCTCCGTGATATCTGGGGTCTCGGCCCGGAAGACAAACATGACTGGGGTTGATCTGAAGAGCGGGGGATGGGAACAGCCGGTGCCTTCGTCGCTCACCTGCTGCGCCCGAGCCTGGGCTGCAGTGTCGCACCTGTTCGCGGGCTCTGCATGCAGCGTGGGGGCCTCAGGGCAGCTGCCCTCCGTGGAGGCCGTGGCCCGTGAAGAGCAGGACAACTGTTGGACCCGGCGACCCCGTGGCTGAGCACGCGCCCCAAAGCCAGGAAGCAGCGTGCCAGAGACGCAGCTGTGCACCCACGTGCCCGGCTCCGTCACCCGCGATGGCCGGAAGGTGGAAGAGACCCAAGAATCCAGCGACAGAGGAACTGATGGTCAGAGTGTGACGTAAGCGAACAGCGGACACCCGTCTGGCCTTGAAAAGTGGGGAACTTCTGGAATGTGCTGCAAGGTGGCAGAACCTGGAGGAACTTATACCAAAGGAAATAAGGCACAAAAAAAAAACAGCTGCCTGACTCCACCTGGATGAGCCCAGAGCAGTGGAAGTCACAGACACGGGACGTGGCACGGAGGGAGCCGCGGACCGGGGCAGGCCGGGGCGGGCGCCGTGTCTCAGTGCAGACACCTTCCGTCCTGCGGCCCTGGGCAAACACGCACCTGTGCAGGTGGATGCCGGGGGCGCCGAGCAAGGTCACACATGTACAGCGCTGAGCTCTAGATGAAGTTGGCGTCGCTGTGTGTGACGGCAAAGTCCAGTGTTTAAGGGTGTATCATGTCACTTGTACTATGCCCTACTGCTCGAAGCGGCCCCAGCTCTGCCATCTTCCGGGGGACGGGGAGCAGAGCCGGCCTCGTGACGGCCAGCGTGTCCCAGAGCGGCCGCTGTGTTTTAAATCCACACAACGCCCGAGGGCCCGGCAGCCTCGCGACCATGTGGCTGGCTCACGGCACCACCGCTGGCCCTGGGCCCACGGCTGCCTGATGCTCAGGGGCTCTGGACGCCGGCAGGGCCCTGTCCCCGTGTGCCTGCCCCGCCTCCCTCGTTCCCCCGGACGCCTCTCACGGCTGTCCATGAGCAAGTCGCTGGCCCCCGCCTTGTGCACTCAGGCTGCGCCTGTCGGGAATGTGACCCCAAAGCATATTCTGAGACCGGAAATCCACTGAAAATCGAAAGGCCAGAGGAAGTGCCGATCTTGGCCGGGCTTGGTCGGGCTTGGCCGGGCTCTGGGGAACGTGTTCGGCATCAGGAGGTCTCCGTCCGGTCCTCTGAGCGAGCCTGGAGGGTGGCGGCGACTCACGGGCCCTGTCGGAACCATGCGGCCACATCATCCCAGGCCCGCGTCTCCGCCGTCCACTGTGGTGGCTGCACTGAAGAAACAAGCGACTCACTCGGGGACGTCTCAGGCCGCCGTGGGGAGCACTGCGGAGGGCCAGCTTCAGGGCACCAACCATCCCTGGTCTTCTCCTGCCCACGGCACTGGGGCAGCCAGCAGGAACCCCCCACACGAACCGGGACGGGGTGGGCCGCCCGGGACCTGCGTGCCGTCCTCTGTCACGACGTCTGAGGTATGACCCCCCTGTGTAAACGGCTGTCTATGCCTGTTTGGTGGCTCAGAACAGCACACATTTGTCATCGTGTCAGTTTGGGAAGCTGGAAGTCTGAAATGAGGCTGTCGTTCCCAGCGTGGCTCCTTCTTGGGCTGCGGGGGCGAGGCTGTCCCCGGCCTTTCTCGTGGGTTGTACACAGCTGTCCTCGCCCGGAGTCTTCACCCAGTCTCCCTCCGTTCACGGCTGTGTCCGTTCCTCCCCTTTGCACAAGGGCACCACGCACGGTGGCGGTGACTGACCTCCATGGCCGAACTTTAGTTCGATTGCTTCTGCGAAGACCGTATTCCCACGTAAGACGCCGGAGAGGTGCTGGGGGTCAGGACTCCAACGCCCGAAGTGTGTGTGTGTGTGCGCGTGCGTGTGTGAGGCGGGGCACACAAGTCCACCCCACAACCGTGTGTGGAGCCGAGGAGCAACACGGACAACATGAGTGTGCTCACAGCGCCATCGTACGAGCCCCCAAAATTCTTCTTGGACAAAACAGGGAGGATGGGAGAGTCCTTGACGCCAGGATTGGGGCAGATCCGACCTGGGGCACAGCTGTGCACCAGCCCCAGAGCAGCCCACTCAGGGGGTCACCTAAACCGGCCTGCAGGAATTCCGAGTCCCCGGACCCCGGACCCCGGCACACGTGGCTGCATGAAAGACCAACCTGGTCTGTTCGGGGAACCGAATTTCTTCCAGAGGCGCCTGCATCGGAGCAGCTGGCCGCATCTGGCGGTAACACACATCATCACTTTTCTGGAGAAGCAGGAGCTCGAGAGCCCGAAGTTTCCCGGAAAGCGTCCCCAGGTCTGACGCACAGCTGCTTGTTCCCGTTTGTGCAGAAATGCTTAGCAGACCTGGGACCAATCCTGCCTCGGGTATCAGGTGAGCGAGCTTTAACCACGTCCGTTTCTCCCCGCGCCTGCCATGTCCTCGGCCGTAAAGTGAAGAGGTAGTAAGACATCTGTTCATCTTTAGTTGTAGGGCACAGGGGAAAAAAAGGTAAAGACAACCACGCACACACACACATATCTGCGCACACGCACGCACACGCACACCTGCACACATGCACACACACCTACACACGCACACACACCTGCGCACACGCACGCACACGCACATACACATGTGCGCGTTTCTTACGAAAACGAATCCTTCCAGCTTAGTAGGGTGCCACTGAGTAACCCTTCCCTTTGATAAATGCCGCCACGCTGGTGGCCTAAATAAAACCGGCGTTTCTCATCAAACAAGGAGTAGCTTGTCCCCAAGCTACAAACGGCATTGCATTGATCGAGTCTACATTCCGATGGCTCGAAGATTTTTTCCTTACAGAGTAAATAAGCCTATTAAATGAATGACAACGATGATCGAATAATGAATTGGCAATTACGCAATGTCATATTCCGTGTAGCTTCTGCGTGGGCAAAGGGCAGAAAACCGGACCATGTATTCCGCCCTGCCTTAGAGATCCGTCAGCAGCCACGGGCAGTAGGTAATGGCTGCTGTCACTGGCACCCCAGAACTAGCTGTCACTCAGACTGATGGGGCGACCCATTTCCCCTCGTGCCCTGCCGCCGCATCGAATGGCATCGCATCCCGACGGGACCTCGGGAAAACCTACAGCCGTTTTCCCATCAGGCAACACAGTCATCGGAAGAATTAAAGTGCAAACACCTGCAGCCCAATCCAACGAAATGCTGCGGGTAGAATCCGCTCCCCAAACAGAGCACTGGCTGAGTCACCAGCGCTGACTGTGCCTCATACCTTTCTTCTTCATTGTTTTTCATCTCATTCTGTTACCGGTTTTAAAAACACTTCGTCTGCTTTATCTGGAAACTGCTGTGTTAACTAGCTCACGCGTATGCAGCGGGAAACAGGCTTCGACAGAGAAAACAGACATCGTCGGATTTTACTACGAGGGTTCACTGAGTACGGCTTGGTAAATTCAGCAGAAATGGTTTCACAGCAAATGCAGAGGAAACGGACCACCGAGGGAGACGTCAGTGTTTCCAGAAAATGAGTGTTGTCTGCAGACGACTCTGTTATCACCGCAGGTACCAGGCAAACGTGTGGCCCCAGCGGGAGGCTCACGAAGACCCCGACAGATGGGACCTCCCTGATGGACCTGTTAATTACTCATCTGCGTCTTCACTGTGTTTCGGTCCTTACGGTTAAGTCTTTAATCCGTTTTGAGTTTTCGCAGAAAATTCAAAGACATTGAAGAAAGAAACTAAAGAATTAACATCATAAAATGTCCGTACTACCCAAAGCTATCTATAGATTCAGTGTGATTCCTGTCAAAATAGCAACGGCATTTTTCACAGAACTAGAACAAACAATCCTAAAATGTATATGGAACCATCATGGACGCCAAATAACCCCAGCAATCTGGAGAAACGGGAACAGACTTGGAGGTATCACAACACCTGATATCAAACTATGCTCAAAGCCTACAGCGATCAGAACAGCATGGCCCTGGCCTCGAAAAGACATGAAGTTAATGGGACAGAAGGCAGAGCTCAGGAGTAAATCGATGCTTATACGGTCAATGATCTATGACAAAGGAGGCGAGAATAGCCCTTGAGCAAAGGACAGTCTATTCGCAATAAATGGTGGGGGGAAAACGGAACAGATTTGTGCAAAAAAGAAAAAAAAAAAGCAATAAGAAACTGGACGTCTTCTTACACCACAGACGAGAATAAGGTGCTGTTTTTTTAAATGTCCACATCCTCTAAAATACTGTGCAGCCCAGAATTTAATGTTGTCCCTGACTCTCCTTCTAATATGTGCCTTAGTCTTTTTTTTTTTTTGGAAACTAGAGACAGTGAACCATATTTTGACGCAACTATTTCTTTCGTTTTCATGTTCCAAGCAGCTTGGTACTAAACTATCTATCTTACTTATCCGAAGTCGAGGAGGAAGCGTTCCGCAAGTCTCTAACTTTTTAAATACAAGATTTCTGCATTAAGACGAATCTTTACAAAGTAATTTTAAAACAGGAGGCTATTTTAAACAGCGAGCACATGGAGAACGTTGGAAAATCAGAGTTTGCCTAATGCCACGTGACTGGAATTACGATCCTGGCTCTGCCCCTTACTGATGCATTCGTTCATTCGGCCACCCACTCATTGAACAGGTATAAGTTAACCGCCGGGCGCTGGGCACTGCTAAGCCATTTTGCACACAGCGATGGTCTCTGCCCTCCCGAATTCTACATCCTAGCAGAGGAAAAGGTTAACGAATAAACAAGCACGCCGGAGGCTGTCCGTGGAGAATAAGGCTTCGAATCGCTTTGGATTTGAATCGGCCAGAAAGATGATTCGCTGCACTTGGCCGCTCTGCGAGCTGCCAGCCTCGCCCAGCCGTCCGGGCTCTGCCCAGTGGTCAGCAGAGGTCTGTGGTCAGCGAGCCCGTCAGCGGGCGGCCTGGGGCTTCGGTGCGCGAGCTCAAGCTCCTGTTCCTAACGTTCCCTCATTGCAGAGAGCGGATGCAAGTTTCCACGGTGGACAGCCTTCGAGCCGAAGCGACTGAAGGATATGACCGGACTCGCATCTGCTCAGCGGGACACGGGGAAGGGCGCCTGCAGGCAGGTGGGAGTGCGCTTAGTTCAGTCCTCACGCCTTGTTCCCGCGAGGTCCTGTTCATGATTCTTCTGCCATCACCTGAATTGAAACGATTCTCTGAGCCACTGGCGTGTATGCTGGAGGTGCCCAGCTTAGTGTGTGCCAAGCCATGCCTCGCCGAATGGGAAGAAATGTTAGGGTTTTATGATTTCCACTTTGTTTCTAATGAATAAGCTGAAAGCGGTGCTTGATGACAGTTCGAAGCCAGAGTATCGCTCCATCACGTGGCCGCTGAGGACGACGGTGCAGGGGATCCATGGCAGGGAATGGGGCGCTGAGCTTGTTGGCATCTGTTTTTATTTTTAGCAAATTGCATAAGAAGGAAGTCGATCGAAACCTTATGCTCGGACAGTATAGTTTTACATCTACCGAGGACGCTTTGAGCGGGGCAGAGAGCGTGGGTTTGGTTCCTGCAGAGGCAGAAGCACTTTCAAGGTCATGGGTAGAGGGGTGATGTCAAAAGTAGCGAACTCATTCCCCCGGCTTCCCCTTCTTCCCAACGCATAGCTGAAGACGGGTTATCCAGCTCGGTAACGTGTACGCCAGCCGGGAGGCCAAATCCACGCCTCCACCTGCTCTGCAAACACATTTTATTAGAATATGGCGAAGCCCGTTCGATTTGCTGCAGAGGAATCATCTTGTCTCTAACCTCTTAGATTCGGTTACCGGGGCGCACAATTACAGCTTCTGTCGAAAGACAGAATGACAGATGAGAAGGCGGGTCATTTTTATGGCTGTCACACACGGGCTGTACAGAAGCGAGAAGTCCAAGAAGCCGTCCGACTGAGGCGTCCGGTACACTTTTAAGAAAGTGTGAGCCATGATGCAGACGAAGCCCATGGAGTTGAGGAGGGCTGTTCCAGCAAGGTCTGCTGAGGCAGACTCAGCTCGCCCTAACGCCTCATCTCCAGTCATAACAGTCACTCTGCCCTTCCTGGTGCAAAATCTCTCCCTTCTCGTAGCAAATTCGTGCCCTGCTTTGAAGCGGACAGGCGCAGGGGAGTGGACCCTTCCCGTGTGTGCTGTTCCCCAGTTGCTTTCAGCTCAAAAAGATCCGCTGGCCAAAGTGGCTGATTCTGGGCCCCTTCCGTTCACGCCCTGTGCGTGTTGCTTCCTATTTCATCAGCAGCGAATAGTTGACAGACAGCAGAGCCCACAGAACCAAACGCATCTACTCTGGTGCTTTTACGAAGAACGCCGCCAGCCGCCACTCCTATGAGAGCAGCAGCATCGCAGGACGGAGCAGGAAAAGAGAAGGCATGTCACTGTGTAGTGGGGACACTACGGGTACGGACAGACGACACTGCAGAAACAGGCTTCTTCATGCTTTTCCGGCAGTTAGTTGGCTGTCACCTTGCTAAGAATGTACGAAATGACTTTTTGATAACGCAGACATGAGTATTTAAACTTTTCCAGAATTTGAAATGCAAGTGCTCTTCTTTATTTTCTTTCTTTCTTTCTTTCTTTTTTAAATACCCCGTGTGCTTGGGCCTTCCTGAGAAGCACAGAATGAGACACATTGTGTGATCATCAGCCCTCCCCGGCCATCAGCATCTACCTATAAAATAAACAGCTGTCCCAAAATACCTATGCAAATGTGAACTCCTTCCCCTGGTGTAATTTGAATTAAGCTGAATCACTTCCCAGAATAAATTCAGACGGTATCGCATGCTGTTGCCGTTGTTCCCAAAATAGACCCAGAGATAAAGAACTAGACCCTTTGTGAATTTATACGGAACGTGTCGCGAGGCTGGGCACTGCAGTTCTGAAGGCGGTAAGGTCCATTGTCACAGCCCTCGCCCTCAGAAGTGACGGACTGTTTATTTTGAACGTAACAGTGGGAAAAAAAATGTTAATTTTTTAAAGAAGAAATCTTCAAAAGCACGAGAGAAGCACAGACACAAACGCTTTTCTTCTGGGCTGCCACAGGCATTGGGGATCCAAGACATTCTTGGAAGCGGCGGGCTTGACCGAGGGAGGTTTCTCCTCCTTTATTTTGGAGGGACGGGATTCTATTTTGTAAACTCGGTACAAAAGGCTTTTCTGGGGCATGAGCGATTCCAGTGTGAAGATGAGAGCGGCCATAAATCCAGGCCTAGGAGACCCCGGGCGTCTGTTACCGGGGCCGAGAGACGGGGTAGCTGGGCTCAGTCCGTCTGTGCCGTGTCACGGATGACGGGGCGGTGGCTTACGAGCAGCCCTGCTCTGCACAAGGCGAAGCCGACGGCATCTGTTGACATGGGAAAGAGACATTTCTTGCCTTGATGATGACCCTCCGCTGAGCAGGATCCGCGGTACACGTCACAGGGGCTATCATAGGGGACA
>NW_024350396.1:806233-809994 GCF_902729225.1 Pteropus medius
TAACATCTTCCTTTGCCCAGCGATCGAATCCGCTGTGATCGATCACGACGGCTTTGAACTTGTCTCCTGCTTGGCGTGTGACATCTTTGTTGCCGAGAGCGCAGCTCAGCACGTCGCACAGTCAGTGAACGTGTGCCGGGGGGTGCACGGGTCGAGGCATTAATGACACTTAGTCCTGTGCGTCCATACTGCTGGCCTGAGTCGCCGTGTTGACCGAATGACCTCGTCCTGTTCATCTCTGGAACGCCGTCTGTTCCTTCTCCACTTCAGTGCCGCCAAAGTGTTCTGTGTGCTTGTTCGTACCAATGTTTCCAAACTACCGACTTTTGTTCCGAAAGTGTCAAGGGTAAGGCCCGACTTCACGGGGAGTCCCTGGAGGGAACGTCTTTTTGCGCAGTCAGTATCAACCTCGGCAGAAAAACCAGTGTGAACGCCTTGGAGCCATATGACAAATTCTGAGTCCCCAGTAAAGAAACACTGGTAATGTCGCGTGCATCCTTGGTGTGTGAATTTTATTTTTTATTTTTTTTTATTTTTGCCTAACTATACCCAGAACCACCTTGCACCCACAGACACCCACCTGGCTGTCCTGAACGGTGGCGTGATTGTCAACAGTATGTGGCGAGGCCGAGTCTTCCGCAAGCTGGACATCCGGCCGATCCACCCCACACGGGACACGCTGGGCTGGTCCCCTGTCCCCGAGTCACCTCATCTAAGAGGCCTCGACACAGCATAATGACGAGACGACACTTCGGGTTCAATCTCTTCCGAGGATCGCCTGGGAAACAGGACCTACGGGGCAGGATGTCCGAGCTGCTGCCACCACGTTCGCCGAGGGCGGTCCTTGGTGTGGACGGGCCAGCGGGAAGGCACATTGTGACGGTGACGTGGACAGACGGCGGACGCATTGCGACTGGACGCCTGTGCGTCCTCAGGGATTGGGCTCCGTTACATGTGACAGTGATTGAATTTACCTGATGTCTGCGAGACAGGACATAAAACGAAAGCGTAGGCCATGCGATTTGTATCACTGTGCATTGTGTATACATAATAAGTATGGTATATGCTTCCTACATGATCATATACGTACATAATCATATATGCACGATTGTCCACCTAAAACATTTTAAAATCCCAGAACGTCCGGCCACCTTGCCAGCTCCAGCAAAACGACGCCCGCACTGGTCCGCAAGCAGTGAGTAAAACTGGCAGGTCACGGAGCTCACGCCCAGGCTGCGAGGCAGGAACAGAGGCAGGTGGCTTCTCACCCGACGTCACAGCCCGGGCCCTACGAGGGGACACCCTGTCGTCACCGGATTTGGAAACCTCCTCCGTCTGCCACGGCGAACCGGCTCAGAAGTCCTCGCCGGCCTCCACGCCGGATCGGGCTCGGGCGCTGTCTTTCCTCAGAAGCCGATGGTGGGACAGGCGGTTGTCGCCGGCTCCCCGCCTGGCCGTCGTCAAGCAGAGGAGGCGGCCGCGTGCCTCGTCAGCCTCAGGGGCGTCTTAGGACTTGAAGCAGAGTGACAGGACCTGAACGTCGGCCGTGGCGAAGCTGCTCGCGTGAGCTCTGCGTGTGACAGCGTTCCATCGGAAAGGGTCCTCGGTCTGAACGTTCCCCGTCTGCGCCCCCGCGTCTTCACGCCGACGCAGGGCAGACAGAAGGATGCAGCGCACGGAGCATCCGCCCCAGCTCTGTTTCGGGGATCAGGAGGTTAGGGTCGCTGTATCAGGTGGATGTGTCACCTGGCCGCCGAATGCGGACACCTGGCTTTGTCGCTGAGTGTGAGGTGGCTGAGGGCTCCCTGCACCCTGTACACCGCGTTTATGCCTGGTCCACGTCACAGCTGGTTTCCATTTCCTGCTTCACAGAAGAAGCCTTGCGGGTCCTGGACTGGGTGTTAAACTTTCATGTGACCTTGGAACCTGGAGATGGAGAACTTTCTAGCTCCGAGCTATTCTGGCCTTTGTTTCCACAGTGTTGTGGGGGTTCTAAAGAGAACTGGTTACAGATCGTGTCCTTTTGTAAACTTCTGAAAAATATACTTAAAGTCCATTGATTTGGGAAAGTTTGCTCAATACTTTATAAGATGGATTTTAAAGCCAGGTTTAACTCACATGTTGCACTTAGAATTGCACAGTTTGCTGACATAAAAGTGTGTGTTTAGATCTGAAAAGCCTGAGAGATGAACCCACTTGCTGTCCTGAGCCTCAGATGCCTATGGTCCTCTTGGATCTTCCAAACAGGCCAGAAGGACAGGACGCAGCACACCTCACGGAGAATGTCATTTAAGAGCTAAGTAAGTGAAGCACCGTTTGCATATGAAAACCAGCGCCGAGGGTGGAGGACAGTGTTGGTTTCTGGCAAAATAAGAGTTTGATTTCTTAGATGTACACGTGATTCTTAACATCGAACCGTGCATGCACACGTGTGTGCACTATGACCAGACATACATTGGAGCAGGCTGCAAAGCCTTGCATTTCACATAACGCGAAACAGAAGGAACCCTCGCTAGCAGCAGCCAGGAGCAGCCGCGCCCCGGGACACGCAGGATTCAACGGTCACTTCTCTGTCGTGGGAGGAGTTGTCACCCCACGCACGGATCGAGGCTGATGACCGAGCTTCGTGAACTTGAACCGCTTTATATTTTTATAGAGGAGCCATGCGTTTATGACAAAGGGTGTACCAGATGACCGAGGACTTTAAAGTCGCATGTGACAACGGGGCAGTGTGAGGATCGGCTCCCAGCACGTGAACCACATTCTCCCAGGGGTGCAGCGTTCGGCCCTCCACAGGAAGAGCCGGCGTGAGTCCCCAGCAGGTGTAAAGCCTGGGCGCACTGAGGCGGAGCTCGGCAACCGACACACGCCTGCCCTGTCCAAAGGTGACGATGAAGACGTTCAGGAAAAGGCTGCGTCCAGGGCAGTCGGGTCACGGAGCAGTGGCCCCGGGAGGCCCAAGGCCCCGGCGGGCCGTGCACAGCTGAGACAGGGCACGCGGCCCCCGAGTCACGCCCGACACCCTTGCTGCTGTGCTCGTTGAAACGGGGCCAGCAGCGAAGGCTTCGTGGGCCTGTCTTTCCTCTGCAAACCAGTTATAAACTAAATGCGGAGGAAACACGGGCCTTACGCTTATTTGTACGCCCCGAAGGGCACGCCGCGACCCGCCCTGTGCGACGTTCCGCTGGACGGTGAACGCGATGGCGACGGTTCGCACGGCTGTGACGATGCACGCAGGGGCCCGAGCACGGGCAGGGGCTGACAGGGCGCATCTCGGTGACGGGAGCTGTGACGATGCCCCTGCAATTCCAGACGGGGCACAAGGAGACGGCAACAGGGCTCGTGCCCGAAGACGCAGATGAGCACATGCTGGACACGTGTGACAGCCTCAGATGACGTCGCAGACACCGAGCACGGCCACTTGTAAACACGGAAGCCTGAGGCGGAAGGCGAGCCTCTAACTAAGTGGTTCCAGCCCTTCCTGCCTCTCTGCTGCCTGCCAGGGAGCCAGGCCGGTGTTTTTTAAATTTTTTGGGGGACAAAATTCGTTTTTGCTAGCTCCATTGACAGGTAATTAACATATAACATTGTGTAACTTTAAAGTGTACAATATGTCGATTATGTTTATACGTTGCAAAATGATCACCAACCAGAAAAGTAGACGCTCTTTGACACCACTCGCAAAAAAGAAACTCAAAATCAATTAAAGACTTATGCATAAGACCTGAAACCAGGAAACTAGAAAAACTAAAAAAAAAAAA
>NW_024350396.1:810305-814663 GCF_902729225.1 Pteropus medius
GGCAGAGAAGGTGAAGAGGCCGTTTTCCAAAGGACACCTGCCCACGGCCAACAAGGGCCCGAAAGGCCGCTCAGCAGCCCGGCCATCGGGGCGCGAGTGAGGTAGGCAGCAGCTGTGGCCGCCGGCCTGAGGCACAGTCGTCTGCACACGCGTGTGGCTCGTCCTCGCGAGCGACTGTGGGGTGCTCCTCGTCCGTGGGTCCCCGCACCGGACCCCCATCCCATGGCTGCCCACTCAGCCCGCCCTTTGCACCTGGGACCCTCGTCCCCACGCTCAGGACCAGAGGCCACGTGTTCTCGCGTGTCGCTCTCCACGGAAAGCCCGTGAGGGCCACAGCTGTTGGGTGGAGGCTGCAAGCGCAGAACACAGTTCCGCCTCGCGCATGGGGTGAGCGGCTGCAGCTGCAGCCGAGGGCCCTGCCTGGTGGCCGGGATCTCCAGCGCAGGTGGCAGGCAGGCCCGACACCAGAGCCGCCCCGGAAAATGCAGCGCAGCCCGGGGTGCGGGCCCACACGGGAATTCTTTGTCCCATGTGCCGTGAATGGCGGGACTGGTTTCTACGGGGCACAGCCTGACGCGACCTCAGCGCTCGGAACAGGTACCACTCTGTGCTTTAGTCTCCATCGTCCTAACTATCTGCAAAGCTGACATGTGACCTCTGCGGGAACGGTCCGCCGGACCACCCTCTGTTCTGAGGTGCCCGGTCCCCAGAACCAGCCTCAGCGCTCACAGCTCTCTAGAAAGAAGCACGGATCTCGCTGAAAGCTGCTGTAGTCATGGTTACGGCTCCTTACTGCTAACAGGGACAGGTCAAGGTCAGCCAAGGCCGGAAGTGCAGAAGGCAGAGTCCTGGAAGTTGCAAATGCAGAACTCCTGGCCGCCCTCTCCCGGGGACTCCTGGACAGTGTCCGGTGCTCCTGGACGTGGCGCGTGACGACACAGTGCGCACAGAGCCTTGCTGCCCGTCTTTCTCGGGCTCCGCCAGATGAACGGGGCTGGAGCTTGGTCTGCAGCCCCACTGAGCGGGGAGTGACCCTGCACGATCCACACGCACAATCTCCCCAGGAATAGTCACTGTCCGCAGTTCCACAGTCGGCCCTCTGCTCACGTCTGCGGCCGCAAAGCTGCCCACCTTTCCCTGTCGACACATCCTTCGCGATTCACACTTTATAACACGAAGGAATCGCAATTAACGTTGTCGGTCCAGTAAGGTCGGGGATGTAAGTTGCTCCCCATCTTTTATTTTTATAAGTGATTCTTCGACAAATATCCCAGGGCCTATAACTTTTAGACAAACCACGAATAATTTCCAGACATGGAAGTACTCAGTTAAAGTAATCAATATATTTACCTATTGCCTAGATAGATTATTAGCGACTTGTTCCTTTTACCCTGGAAGAACAGTACAGTGACGCCTATCATTTCAATCAGATTTGAGTCAGAGAAAAACCACTGCGAAAGACCCCAGAAATTTTCACAAAGGAAACATTGTTTAAAATGTTTTAAAAGCCTTATTTGGGAAATAACCTTCCCCATCCTAATTTTCCCATAATCCAGGCATGTTAAGCACAATCTCTTTACAAATGTGTCCATAGATTACTGAGACAATCACATAAAAATTCTCCTGCAGAAAAGACTGATTTTCTTATTTTCAGAAGAGTATTGTTTTCCACCGCACGTACTGTAACCCTCCGCCAGAAACTTTCTTGAAGAGCTTTGCCTAAAAAATACCGGCTCTCTCTACTCACATTATTCCAGGTTTGAGATCCTTTCATGGGCGATGAAGTTTCAAATGCGTAGTATGGCCGTCTAACGTTAAAGGGGAAAAAAAAAAAGATTTCCAAAGCAACGGCTCCCTGCCATTCCGAATTCTCTCATTTGGGAGCCGAATTCTGCTCTCGGTGGTCGTTTCATTTTCTGCCCCGGCATCCGAATCATTTACCAAAGTAATAGACGTGAAGGGCTTTAAAACATTTGTCAAGATGTCCCCAGGGAAATAGTTTCAAACTGGACGAAAACAGGGTCAGAGGGGCCCAGGACATGGGACGGTGCGGCCGGCAAGGCAAAGCAGGCCAGAGACAGAGGGGCCGGACAGGGTTGTCGCCTCCGAGCTTCGGTGCTCGGCGTCCGTCTCCTGCACACAGTACGTGGCCCTGGAGCTCGTGACGGTCACAGACGGATTTGCTCAGGGGACAGCTCCGTGTCCTTGCCGGACGCAGCTGGCGGAACTTTCTGATCCGACAGGGACAGGGAGAGTGACAGGGCCGGCGTCCCTTTGGCCGTGCCCGTTCGATCTCGCGTGCCCCCCCAGAGCCCGTGCTGAGCGTTTCCGAGGCGTTTGCGGTGGCCGGCCCAGAACCGCGGTCGCCGCGTGACATCGGCGGGCCGGGCGCGGAGCTGAGGCTCGCTCTGGGGGGAGGCGGCTGCGGACGGGGCTCCCGCGGCGTCTGGTCCTTCATGTCCTCGGCACGGCCTGGTTTCCGTGGGCCGGACGCGAGCGTCCCGGCCCGAAGCACAGCGCTGCTCCCAGGGCCCTGCCCGCTCCGTCCTGCGGCCTCGCCTGGGCGTGGTGACAGCTGCTGTCGGGCCACCCGCCGACCGTCGACCCCTCATGTCCTCCTCGATGAGATGCGGAAGTTAATTCGTATTAAAAACACGTAAACTCAACTAAACGTACAGAACGTGATGGTGTAACTCGCTCTCGAGCTCGCTTCCTATACACATCTGCTGGCGGAACCTCCTAGTATCCCCCACGCCCCCGAAGAAATGCCTCATTCTCATGGACTCTGTTTAAGGACGTTGGGGCGACTGGCAGGCGACGCAGAGAATCTGCCTTTATGTGCCGCACGCGTACGTACATCGTGTGTCTTCAGTCGTTGTTAAAAAGAAAAAAAAAACACACAGAGTACTTGGGTATTTCCAGGGCTACTTTGTTTCACATTGTTTCGCGTTTTAAAGGGATCGGCGTGTATTCCTCCCAGCGAGATATATTTCCATTTACGTTTGCAACAAGTTTCACGTGTAACATTTCTGAATCGATGAACGAAACCCGCACACACTCACACACTCCTCGCGCCGGCTTCAGGAGGACGTCAGCGACGACAGGGCCCACTCGGCCGACTTCAGAGAACGGACAGACAGAGAAGTAGACGAGGGCGCGAGGGTGACGGAATGAGGGAAATGAGGAACGCGTCTCCAGCGTCATGACAAAGTGTAAACATGAGGACCGCGTGACAGGCCGTCCCCCCTTCCGTGCTAAACACAGTGCAAGGCCCGTGGAAGCAGGGACGCTGTCCCGTTATGTCCTGCCAAGGCCTGGGCACAGCGGAAGAGGCCGCGGGTTCAGGATTTGATGAAGCGGGTGTGTTTAAATGGGAGACATTCGAAACCCTCTCGGCGCATGATCCGCCTCTGCTGCCTCGTCTCTTTGTTATGTGATGACCGCCCTGCGTCTTAATTTCTGCTTTCACTTAAAATTCCCAGTCTCCGGGGCAGAGATTATTCCTGCCACTGTGGAGCAGAGGAAACGAGCGGACGCGGCTGTCTGCAGCGGAGCCGAGGCCACCCAGCAAGTCGCAGCGGGGGAGGGAAGCCACGCGGGCCCGAGGGCCAGGCGCTGTCTGCCGTGTCCCTCGCACACGTGCAGGCCTCCGGCCCAGCCACGGGCCGTGTTCCTCCAGGCTCCGAGACCCCGAGACGCACGTGCACACACGGCTGGACCCCCTGGGGTTCATGCACAGAAAGGGAGCAGTGGGGTGTCTAACCTACCTGCCTGCCCACCTACTTACCTATCGCCCGTATATATATGTACACATACACATGCACATATACGTACATACTCATTTATACGTATCCTCTATGGTGTTTGCATTCACATTATTACATACTATTTGTTAGAATAACATATGATAACATGCTCTATATTATAACATGTTTATAGACTAAATTTAAATACCTTCGTGTCATGCAGCACTATGGATATGATAGCACCATGAATCATGAGGAACCGGCTGAGAAGCACCCCCTCCCCAGCCTGCCCTGCCCCCTGGCCCTCTGAAGGCTGCAGGCCAGGCAAGGCTGGCGTAGAGGGCTGAGGACCAGGGAGCCACCGCTGTAAGACGCACCCTAAGGGTGCGCGAAGACTGCATCCCGGCTCGAGCAGTCATGCAGACGAGGGCGGGTTCTCCCTCCCTCCCCTTTGTCCCTGCTCAGGCCGGTCCAGGCTGCAGGCGGCTGGCCAGCACTAGGCAGGGCCACCTGCTTCACACGGTCTCCTGACTCAGGGGCTCAGCTCACCTGCAAACATGCCTCGATCCACCTAGGTTAAATGTAAAATCACCCATCACGCTCACGCACGTG
>NW_024350396.1:815119-815785 GCF_902729225.1 Pteropus medius
ACACGGAATCATCCCACACAATCGGATCAGCATGTCTGGGACTCAGGTCTTGCTAGGGAACAGCGCTCATGGTGCGCAGGTGGTGCCGAGCCCCACGATGGCACGTTCCGTGTCCTGCGTCCCCCGCCCGCCCACACCGTCTGCCTTCCCATCTTCCCTCACTTGCCCGCGTGGCTTTGGGACGAAGCATCGTCATGGGAACCTCTGTGTACGATGCAACATAAAAACTCATAAACAGATAGTTAAAAAAAAAAATGGGTAGATTCTTCACCTTACGAAGTTTCCTAAAAGGGTAGCACTCGGCATGTTTTCCTCAGCTCTTGACCCTGTGCCCCGTTCTTCCTTCTTGGGATGCAGATGCGACGTCTGGAGGGGCAGCTGCCACTATGCCAGCATGAGGACCACGGTCATGTGATGAAGACGGCAGAGCTCGGGCTGTGGGTGCCACGTGGGGGCTGGAGGGACACCCCCGCAGATCCAGGACGCTGTTCACTCACGCCGCCGGTGTTCTGATTCGATTTGCGCATCCTTTATTCAAACGCTTGTTTACTTTGAGGAAAGTAACGGACGACCGCACGTCAGTGGTTAGCGCTGATGTTGTTCGCCGCTTTCATTCAGTGCTAACTGACAGACAGTTATAAAACAAGGCTGTGGATTAATGAAAAT
>NW_024350396.1:815923-894465 GCF_902729225.1 Pteropus medius
AAAAAAAAAAAAAAAAATGCTGGGTTTTTTTCTTCTTACGTTTCATTTCTAGCAGAGTGAACTTGATTTGAAAATACAAACTTCCCAGATTTTGCTGACAAATTAGCAAGTTTGGAAACACCTAGTAAACAAATTGCAAAAGAAAAAAAGGGACCTCATTGGAAAAAAGCTCCAAAAATAAAGTGGGCATCGTGCACAATGAAGGCAGCCTTGTGGATTTCTGACTTAAAATCCTCATCCGTGCAAAACTCGTCTGCTTTGGCTCTGACTGCAGCGTGCGGCGCCTAGGATCACGTGAGTGGTTCCAGGTGAACCCCTGGGAGCTACAACGCCATGATTTTACGCTGAGAGAACTCGTGGCAGCGGGTACACCTGCAACGGGGGAAAGTCACGTGACCACTTTTCCTGTGACCAGTCGAATGAACAGCCGGTACCACACGGAGCGAGGGGAGGTGCCCGGGAACAGGGTGGTGATGGGTGGCTGGGTGTCACGGACGAAGCCGAGCGAAGGCGATGGGGGGCCGGACCCCCAGCCCGCTCACACACTCCCTCATTCACAAGGGGTCGTGTGAGGGGAAATCCACAGCCCTGTGGCCAGCGCGTGTGCCCTGTTTCGTCTCCACAGCACCTATTAATTCTGCTGAAGCCAGAGGACCGGCCCTGTCAGCCCGCGTCTGACGCGTCTTTGATTTTCCACCGACGCCCACGTGGCGTCTTGCACACACGCCGTCGAGACACACGTACTGGACGAGGAACTCTCAGCGTGTAAAAGAACAGGGTGGAAATGCTCTGACTCCTCTGTTTTCACGAACAGCAAGGAGGCTGCCGTGACGCCGGGTGCGTGAGCCGTGCTCACGGACGCCACCCAACTTCCCTCCCGCTGAGGGGACATGCCCGGGTCTCGCTGCGTGGACGCAGGGCCCTTGCAGCCTGGAAGCGCAAGGTCCCTCTCCCCCTGACCTGCGCTTGGAAATGCTGACAGTCACATGAGTCACGCCGTCTTGGCTTTCAGAAGGTCCCCACCGCACTCTGCCGAAGCACACGGAAAATCTCACGGCAAACGCACAGTTTCTCACGCAAATTCAGAAACCACACGAGGCCGCTGCTAGGTTTGGCTGCTTTGCCACCGTTCGATTTACCTGTGTGTCCTCACTGAAGCTGCCGTGTAGGAGCAGAAGAGAAGAAATTTCAAACGCAAACGAAGATCGCAAAGAGGGAGCTCGTGCACACGGAGGCTCCTCTCTGCATCTGCTCATCGTAGACGTCTCCGTGCCAGCACTGCGTTCTCTGACCCCGTCCTGTGGTCTCGCTGCCCGCACGTCCGGCCCACGCCCGGGATCACACCCTGCACTGTGATCATCCACAGCGCCTCTTCTTCAGGAAATAACTGTCAAGTCGCCTGCCCGAGCCCAGTTCCTCCAGGTTGTCCCACCGTGTCCTGTCGTCACGGAAGCTGAGCATCCTCTACCCCCAAACGGAGCCTTCCACGCATGTCCTGCCGTGCTCCCTCGCTCCTCAGCCTTCACGAAGCTGCTCCCTCCTATTCTTCTCATTCTGTGCTCCAACGTCGTGAGGCCCTTTGTGCACACTCTGCAAACTGTCACCGCTCCTGACTTCCCCAGCTCATCTGGCGAAGCCAACCCTTCGATCCCCCGTGCGTCTGGTTTGAACGACCCCGTGCACGTGGCGAGAAAGACAGGGCAGGGAGGGGTTCATTTCAACTCGGATCCCCATGGGCCTCTGGTGCAGGCCGCGAGCATCCGAGTCCCTCCAGACCCCTGTGCGCTCCGCGCTCCCCTCGGTGACGCGGGCGGGCTCCGAAAATCTGCGTCCCCACCCCGCAATCGCTCCTGGGTCACCACTCTGCCTTGTCCTTTGCTGGGAAGAAGGGCAAGGTTCGTAAGAGGATGTGCACACACCCCCGGCCTCCTCCCTCCTCCCGGCCTGCGCCTGGCAGTGACCCCTCTGCCTGGCAGTGACCCCTCTGCCTGGCAGCGTCCCCTCTGCCCCGGCAGCTCCCAATCTTTCCACTGGGCACACTCCCATCGGCACACAACAGGCTGTCATTTCTTCATCTTGAACAAAATAAAACCCTCCGCGGAGCCGTCTTCATATTCCTCTTTGTTGGAGCGGCCGACAGTCGCGTTTCTAGTCACTTTCCTGCCCTTTTCTCTGAAATCTACACAGTCACCGCACGGCAACCACAGTGCTCAGAGCCGGCACCGAGCCCCACGCTGCCGAATCCAAGGGCCACGTGTCACGCGCCCTCTGACTGGACCTCGCAAGGCATGTGACAGAGCCGAGTGCGTTTCGTCCTTTAAACGGTGCCCGCGTCCTGTCCTCTGCCCCCCGGATTGCTGGGCGCCCGTCTCTGCTCCCCTCTTTCCTCTCGTCTGTGACCCACGAGGCCCAGAGCTCGTTCCTCTGCTCACTCCATCCACACTTGTCCCCGAAGCGTGTCCGTCGGCCTCAGGGTTTTAAATGCCACCTGCAGACTGAAAAGTCCCAAATGTGCATCTCCAAATAGATGCCACCCCCGAATCCCGGAACTATGTCATCACCCTAAATGCCAGCTTCGCTTAGATACGGAAGCTAAACCGAGGATATCGCAAACCAAGATCTTGCCCTCGTGCCCGAACCAGCAGCTCCTGCGGCCGACCGCTGGCATCCACACCGTTCTGTGCCTGCGGCCGCTCGGTCACCGCCCTGCTGGGCGTCTTTGGTCTCCTCCGCCCCCCGCAAGCCTCACGGAGCCGACCAGGAACTCCACCCAGACTCACCCCCAACCGAACGCCGTCTCGCCAACGTCCTGGCACCAGCCTGGTCTGTGCGGAGCGTCTGTGTGCTGTGGCCTTGGCCGTGATCGCCCCCCGCATCCCATCAGCCTTCCGAAACGTGAAGACTCGTCACTGGCCGCCTCCGCTCACGCCTGGAGCATCTGCGTGCACATGCACTCAAGGTTAAACCCGCGGGCTCACTCCGACGCACTCGGCCCGTTCCCTCAGGACAGGCTGGACACATGGCGGGCCGTCTGCTTCGTGATTCGGCCGCCCTTTGACCTTAGCTGGCCCCCCAAACGTGCCCCACCTCTCCAGACCCTATGCACCCGCTCCTGCTGCTTGCGAAGCGGCCGTCACCCCAACACCCACGCGACTCAGCCCTTCACTTCCTGCCACTCCCCACCTCAGGGCTTCGCCCCGGACACCTGTCTGATATTTGAGCCTTGGGCCTGACACTTCGTAGTCCTTCCCCCGTTACGAGTCACCCCAGGCGGTCACCTCCATGTCACACAGGGGCGACTTCAGGTATGGATCATGCGTATCGCCGTGTCCCAGAGCAGCGGGTCAGCGTCACAGCGGCACAGATGTCTGCGCGCTCTGCTCACGACTGTGGCCCTCCCTGCTTGTCACATCCGCGCCGATGACCGGTGGCGAGAGCTGGGGGACGCGCTGCAGCTGGACACGAAGAAACTGCGCACTCGAGGCCGCCGTCCGCACTGTGGGTTCATTGAGAGCCAGCTGCATTTTTCCTTAAAAGTAAAAGTGTAATTTATAAACTACAGGTGGGAAACGTGTCCCAGCAGATTTGTCTTTCGTGAGCCTTTGGGCGTCACAGTCATTTGCCCCTTTAAACCACCGGCTTTGGTGACACAGGTGAGGCCACCGCATTCCACGAGGGGGGCCGTGTGGCGTCGGAGCTGGAAACCAGCCGTCAGACGTGGTGACGCTGCGGTCCAGAGATGCTGGCAGGACGTCGTAAGCAACCCAGAGGGACCGAATAAGCGAAAATCGCTCTTTTGCCACGTTATTTTCATTTCTTTTCCGTTTGCTTCTAAGTGAGACGTTTCTGCGTAAGGTATGGTGATAAACAGTCACCCTTTTCAGAAAGGAGAAACTGAGTCAGCGTCTACGTTCAGCATCTGAGCAAGACCCCAGCACTGGGTTGTGCATATATGTGCTGGTAGCCCGCTGATTAATTTTCTGATGGTTCCTGTATTTCGGTTTTTTTCTCCTTGTTTCATATCGTGATCCGCCACAAGCCAAGGAGCATATTTCCTAACTTGTCTTTCTCCTCTTCAAACCCCATTTAAGAACAGGTGGATTCCCGCACGTGGCTGCAGACGCGTGAGCCGACGCGGTTTCACCTGTGCCTACGAGACAGGGCGGCAGGTGAGGGCACGGGCGCGGGCCGGGGGGGGGCTCAGGCCGCGAGGTCCCATCGAGGCAGCCAGGCCGCTTTCCGGGACGACCGCGATGCTTTACGACGCAAGAAATGCCTCTAGACCCCGTCCCGCGAGCTCCACGCCTGTGTCTGAATAGATAGCTGCGTGTGAACATAGACCCGCACAAACGTGCACCGTGTCACACAAAGCACGCGAGCGTTACGGGCACGCTTCAGGGGGGCCCACGAGACGCCACGGCAGGTCCGAGAAGCTCGGTCTCCGCTCTGCAGACCGCGTTCTCCCTTTTCTTCTTCCAACGGCTCTAATTCCATGAAAAGCGGATGCGGCACACGAAGCCTCTGAAAGCGAGGAGGAGGCCGTTCGACGCTAATTCAGTTTAACTAATGCCAACCGGCCCTTCGGTCCACAGACCTTTCCTGACAAAGCCAGACGGCGAGGAGGGCCCTGCCCCGAGCTCTCTGTTGTCCTGCAGAGCCCCGTGTTCACGCAGCCTTTGCTGCTCCGGAGGGAGGTGTCGGCCCCCCCAGGGCATCTGGGTGCCTCCAGTGGATGGACCTCGTTTGACCAGCAGCTCCCAGGACGGAGGAGAACCTGTCCTCTGCCCGGCTGGCCTCGGACAAGGAACTCTCCGCCATCTCTAAATCGCTTTTATTTTTAAACTGGCACCACGTTTGCTTGTATTTTTTTTTTTTCCCCTAAAAACGGTCTTGGCCAACGACTGCCGATGGATACTAAGAAAATGATTCTTTATAGTGTCTCTCGATGTAAAGAGAAGGAAAATGGCCGTGCTGTGGACCACACACGACACGCCTGGGAACAGCTGCCCGGCCTCTTCGTGCAGTGCTGGACACAGGGCTTCGCCAGCCGTGGGCGTGACGTCCTCGGCTTCAAGGAGCACAGCATCCTCGTGCCCCTGAGCAGAGGGTTCGCCCGCCCAGAGGCGACACGCGTAGCTGGGGCCCTCAGCTTGTCCTCGTGCTGAGAGTCCTATGCAGCTATCGATGCGCTTGGGCTCAGCTGTGTCCTTGTCACTCTGAGGGCACCTACGGTCCGGACCCTGCTGAGAACGGGCCGGAAGCCAGGCTGACACAGGCTGCGGAGGGGCTGGGAGTCAGCGAATGGCAGCCGCAGGCTTGGGCCACGATCTCGATACTCTCACTGCTGAAAGAACAGACACTGAGGACGTGCAGAGAGGCACGCACGCCACATTTGCAAGGGGAGATGTCCAGGGCCCAGGGAATGATGAGGGACATTTGGTACACGCCGTAGGACGGACGTGTAGGGACCCAGCACGGTGCTGGCTTCTGCTCTCTCGGCTTCTCTCCCTAATTGCTGCAGAGACAGTCAGCACAACTGTACAAATTTAAGGGCGGCAGCTCGTCCATGCGGGACCTTGGCACGGGAAGGAGCTCAGGGCACGCAGCGCTTCCCGGGTGCACCTGAGAACGGGACCCGGCCTGCGTTGCCTGCACGACCTGCCCGGGGCAGCACCGCAGACAGCCCCCCTGCAGCCCCGTGCCCTCCCTGTGGCCTCATGGCAGCCAGGGGCTGAAACGTCTCTCTTCTTGTTTCGAACGCCTTTAATGTTCAAAATGCTGCCGTAAAGACAGGTGACCGTCCACTGGCTTCGTGCCCCAAGCTTCTAAATTAGTAGTCGCTCATCTCCGTGAGCACCTTATAGACGTCACTTTGTGCGTAATGAAGTGGACGCTGGTGAATAGATGCGTGCATGTGTGTGTCTCTGCGCGCGTGCGTGTGCGTTCACGTGGGCACCATCCCTAAGAACTTCTTAAAGCAGATTTTGGTCCCTGGCTTGGCAATTTACGCATTAACTCGGCTGTGCAGGCAGAGAGCGCCATCATCCAGGAAGACTGCGACTCCTTGGTGCATAGGTGAGGGCGGGCTCATCTGAGGGCCAGCGGGTTCCAACCAGGCGCTTCATAGAGGGTCCCCGGCTCCTGCAGGGAGAGCCCTTCTCCCCAGACCCCGCACAAGGCACCAGATCCCGCGGACTCCTGCTGGGCAGGTCCTTCTCCCCGAGGAGGAGGGGCCGCCTTCTTGGGAAGGCAGGTGTCACCCGGCGCCCCTGCTAACCGCCACCCCTCTGTCACCATGGACTCTGGCCTTTGTTCCGCTGTAATGTCAGAGTTGGGATCGAACCCCGCGAAAGGCAATAAGCTACCGTCTGAGCTCATGGTCCACGTGGAGTCTGTCACCTCGAGAACCATCTTCACAAAGCAACTTTTCTGTATTTTCTCTTTTTTTGCAACAGCGGCCCGCCAAAGCTGAGGGGTGCGGAGCTGAACAGGAAACCTTCATGCAAATGCCACATTTTACTTTCAAATTTCTCAGCGCGCGTATCCATTATGTCCCAGAAAACTGGAAATGACTAGAAGCAGCAGGTGATGGGCAGTGCTCCCGCAGCCCGCTTAGTGGGACCGCTAAAAGGGATCTTTTCTGCAAAGCCGTTCTCATCTCTTTGGTTGCTTTGATTCATGCGAACCGCAACTTTTCATCTCTAGGTTCTGTCCGTCCTTTCACGAGCTCAGGAGGCATGTTTTACATTTGAGGACGTGGAGCAAAGAAATTATCTTTCCGATTGAGACAAAGTAGATTTGGATCCTTACCCTCCACCCCTAAAATAAAGGGGCGCCCCGAGCTCTATTAAGGACTGGGCTTGATTCACGGTTTGCAGCAGAGGTGAGCGAGCCAGAGCCCACTGGCCAGATCGGCCCTCCGCCTGGCTTTGTACATAAAGTTTTATTGGCACACAGCTCCACTCGAGGGCACACGTGCAGTGTCTGTGCAGCTGCGCTGACGCCACAGCCAAGTATGGGCATCGATGAGACTCAGCGGGGACGGGCGGCCGAGCACCACGCTCTCGAGCCCTGGGCCACAGGGAGAGGAGACCTCATGTCTGCTGCGGGCTGTGGCCAGCATGCACCCTCCAGTGCTGAAGCGGGACAATCACACAGCCACTCCATGTGACCCGAGAGCCATCCTGGATGACACGCGGGCAGCAGAGGAGGGCAAGCCGTCCGCTGGTCACGAGGCAGCAAGTGGACGAGGTCTGTCGGAAAGGGCCGATCAGCTCGTTGCGTTGTGCTGGCCTGGGACATGCCGTGTGTGCTGGGCCCTGCACGGCGGCTTCCTGTCCGGTCACTGGCGGGAGAGCTGCAGGAGCAAACGTGCCCCGCCTCCAGCTTCGCCTTCCACACGGCTGGGTGCTCGGGGTCCTGCTCGCTAGGCCTGTACGTCCCACACTGGGCTGTTCCGGGGGAGAAAGCCTGCTGGGCACTGCCCGTCCCCAAGCTGCGTGTGCCGCCCCGGCCACGGACCTTGAGGCCGACTGTCCCCGGCCCCGGGCCAACCGTCCCTGTGTGGAGGGAGCTCAGCACACCCCAGGGAGGAGCTCACGGGACTGGGGTGCGGGATGGAGCAGGCCGTCCGTGTAGCCTGCTGCGGTTCCCGCTCAAGGCCGCCCAGCTGGCTACCTGAGAGGCGCCAGACACTCGGCTGTGAGTCCTCAGCGCCCCGCGTTGGCATCTGGGGTGAATGGTGAGAAACAGTACTCCCTCTCCAGCGCCTGCGTCCTGCGCGTCTCATCTCCGGGGGAAAGCTCAGTGGACAATTTAGGATTCTTGGGCACGTGGGGGAGGAAAACTTTTCCTCTACCCTCTTAGGTTCTGTGATGGAGGCCTGCGAATTAAACTGATAAAAGGTTCACAGTAAAAAGGATTTAGGGCCACGGAGGCCTCCGTAGAGAACAGGTGCAGACTCTGAAGAAGCACGTGCCTTGGGCTTCAGCTGCCATTCTATGGAGAAGTGAATTCCACGCAAGAGATGAGGCAAAGGACAGGCGTCTGGGTTTCTGGGGTGACCGCCGTGGGAAGGCCAGTTCGTGGGGGAGCTAACGGGAGGTAAGGCTTGTCCGTGCAGACACACATCAGCGCTGGCCTTCTCTGTCCAGGGACGACGGTGTCCCCTGCCTGCTGGGGCAAAGGAGGGGGACAGCTTCACGGAGCGGACTGCCCAGTTTTCAGCAGACGGGCTCATGCCACGTGCTGAGGGGCATGGAGAACCGTGATCTGGACCCGAGCACTCGGTGAGGCCTGAAGCGTGACCCGCCTTCCCGTGACCTTCATGCAGTGACCCCATCTGCACGTCTGGGTGACTGCAGTGTGTCTCATGCGCCCCGTCCCCTCACGGTGCGTGGAAGGCAAAGTGCACGAGGCGCTCCCCGCACGCCGGGCCGGGATCGGCTCCATGCTCATCGCTCTGCACTGAGCAATCTCGACGGAATCACCCATTTAAAGCTTTGTTTTTTAACTGTAACAGGTCCCACCTTGAGGATGCTCACGTATCTCACGAGCCCGCCACTGGTGGGCTCCCGTGTCTATACGTCTGTTATTTACCTTTGGTGGCTGGGGACAGGGAAGGGATCGAGCTCCAGAGACCCACAGGTGGCCCACAGGTGCATGAAAGGGGCTGGACATCTCTAATCACCAGGGAGACACACGTCGGAGCACCGCGAGATTCCAGCTCGCACCTGTCATATGGCTAACGTCCAGAACCCAAGAGGTAGCACGTGCTGACGAGGATGCGGAAAAGCGAACCCCTGCACGCTGCGGCTCAGCATAGACACTGGTGCCGTCGCTCTGGGAAACGGGGTGGCGTCCCCCACATACGTAAAACAGAACGGCCCCGCGGCCCCACTCTTGGTCTACATCCAACGAAAACGAAAGGAGGATCTCCAAGCGATGCCCGCCAAGCTCACCGCGGCACTACTCACAGTGGCCAGACACAGAACAACGCATGTGTCCGTGCATGGATGCATGGATTTAGGTGTGATTAACACACACACACACACACACACACACACACACGTGCGCGTACATATTCAGACATAAGAATGAAATTATACTTTTGGCAACAACATGGACGAGGTAACTCAGAGAAACACAGGTTCTGTAGGATCATTCGTATGTGAAATCTTAAGGAAAAGCCCTGGTCATGGAAACGGAGTCTGGAACGGGGCTGGGGGCGGTGTTGCTGACGGGGCGCACTCCGATGATAGGAGCAGGAACTCCGGGGGCGGAATGAGCAGCGTGGCGACTGGAATGAGCTAGGCCGCTCTGCACACGCGCCAGTCACTAAGACAGACGTTAAAGGCTCTCGCATGGAGAAGAGGCAGTGATCAGTCGACGTGCTGCGGGCGTCAGCCAACCTTGCCACGGCCCGCGCTGCACCACACGCAGGTGCAGTGACTCGCCATAGCGCACACCTGCACCTCACGCCACGTCCGATGCCAGCTGCGTCTCAGCGAAGCCGGGGAAGCAGACTGAGATGCAGGAGGCCACGTCCTCCACCCCGCGTGACCCCTCGCGGGCTGCCGTCTGACCTGAGCGCGTCCCAAACGTCACAGCCATGACGACATGACCGAGAGCGACGACCTTGCCTATGGCATGTCCCGCATGTGGCCCGGGCCCCCCGAGCTCCTGCTGCCAGGTATCCACAGCTGGAGCTGGGCTCTGACTGCAGGACCCCCACCCCCTGCCCTGTCTCACTCCGGTGCCATCCGCCGTCACCAGTCACTTCGAGTTCTGCCAAGTCCCCCGGCTGACCACCTGGCTCCCGCGCTGCCCCGCAGGCCCCTGCGCTCCTGAACGTGCCACGAGGCTTTGCTTCCGGCCCCGAAGCCTCCAGCCCGTCCCACCTCACTCGGTGAAAGACAGCGAGGGCTGACATCGTCAACTTCCATTATTTGGTAGTATTATTGTTATTGCTATTATTACGATTGCAGGAGCCAAGAGAGCATTTTCCCTGGAACTTGAACTTGAACTAACGGGATGCACCCAATAGCTCAGGTCTGCTTAAAGAGCCCGCTCACTCTATCCTGGGTAGGATAAGGTCACAATTGCCAGCCGAAGTCCTGGCTTAGAAGCTGTGATGGGCATAACCTGGTGTTTCGCCCTCCACTGCTCCTGAGGTGTCTGGGCCAAACCCCCTCTCGGGCTGGCAGACCCCACCGAGGGAACAGGCCGAGCGCACTGCAGCCCACGGCCGTCTGTTCCGGCTGCAATGATGCCTGTAGTTTGCCCGCTGCCCTTCCCACAGCCTTTGCTGGCGGGACAGTGGGCAATGAGGACAGAGTCCACTCCGCCTGCTGTGCAGCTGCAGGAAAAGCAGGTCTTCATTTCGTCGTGGCGGCTGAGACGGCCGAGACCTGTCCTACAGCTGCACGTTAGGTATGGCCTAGTGCGCAGGTGCCCAGCTGCACGCACGCCTAGGCAGATCACGCTGAGTGCAAACCTACACGTGCGCACCCACAAAGCCGGGAACACCAGCAAAGGCGGAGCAGGCCCTGCACCTTCTGATCGTCCTCTGCGGTGTGCGTGCGCGGAAACAGGACAGCGAGGTCGGCGTGGCCTGGCACCCCACCCCGAGCATCTGCGCGGCGAGCGCACCTGGCTCGCTCAGGATTACTAAGCAGAGGTAATTCCGAGAAACGACAAATGCGTTGCTGATAACTCAGCACTCTGCAGAACGCCACACGCTACAGCATAAAGACCACGGACATCTTTCTCAGACGCGGCCACGTGTGTTTGCGTCCACACTGGTCACACGGAGCCTTCGCCAGAGGACGTGGCGGGGCGGTCTCTTCCTCTCCCTTGAGATGGCGTTTATTTTAAAACACAAAAATGGTGATTGTGCTCACTTACCAGAGCCCGTGTTCCTCCTCCCTGCCACCATCCAAGAAGGAAGGGGTCCAGCTGGCCACTTTTGGGGGGACACTGTGACACTTACAGGACAATGAATTTAGACACAATGTGAAGAGTTTTTGAAAGATTGAGTATAGTTAAAAATGTAAAGGTACATGGATTACCCTCAGAACACAGACAGAGATGGAGGGAGAGGGAGGAGGAGGGAGGAGGAGAGAGGGAACAAGACAGACAGACAGACAGACAGAAAGACAGAGAGACAGAGAATTTTGAGGGAGTGGAAGAGTTTGTGCCCATCTGATATACCGGAAAGACAATGAGGAGACGAACTTGAGAAATGAGTTTAAATGCTCTGCTGTGTGTCTGCGCCATGGACTTTGGAGAGAAAAAAATACATTTTTCCGAAGTCTCCGGCTGCTGGATGTGATTTTAATCGGAACGTTACTCCGAGATAGGAAATAAAGCCGCTCAGCTATCTATTTAAGTCACCTAATAGTTCATGAGCTTTTTCAAAAAACGAAAACAAAAAACTGCCAATCAGCAATGCGCACTGAGGTGACAACCAGCTAAAGCCTCAGGTGTCCCCCTCCAACCTGCAGCCACCCGTGCCGCGTACGTCACGGCCGTGGCGTCAGCACCCCACCTTCGTCCTCCCCCCGCTTCAGATGGTCTGACGGCCCATGTTCTCCATTATCACTGAGGCCGAAAGGGGGCGATGTCCCACGTGGCTTCGCCGTGGCCGCAGCGACCTGCGAGGCCGGCTTTCTTGCGAAGGGCGTGCCCACACCACGCACGCAGCGCCAGCTTTACGGAGCGAGGCTCGTGGACACTGTCGCTGTCCCTGCCATGTGCACATTAAACGGCTCTGGGTCGCCGGGGCAGCTCCTCGCCCACAGCGCCACTGGGGAGCTGAGCCGGCGCAGGTGGATGCAGCGGCAGGCGCCGAGCCGTGCCAGTGGGCCCTTCTGCTGGGCGAACGCCTCGCGGCCCCTCCACGGCTGGGGTGTGCATCCCCAGGGACCCGCCAACATGGTGAGCGGTGGGCAATGCCCGTGCCCCGACTCTGGCCGGGGAGGGAGAGCTCCCACCTCCCTGTGGCCTGGCAGCTGGCCCTGGAATCATACCACCGGCTTGCGGTGGCCGGGAAAAGTGGCCTCGAGCCATCGTGGGCGGCAATCCGATGATGATGCCACACAGCCAGCCCCCGCGGTGAGGCCGCCATGGGGGGCCTTCCTGGCTCCTGGCGTGCGACGTCTCCAGGCAGCTCACGGGGACACAGCGGTGCCTCTGGAGGCCCTGAGCGTCCACGGCTCCTGCCTTGGCCAGCACGTGGTCTTGCCCAGCTGCAAAGGGCGCTCTGCTGAAATAAGGGTCCTTTCGTATAAAAGCACTGCCCTGCCTCTGACCCCCGTGGCGGTTGCATGGCCGTGTCACTTTGGCCATTATTGCTATAAAGTGATGGGCGACAAGTCGATCCAATGCAGCATCTAGGCTGGAATCTACTTCCTTAGCCACCTCCACATAAGTGCATGGAAGCGCTCGTGCTACAGATTTGGGAGGGGACGAGGAAGAAATGTGACGCCCCCCCTCATAAATACCTGTGAACAGCCTGTCCCTTGTTTCCTATATTGTCATTTCGATCACTTACAGTACCGGGGAAGGCATGTTCTGTGTAACTCATGAATCCACGTTCGTATTTTGACTGTCCAAGGTAAATAATTTTTGCTGGCAAATGTATTTTAAATGATCCACACGCAGACTTTACAGGTGAGGCTCTCCAATGTCTGTGTCGTCATGTGTTCCAGACTCATTATTAGGAATCCAATTGGATTCTCACACTGGCAAAACCGCAGCCGTACGTGCCGACGTGCATATCGGCCCTGAGGGCAGAAGCGGGCACAGCTGTACCTGGTTTTGGAGGCGCCGTCCGGAACATCGCCTGCACGACGCCTGCCACGAACTCACAGATGCCAGTGGAGGACAGGCTGCCACCTAATTTTCAGGATGATATACTATGGCTGATTTCGTGCACACGTAGTCATGAGACCGTGAGTTCTGTCACTGCTGCATAAAGAAGAAATCCCCTGCTGTGTCACACGTCCCTGCTGACTGATGTCTGGAAGGGCGTGGCTCAGTCTAAAGAGGTTTCGTCTGTTCCTAGAGAACTCCTGAGGGCCAAGGTGACACAGGACGTGATACGTCACTGCTCAGCTCCTCTCTGAGACGTCTGAACGTCAGTGCGTCCAGTCCTCCTGTTTCTGGGGGTGCAGTAAGGATGATGAGGGACTTCTACTTTCGGCCAAGAAAGAATAATGGAGACCGGATTAACATTCCCCAAGGGAAACGAAGAAGCAAAATTTGTGAACCAGCGATGTTCATGACACCGGACGTCAGACACCGATGGAGAGCGAATCCCGAGGGACGGGAAACAGCGAGGCGGTGCCTGTGACTGCTGAGCGCGCTGCCTGGAGCCGGGCTCCACAATGCCGTGTGCAGAGGGGAAACCGAGGCAGAGCGTGACGGGCTCTGAGTGGACGACACGGAGCTGATGGCTTGGGGAGACCAGTGCGGCCACCGCCGGCAGGGCAGACGGCCGGGGAGGAGAGAGCTGTACTAGGGGGGCTCTTCCGAGGGTCCCCAAGTCTTCCGCAGAGGTCCGCTCGGAGCACAGGTGTGCGAATGACGGGAGGCCAGGGAGAGAATCGTGAAATAAGGCGCAGTCGAGTCTGGGGCCCACGGAGCTGGGAACGGTGCCTTCTTCCTCCAGCCGGACTGAAAAAGCCCAGACCCACCAAGGAGGAGGGGTAAATTACGCACGATGACAAGTCAGCGAAGCTGACCCCGAACCGGTCGTGCGTTGGGGTCCGCAAGCTTTCGCCCTGTGCTTTCCACTCGAAGTTTTCAGCTTTATTATCCAGGATTGGATCCACGTCGAGTTAATATGAGCACGTATGGAGTCTTTCTAGGCATGGATCGAAATTCACTTTTTTGCACGTAGACATCCAATCGTCCCCACGCCGTTTGGCGGAGATGATCCTTCCTTCGCTGAATTCCCTGTGCGTCTGTCTCTGCCCAAATCGCTTGTCCGCACGTGTGAGCCTCTGCATTGCAGCCACCTGGCTGTCTGCCTTGAGGCCAGCAGCATGCTACCGTGATGACCGTGGCTTCGCAGGGCCCCTCGAAAGCAGGTGCTGCGACTCGTCCGGCTTGGACATTCTTTTTCAAAGTGGGTGTTTTGAACTTCTCTGAGCGTTGAGAATCGGCTGGAAGATCCGCAGAGAGAAGCCTGTTAGGATTTTTATAGGGATTGTGTCAGATCTGTCCATCGGTTCACAGGGCAGCGACAGCCCAACCGCACTGTCTGTCAGCCTATTGGCAGGTCACATGGGTCCGTTTACTTGCATTTTCTGTCGCTTCTCTCGAGAATGTTTCGTAGTTTTTGATGTAAAGCTTTTGCCTAGGTTTTCTCAAGTTTACCCCCGAATATTTCATAGTTGCGGTGCTGCTATAGGAGATATTTTTTAGCTTAGACTTCTGATTGCTCGTTGCTACAAGACGGTAGGAGATATGGTAGCTGAATTTTTACACTAAACTGCTAGACTCAGTGGACGGATGCAGGGCTGTTTCGTGCGTCCCCGGGGACTTCAGCCGTGTCCGAGCATGGGACAGCCGTCCCTCTCCGTCTGCAATGTGGGCGCCTCCTACTGACTCTGCTTTTCCTGCTGCGCCGCTTCAAGCCTCCAGCACGATGTGGAAGGGACGCTCGTGCACGTCGGGGACACTTTTCGGTTGGAGCATTAACTATGACGTGAGAGGTAGGTGTTCACGAGATGCCCGTTATCGGGCTGAGGAAGTCCCTTCTGTGCTGTCTGCTGCTGGCTTTTAATCACTGGGTTTCTTAAAATGCGTTCTGCTCTCTGGGGGCATGTCCAGGGCCACCTACCCTCTGGTCCGTTCACCCAGCTGGCTGCTGCTTTCCCTCGGCCCGCTGGACACAGCAAAACCACTCACGGAAACTTCCATTTGCCAAAACTGCACGTCCGCCTGGAAGTCTTCCTAAGCGAGGCATCGTCCACGTGTTCGTGAGCCGGCCAGCGATTGCAAACGTACCCCGTGGTCCTGCAGTGACAGCGAGCACGATGGCGTGATGTTCAGGTGTATGGGATGTGATCGCGGAAGGCAGCAAAGGGCCACCGTCACAGGGGTGTGGCGAGATCGCCCCCCTGCAAGGCTCGCGACACACGTCATTTGCCTGGCCAGGCTCTCCCGACCCCGAAGGCCTTGGCGGACGGCTATTCCGCAGCTGGGTTGAGCCGTGAACCCCAGAGCTCTTCCAACTTTGACACGCCCTGTTCTAAGAGACAAGTGCATCACTGAGCCCCAGGAGACACGAGCCTGTCACCCCGGCCGTCTCCCTGTTTAAAAAGGTCATTCGCTCTAACTCTCCAGTGCACAGCTCTTAAGTCGATCTATAATCCGAAGGCCATTAGGCATAAAGTGATAGATACACCCCGTCAGCGTGAAAAGCTGAGTTAGCGCTTTCCCTACAAAAACTCCAGCCTTCCCGGTGAGCAGATGGACACTTCCACTTAACCGCTTCACGTCATCAGGTGCCAGCCTATGTGAGGAGGGGACGCGGCTTGGGAGAAGGGGGCAGGCAAGGCACGCGAGGCACCGCTCGCTCAGCAGGGGGTTCCGCTGCGGCTCCGCACCTGTGCGCCGGGCCCCACAGGAGTCCCTCAGCTCTCAGAGCCCAGAGGCCACGGTCCTCGCGCTTACGGTGCAGTGGGGTCCGCATCGCGTAACTCCTGAGAATACTAAGTGTGTATTTCTGTCCAGCTAGACCTCCCAGAAGCCCCACCAGCCTGCCGAGCCGGTGCCAGCCCTTTCCCAACCCCAAGCATGTGGCCTCCGAGGCAGTGCTACCCAAAACAGGAGCGGCCGATAGGGAAAGTTGGTCGCCTCCCCCCGCAAAAGTCAGACGAGCTTTCTCAAAGCTTCTCAACGCTTTCCGCCATCCGCCCTAAAACCACGGGTCAACCAGCTACGAACCCTGCCTTGGGTAAGGACTGGCTTTTTGGAAAGGCCAATTATTTTCATAAGAAAATACCTGATTTTCAACACAGCTGTCAGGGCAATTTAATCAGAAAAGAGCATTCTTCTTCAGCAAATGGAAATGGGTCAGCTGAATAGCCGGACGAATGTGACGTGTCATCCAGGGTCTCATTCTTTACAAAGAAATCAAATTGACATTGAGATTTGACCTAAATGTAAAATCTAAAACTAGAAGCTTCTAGAAAAAACAAAAAAGATAGGCACAGACTTCCTAGACAAACATCTAGCACTGAACGTAGAAGATTCATAATTCGTACTTTGTCTAAAATAAATGCGCTCTTCGAGCCCAGCCACACGCTCTGAGACCGAGTGTTCGTGGCAGGACACGTAAAGAAACTGTCCCTTGAAATGCCCTGCCCAACAGCAGTGGTGATATCCAGCCGGTGAGCAACGAGAAAATAATTTCCGGAATCATCCGCATACACGTTTTTGTAGAAAAAGTTCAAATTTCTCTTTGGAGGTGTTTCAACAGTCGTCATCACGTAACCAGTAACGGGACAGGTATTCACAGGGAAGAGACGGCCGTTTCAGCCTAGAACGGGGAGACACGCGTACCTGACACCGGGGCCTGACGGCCATGTGGGTATTTCTCACGGTTTCAACGTATGCGTAAAGCACATATACACACACGCGTCTGCAGAACCGTAAACATCACAGTATTGGAGCACGCCTTCCCATTTTTAAATCTTCAAAATCAGATTTCTGCACCTAAGACTTTGAGACACAAAATGAAATGGCTCATGTCCACGGGGCTGAAAATATGCTGCCCAGGACACGTGCAACGTCCAGCTGGGTTTTTCAATTTTTACATCAGCAGGTCTCATTCTCTGTTCTCATAGAGAGTGCTTTAATTTATTAGGGAATAAATCCTTACTCTGATGAGGAAGTTATTCGATATCAAAATGTGATGATCTCTTGATAGATTCAAGTAGGTTATGTTTATGGCACAAGTATTTTCAACTTAAAGATGATAATTTTGTTTCTTGGCTGTTATCTAGAAAATCTGAAATAAGGGATATAAACTTCCTTAACATAATGGGAACTCACAGTTGAGAACCACGCACATAAATGATAAATAAACGTACTGAAAACTAAAAAAAACTCGTTGGATATGAGTCCACGTAAAACATAGTGCTTAAAACCTGCCAATACATCATCGTTTTTTGATTCTGTAAAGTGTTCACTGGCACGTGGACTGTTTTCGCTTCTTCCTATAAAAATTATGCATACATTATTAGCTGCTTTTTGTAACCGCATTTGTAATAAAAATAATGGCAAGCTCCTCCCAAGCCAGGCCTTCATGAACAGGAAACTGTTGCATGAACGCATGAGAAATATCTGTTTGAAAATCCACGTGATGCACGTGGGAATCAAGGCTGACAAACCATCACATCTGGCCACACGTGCATGTCGTTTAAGGAGCTAGTGCTTGACTGTTAAGCGTGCGAAAAACCACGTGACTTCATTTTCAAGTTGGGAGAAAGCTATGATCCTGATTTCTTCTCAGTCTTTAAACCTGGAACTTATTTTCTATTTTAAAAACCCCTTAGAATCTTAGCTCCATATTGCTAAGCGAAAGAAGGCAGTAAGAAGGCGTTGTAACTAGAACATTCCGGAAAAGACGAAACCATGGAGAGGGTAAAAGCCCGGAGGTTGGCAGGGGCTGGGAGGGAGGGCTGAGCGGCCGCAGCCCGGAGGGTGTTGAGGGCGCTGTCACTGCTCCGTGTGGCACCGTGACGGTGGGCACGTGTCGTCACACGCTTGTCCAGACGCACGGAACGGGGAGCATCAGGACCGACGAGACGTGGACCGCGGCCCGGGCGGCACGACGGCGTGACGGAATCGGCGTGAGTGCCGTGCCGAGCACCGCACGCGGACGCGAGGGGCCGTAACGGCGGCGCGGCGCTGACGGAGGCCACACGAGGAAGGTCGCTGCTCCTTCGCGCGAGCTCCCTGACAACTGTACGCTGCCCGTCAGCAGCCGGAAACCCTTCCCAGCCTCTTCCTCGCCCGGCGCTCAAGGCTCGGACTCGTGGGGGCATGAAACGTGGCCGCGGCCCACGATGCTGTTCATCCCCTCACTCAGCGTCCGGTTGTCACGGGCCACCTTCCTCGCGGTGCGGGCACGTCCCTGCTCTCAGCCACGCTGGCCCCGGAGAAGGTCTGTCCTCACCGCCCCTCCACGTCTCACATCCCACGAGACCCGCTCGAACGCTGCCTCTGCAAAGAGCCGTGCCTGTCCAAGCCACGAGGTTGCATCTGCCACCCTGTCACCCCACACGCTCGGAGTCTAATGCTTACACTCGCCTCCCGTCACAGTGTCTTTCTCTACGGAACTTGGGCCTGTGCCCTAGAGTCCGTGGTCACAGTTTAATGTCCCCGTGCTCACGTCCTGGACCACAAGAGGCAGATCAGTACGTCAGGCAGGGGCCTTTTTTGGAGATTGTCACTAACAATTCCTGGACCGTACTCTTGGGAGTAGAAATTGTCTCAGCAACATGGAGTGGCTTTTATCGTATTAGAATCTACTGAAACTTTCTACAGGATATATGTTTCTTGAAAAATGGATAAAATACTTTACTGTTCTTATTTTGAGGTAATGCACAGAGCATGTAAAACTTCGCTTTGCTGGTGTCATTGACCACGTATGCCGTCACTTTCATGAAAGGAATGAGCATGGTGTATACTGTTTGAATTACTGGGTTTTTCTTCCAAAACTCTGAAACGATGTCAGTCTCCTCTTAGTTCTCTCGTGGTCACCTGAATCCACTTCGTGGCCACGTGACTGTACTTGTGTCTGTATCAGTAAAGTCCCTGGCGTTTGTTTCGTAGGAGTTTAAAAGCAGTATCTAGTAAACAGCTGAATCAAAAAGAGAAAGTAGCATCTTGCATTTCCGACTTTCACTATCCGCCGCCTTTGCTGCTACCATTTGTCAGTCACATTATTGTCTTCATGTTCTGGCCACATTCTTAGGACACATTCTTTCCTTGAGAAGCTTTTGGATATTGTTCCGCTGTCTCCTAGCTTTTCATGTCTGACACGGAGAGAAATCTCAGCTTCCTAGCATTTCTGAGTGTCCATAGAATTCTTTCAGGAATTTCAAATATCATTAACTTAGTAGAGTGTTTCTTTGTGAACTGATGTATAGAGACACAGCCTTGAATGTCACTGTGCTATTTTTGTCTGCGCATTCAAATTTGCCTTTATTTTAGGAATGGTACCTGAAATTATATGTTTGGATGTTTTTTCCCGTTCTATTCATTTTTCATTTGGGCAGGACGGCGCCATCATAGATGGTCAAACGCGTCTGCCTGAGTCTCTCTTCTCTGTGTCTCTCTGTCTGTCTGTCTCTGTCTGTCTGTCTCACTCACTCACTGCTCATTCTCGTCTCTCTCATCCATTCGAGGCTCTGTCTGCTTCCTCTTCGCTCCCATGCAGCGCATGATCAGTAATGTCTTCTTCCTTATCTCCCTCCTTCGGTTGTCACTGCACTGCAACGCTGTGTTAATTGCTCGGATTCCGCGGACATGTCTCCGCTCGAGCTTTCTGGCTGCCGTGCGCTGGAATTTTCCTGGGATGCGTCTTCATCAATCGCGTCCTGCTCTCTTTTTCTTTTTCTCTTTGTCCTCCCCTTGCAGCATCTCTTTCAAGGCCCCTGGCCGGCGACCGCATGTTTGAGGAGTATCATCTGTCACGTGTGAAGGAGGACAAGTCTGCGGCACCAGGCACTTGAGCAAGGCCGGGGGGCTGGGCGCAGGGACCGGCACGGTGCCGGGAGGCTTCTGGGCTGGGACTCGGGACATCCCTGCTGTGCTGTGTGTGGGCGTGGCCTTCCCGGGCCAACAGCCAGGTGTTTGGGCTCACGCCGAGGACACGCACTTCCAGAACGTTCCACGGTGGGTATGTCACCTGGGCCCCGTCGTGCCGGGTGAAGCCTGGTAGCCGCTGGCCTATGTGGCCGCTCTTCGCTTGCCCTCCTTTACCATGTGTGGCCGGCTTTGGGCAACGTGTTTGTTCCTTCCTTATTTCCCAGGGCCCCAGCACCCCCATCCTACGCCAGGCCCGAAGCACGTGGTGAGGAGCTTCCCGAACCACCCGCGGCCCCTGACCTTGTCCTTCCAAGCAAGGAGTCTCTGCTTCTCCTTTAAAAGTGCTGCTCACTCTGAATAGGTCAGCGCTGCCATCTCTGTCCATGTTACACAGAAAAAGATGGCTTCTCCTGCTGTCCCCAGCACCGTCACCCCATCGGCCACGTCCCTGGCCATCTTTCTGCATGTATTGTGATCCAGGGCTCCGGAGGGTGTCCGGTTTCATCAAAAATAATGTTTCTTTGGTACTTAATCTCTCGGTTGTTTCGGGTTGGTTTCATAGAAGAAATGGGACAGGTTTTCACAACCACTTGTAATTGAAAGAACAGTTCCTTCAAGATTCGTTTTCTTTTTCATCCAAATGAATTTGATGAAGAGAGGAGGCTTGAAAAGAATGTCTAATATCTTAATAGCCAAAAAGCCACAGGTATAGGGCGCAGAACGTTCTATCGGGGTACGATGGCAGTTTTAATGCTGTATCGGGACAAGCGACACTAAAATCCTATTACGAGGATGAAGAGGCACAGGGAGAAACCTCATGGAGAATCCCGATGCTTTCTAGAGCATAGAGTCATGGTACATTTTTTCTTAAATTCAGAACAATTAGATGGCACCTATAGATAACTGCATTCAATTTTTACCGAGCTATTTTGACTGAAATGTACCACAGGGGATACAGCTCCGGGATCACGTGGACCACTCAGTGTCACCTGCATCTGTTTTCTTATGAGGCAGGGACCCGGCAGGGTGAGCCTGGGAATAAGACGTCATGGCCGAGAAGTGTACGGACACCCAAGACAAACCTCAGACTCAGGGACATGGACAAAGTCCAAACGAGACCTAAGCAACACGGGCCACTGCGCGGAAGGCGAAAGACCAAGGACCACAGCTTCACGGCCGCTGCGGAAGGAGACGAGATTGTCGTCGGTGCCGAGGCCGACAGCTGCCGCGCCATCAGCGTGATGAAGCCGGACACCACGGCAACGGCAGCTTCGAAGGGTGAGGAAGATGTCAAACCGCAAGTCACCACCCAGCGAGAACGTCCTTCAGAAAGAGCAGCCAAATGAGGACATGCTTAGATGGAGGACAACGGAGAGAATGTGTCGTCATCGGACCCATACACGCAAACGTTAAATGGCGCCGTTTGGGACCGGAATGTGTACAGCAATGAAAAAACTTTACCAGTAGTGAGATGCCCTGTTTGCTTGTTTCAGACTTTGGAATGGACTCTGCCCCATTATGCTGGCACGCGCACAGCGCTGATGAGGTTTGCAGAGAAACAGATGTTCCTTATATTGGTTAAATACTTATTCTTATTTATTAAGACTTCGAGTATGGAAGGCATGCCAGCTCTTTCCCAAAGCGGGTTTAGAGAATATACAGTTGTAAGTGACTCTGCATAACATATGAAGTCACCACCCCTTTGACAAGGTCACGTCACAAGTGTACGTGACTTCATGTTTCCCAAGGCCTGATGACTGTCGAGAGATTAAAAAATATTAGGGTTCTCAAACAGCTCTCTATCGTCTTCACCCCCTAAAGACACAGATTACTTGCACCGTGGTAAATGGAGGTATTTTAGTGTAAAAATACTCATTTCGCATGTAATGTCAAAGAAATATACGCGGGACACGGGAGTCCCCGTCACCTGCAGCAACATCTTACCACAGAGCTCTAACGGAAAGGGGGCAGGTTCGCGGTTCCAAAATGACTTAGTGACAGCTGCCCGCCACGACGTGGAGCAGGAGGGGAAGGCGTGACTACCGAACTCTTCAGACACACAGAAAAAGTCAGCTGACGCGAGAGCCAAACGCCTCAGACCAGGCACCGCAACCAACGGCGTCACCGCCAAGTGTCACCGGGTGCGGAAAAGTTCTGGCCAGCGACGTAAGCATGTGCGTGACGGAAGCGTAGCAAGATAAACAGCCCGAGATGCACCTCGCTCGGTGCTGCTCTGGTTCAACGCAGTGTCAACCCTTCTGCTGAATGTCGTGTACACTGTTCCAAGATACAGCGGCGTGTCCTCCGGGTCCTGCCACCCAGCGCGGATGACATTTCTGCAATCACGTCGACGTGGATGGAGGCTGTGCGGATAAGAGTTGACCCGTGAGAACATTCTGTGCGAACTCAGTGCTGCAGCGTGCACGGCGCAGTCTACGGAACGGCCAGGACGCAGAACCCTTTCAGGCCTCCACACGCGCTTTCAAGATAATGTGAGCTCCTCACCCAACGAACGTGCTTTCTGCAAAGCGAATATTTTCAATCGGCGACAACTGGAGTAACGATCATAGCTGCCGCTGTGTAAGTCACGCATCGTGTGTTAAGTGTGCTCCTTCCACGTGTGACACTTCTTCGCGTCGATGCTGCATGGGACTCACTACCCGGCCTCAGGGGTCAGGAGCCCAGAGCGGGCAAGGGCGAACCGTTTAGCCCCAGCGCTGGGGCGTGACTCGAATTCGGTGTCATTGGAAGTCCCTTGAAACTTTCCAAGGCGGCATTTTCTCCGCACGGAAGAGAAGGATGGCATTAATCCTAGCAGTGCTGGCGACGGGCTCGGGTCAGAAGGTGCTTTTGACTTCAGCCGGTGGAGGACCAGAGGGAGGACAACGTGACGCAGAACAGTTAGTACGAACAGGCCGAGACTCGTTATTTTTCGTTCTAAAACTGCCTGTCACGTGCCAATCTGTTTTTAAAGGTCGCAATCGTCGGGTTCGGCACATCGGACTGAGCGACGAAGTGACAGCTGCGTTCGAAACGGTACGAAGAGCCGGTCGGTCACACGGCAGCTGTCTCCGGCGTGACACAGGCACGTGTCCTCGCGACACGCCCTTTTGTAAATCGCTGGACTCCAACTGAGGACCCCGTCACTGGGAAAGACTCGCGCGAGTCGTAATTCGCAAGTTCTGAGTGCTGCATGTGTTCCGTTTCAGGGGAATGAAGAAGAGTCGCAGCGCCACCTCTTCCGGGCTGTCATCGGTCCCCGACGGCCTCCCGGAGGTTACACGACACACGAGCAAACGTTAGCGGCTACTAAGGGCAAAATTCCTGAGACCTACTAATCGGGGCCTGTGCCTCACAGAACACATGTGCGATGAGCTACGATCCTACGACAACGCGACCGTAAACCATCCTGGCGCGAGTCCTTCCGGTGTACGAGTTCCGTGTTATGCCTCTGAGATGTCGGTGGAAACTCAACAGAGAGACGTACTGAAACGAATCAGGCTGACGCAGACTAAGAACAAACGTGTGTGCTCTGGACAGGCATCAGCATTTTTCCTTTGGACAGAAACATGAGTTTGGCTGCAGACTTGGTTAATACAACAGAAACAACGCAAACGCCCTTGAGGTCAAATTTAACCCAGGGAAACATACCCTGATCTAGATCAACGTTACTTTAGAGAGATGTTAAACTTCTTTGCTTTATTCATGCAAAATCACCGAAGGATTAGAAAACATCAAGATAAATATTTTGGAAGAATGAGGTACCAAATCAAACAAGTGACCACTTAATCAAGAGCTTTCATCGCTATTCGCGAAGGGACCAAGGTTCCCTAAAAATAAAGAAATGTCATTTTACAATGTGAATACTGTTTGGGTTAAAAAAAAAAAAAAGTAAATTAGTCACATTTATGTTTTACATTTGTTAGAGGAAATGTCTTTGCAAAAAAGATGAAATCATACTCCCATACAAATATAATGTGAACAGCTGTCAAAAATTTTATTCAAGTAAATTAACTGGCGGGCTAACCAGTAAAATGTTACAACCAGTTGAAGGAGAATTCAAAGAACAGACAAATACACAGGCCTTCGAGAATGTGAAATGAATTTGCTGAACTGAGGTACAATCGGTCACCAGCCAGAGGCGATCATTCACAGGCAATCATCCAACAGACAATCACATACATTACTATGTTTTTTCTACAACTGAGAGTTGAAAATTAGCTCAATGACAATTAATGACAGAGACCAACTGCAAGGGTACAGAAGCAGGCACACCCCTGTGATTGTATGTGTCCCATTTCAATGCCTGTCACTCACAAAAGGCAGAGTAAATCAATTAAAGGGGATTAATGGCCAAAGTGTAACATCTGATGAATTATCCTGGAAATGTGCTGTGGCTCTGGGCTGTACCAAGTACACATTCGGAAATCAAATTACATATACATCAAGGCACGTATTAGAAAGATAAATGTTCTCAGAGGAGAGAGGATAAATTTTTGAGCTATAAACCATTTTTGAATGTGGGTATGTGCCTAGGTATGAGATACAGACTAAAATTATGTTCATACTAAAAATACTACCGATATGGTCGAGAGGTATTTCGAAGGCAAAAAAGAGTATCAATTTCTGCAGTGTTTATGTACACTGTAAATATTTATAATGAACATAAATTATAAATATGTATACGTACACACACACACGGACTAAAGCATATAAATATATGTGTGCATTTTTTACATGTTCTAGCCAGGGTTTAGAAAAACTAAAAAGAAATGAACACAAATGTAATTTCATTTTTCCTTGTATTTTACATATCTATGCACATATGTATACACACGCGTACATATCTGCGTGCGTGTTCGCACATAAGCATGGATGTGTGTGCACGTGTGCTCACTGTGTGTGACTCTGACTATGCTAAGACTAATGCAGTACGTAACTCTAACTGTGCAAGGGACAGCTGTGCTCAGTGCACCGTGCCCGCTGTCTCTACCTTGTTTCCTCTCGACCGTGGGGCTACAGCCTATCATCGTTTTGGAGCAAGTGCACAGGGGTGAGGCAGGGACGTGGGCGACGTGGCGGTGGTGACACGCGGGTGCGGGGCAGGCGGAGCAGCGTGCCCGCCGCTCACTCGTAGGGCGGCAGCCCGAAGAGCTCGGGCCGGAAGTCCTGCAGGGACTCCAGCACCACGGTGGCCTTGGCCGTCAGGTCTCGGCGCAGGTGTGCATCGGGCACCATGACCACCTGCATCCCGGCTGCGAGGGCCGCCTCCACCCCGTTGGGAGCGTCTTCAAAGACAAGGCACTGCGGGGTGAGGAAGAGAGAGAGGGTTGAGACGGCCTGGTGGGAGCGACAGCGACACTGCGCTCCTGGCATCGTCGTCGCCGCCGGCTTTGCTCCTGCGCAAAGCGAGGCAGCCAGGAAGGGCGCTTCCGCTCTGCGGGCCGCGTTGGGACAGACGCACGCGGTCCCCGTCCGTCGCAGCAGCGGTCCCCAGCCTGTCCGGCAGCAGCGGCCGGGGCTCCCACGAGACTCTAACGCCCGACGACGCGAGGCGGAGCTGAGGCGGTGACACCGGCGCGGGGCAGCGGCTGCGGACACGGACGAAGCTTCGCTCCCGTGCCCGCCGCTCACCTGCTGCTGTGCGGCCTGCTCCGGACAGGCCAGGGACGGTCCTAGTCTGCAGCCCGGGCGCTGGGGACCCCCGGGGCACAGGGAAGGGACTTCCAGAGCTGCTGACGAAGCTTCATGGAAATGCGGGGTAGCAGGGTGGAAAGGTGGGACTCTTGATTTAAAACTGTGTTTTGAATCATCAAAATCTATTCAACGAACAACTGAATATCCAGAGCATGAGAGGAAATCGTGGGGAAAACCATACTTTCCAGCTACTTCGGAGTTGGTGCCGTTTGTTTGGAAATGAAGTGCGTAGCGCGGCGTAGTGAACAGGTCAGTGCGTGTGCCAGCGGCGGGCGCCAGTGTCACCAGCAGCTGGCCGCGGCGTCCCCACGTGCGGCGCCGCTTGCGGCGTGCGGGCGAGGCCGCGCATGCACGAGGACAGCCGGCGCGCGTGCACGCGGCCGTGCGTGAACGAGGCGCGGGAGCCCCGCGTGCGTGGGGGGCTCCGGGGTGCGCCGGCCCGACAGCACGGCAGCCTGCGTGTGGCGTCAGCGCGCGCTCAGGGCGGACCCGAGGTCCCTGCGACGGTAAAGCGGCCGCCGTCCGTGCTGCGCCGTCCGGCCCGGGACAGCACGCAGGCCGACACGCGCCCGGGCTGCCGGGACGTGGCACGCTGCGGGAGAACAGCGCCACACCCGCAACCCCGCACCTCACACTGCGGGGCTACACTGGGCAGGGGGCCCCCCCGCACCGCTGAGCAGCTCGCACGTCCCCCGTCCTCCTGAAGCCCACGACCGCCCAGGCGGGGCCGTGCCCGCCGCTCCCCTCTTCCCCCAGCCCCTGGTCTCCTTGCCTGTCACCCCACGTCGTCACCAGGAGTCCTAGCAGCCCCACATGCTGCAGGCTGGGAGAGGGCTCATGCCGCCTGACGCCTCACGTCTGGTGGACCCCGTCCCGTCTCCCCCTTTCTTGGCGTCCCCACGGCCTGCTCGGCAGCGGGAACCCCGAGTCCTCCCCGCCGCCCTCCTTCCATGGGGCGCGGACCCGGCGGCAGCTGCTCTCCGCGCAGGCGCAGCGGGCAGCAAGCGTGTCCCCACACCGCACGCCGGAGGGACAGGCCAGCGCCCTGCAGTCGGGGCTGTGAGCGCGGACGCCCGCGACGTCAGCAGGGACACGGCAGGCACCGTCCGGGACCACCCCTCCGGGGCCGCACGGAGCGCCCGGCGCTGTCCCCGCTCCCTGCTGCCTGGTCCCGCCGTGAGCCCCGGCTCGTCCGAGGGATACACGGCTCCGCCGAAACCCCCCGACTCGTGCTCTGACTGATGGGGTTCAGAAGCTCTCCGGGGCTGCCTCTGTCCCTGTGTTTGTGACATTCTGCCCCGATCACACTCTAAATGTCCCGAGCCTTTTATCTGCATCCACGGCACTTACATATCCAACGACTTTTTTAGACACTCCTCGTGTTCCATGACAATTGTGTAGCCCCCTGTGAAACCCGGGCCGGGACGGGGAGCGGGGACCGGGGACCGTCTGCCGTGCCCTGGGGGACCGCATCCGGCCCAAGCCGTGCAAGCAGCTCTTACTGTGTTTGCGGAGGTTCCTCCCAGGGCCTCAGAGGACAGTCCCCTGAGGGTGGTGCCTGACCAGGACCGGTCGGGGAAACTCAAGGGCTGCAGCAGGAGTGGGTGGCTCCCAGGGAACCGGGCACGCTGGACGCAGATGCCCAGGCGCGGTGGCCACACAGAACTGCACAGCAGCGGAGGGACAGCGCGCGCTCGTGGTTGGAGAGAGCAGCAGCGCGTGGACCAGGGGACCAGGCGCCAGCACAGCGTGCGCTGCACGCGGGACGGGGCCTCAGCGCCCGGGCTCCCCTTGTCCGAAGCAGCAGAATTAGAGAGCAGAACAAGTACATTCTGAAGCGCCTCGGACACCTGTCAGCAGCTGTTTGCGTCCTCGTGACTGCCTGGTCCAGGTTCCCCGGCCCAACCTGCTCTGAGGCCACTCGAGGAGGAAAGGGGCCGGTGCCTGACACCCAGAAGTTTTACGAATATTCACTGCCACGGAAACCAAACTCAATCTCTGAAAGTCACCAGGAAACACTGCCTTAGTCACCGCTCTTAAGGGTCATAAAGCCAGTGGGAGAAGCCAGCTGAAGGAAGCAGCTCAGGCCGCGCACCAACGCAAGGAGGAAGTGTGGTCTGCACTGAATCAGCAACCCCCAGCCCCAACTTCAAACTCCCCCCTCTGCCGCATCAGCCGCCCCTGCAGAGGCTTCACACCCCGGGCTGAATCCTGGTCCTTAAAGGCCTATTGTTCTCCGCCTGGCCCCCCTTCCCCCTTCCCCCACACTGCCCTGGGGTCTCAGACCATCCCGCCCACCTGGCAGGTGTGAGTCACCTCTGCACCCTCCTCTCTGCACAAAGCCTCTCCTCTAAGTCAGGGCTCGGCCACTGCGTGCCGGTGGGGGAGGCTGGGCAGCGGGCCACCTTTGTCCCTCGTCCAGCCCACAGCACTTGCCTCGGCCATGCAGGCACGGGGGCGTGTGTGTGGACTGCACGCCCCTTTCATTAATTTCGTGGCACACACACTGCAGAGCACACTCCCAGCCTGCACGGAAGTGCCCGGTCGCGAGCATTCCCGCGGCCGGCCCCCACGGACGCCCTGGCTGTGCGGGGCGGGGCAGGCTGGCCGGGACACACCTTGTCAGGGTGCCAGGGAAACTGTGAGCCTGTCACCGCCTGCTAACCTTGGAGGCATGGCGGAAGTGACCTTGCAGGGGGCTCAGGGCAGCAAAGGGACCACCGTGTCCGAACAGCAGCGCAGACACTGGCCCAGCCCAGTCAGGGGTTTGGGGTCTGAGCCAAGGGAAGTGCAGAGGTAAAGCAAGGTCGCCCAGGAACGCAGGTGACAGAATCCAGGAACAGAGCCGAGCCTCCGGAGTCCAGTGTTCTCTTCACCGTGCCAGGTGAAGGCTGAACCCCATCTGCATTCCATTTCGAGGAGCGCAGACGAGCTTAATTAAAGTGTAGCTGGAGGGGTTTAATTTACAAAGAATAACATTTGCGGGGCCCGGGAGGTGAAGCGTGTTGGGGCGCCCAGCAGGGTGCGGCACTCACCACTCTGGAGACGCGTGAGCTGGCAGCAGGGCACAGGGCCACCGTGCGTCTGCGTCCCCAGCCAGGCTGCTCAGCACGGACAGCAGCGAGGGGTCGGCAGGCCCCTGCACTGCGTCTTCAAGGTAAGTACAGGTAAGTCGCACGGTCGGCACCAGAACCTGTGTGGAGGCCGGGGGGACGGAGACGGTGGATGGGACCCGGGAGACACCCGGGGAGCAAAGGGTGTGCGTGGACGGCACACTGCGCGTCAGGTGGCGTGACACGAGCCTCGTGACGTACCGGGCACTGGCCGCAGTGGTGCTGGACAGCAAGACTGGCCTCGGCAGCTCCCACGCACCTGCTCCAGGTAGCTGCGCGCGGCGCCTCGCTCCCACGTGCTGTCCCACACTCGGCACCCGCGCATTCGCTGTCACCAACACGTCACCCCTCTGCTCAGCAGCTCGCGTCAACAGCACAGGAAACAGATGGGGACAGCCACGAGGGCGAGGAGCCCACCCCGTGACAAGTGGCTCTTCAGTCCTGGGCGTGTGTGCCGTCCCCGCCTTCCAGACCACACCGTCAAGGCCGACCCGACACACGCTGGGGGACTCCTAGGCTCAGAAGAATTCCCACTGTCCCTTTTGCGTTATACGCTCTTCTGAAACTAGTGGACTTTTGAAAGGTGACTACACTGTCCCCGGGGACCAAAGCTTTCCCTTTTGCTTGGGAAAACACGATATTTGATACCAGGTCACTTCCATACTCCCAAGAGGCCTGGACTGGTGCACGAGCACGGGGTAAGTCCCCCAGAGCCTCACCCATGGCTACTCGCCACATAGAAAGCTCGTGACTAAGTCCGATCATTAAGAACAATTTTCAACTACACCACTGTTTTTAGCTTAAAAATTTCATTATATCATCTTTTGCAGTCGATTTTATTCTATTCACTAACTTTGTAACGTCAAGTTCAGTTTTCACATTCCGAGACATCAAAACTATGACGAGGCCTAAAACTTTATCTTTGATTGAGTTTTGATCACTAGCGCTCATCTAAGGTTCAAGTTTTTTCTCCATGTTCTCTGTCAGACTGAATTACCTATCAGCAAGTAGCACAATATCGCAATGTTCAGTACATACGCACTTCGTTAGGTGTTCGAACAAGTTTTTAAGTAACTTTGTGAAGAAGACTGAAGTTTGCATGTATTTTCTATTAATACTTTTCTTTATATTATTCATCTGTCAGTCCATCATGTAGCCATCTGAACATCCATCCATCCACCCAGCCACCCACCCACCTACCTACACTTCCCGCCTCTCCTCCCTCCCCACACACCCGTCCGCCCATCTACAGGTAAAGCAGATCCTGGCTTTGCCGGGGTCCCCTACATAAGGCGTCTGACTTTGAGTTCAGTAACCCGTGCACGCTGCGGAGCTACTGTCTTCCTGAGTTAATTGTGGTTTGAAAATCTATAAAGCCAGCACCGAGATAACCATATTCATACTCAAATCTTCTGCAGTTACAAGCTAGTTACATGAATGAACTATACCATGAAATTGATTCTTTTTCCCTTTGAGAAAAGACTTGGAAGACAATTAGGATTTGACACCTTGGTGTGCATGGGTGGGGTGTGAAGCTCCCTAAGGAACTGTCAGTTTACTCATGAGAAATGCATCATGAGGCACAACTTACTGTCCATTTTAAAGTGTATGCACATAAATTAAGTGGTACACAAAGGGCAGCTCAAAAACTATCTAATTTTCTGTTTAATGATGCAGACTCTGTGTCCAGCAAATTCTCGGAAACCAGCGAAAAGCTCGGCAGAGCTCTCAGAGGTGCCGAGTACTCTAAAGGTTCCTGAAACAAGTCTCAGTAGCTTCTAGATGGTCAACAGAAGCCTTGTTTTCTTCCCATTTCCAGGTGCATTCAAGTGGGTGTGCGGTGACGAAAACTGCCTGTGCTTTGGGGAAGGAAAGCAACGCTCCGTGCGGGACACAGCCCACGCGTCCCAAAGACAGGAGCCGGGGCCACGCGGGGCCGGCCTTGGACGGCGGGCAAGCAGGGCCGTGTGAGGACGCGGGGACGGCCCTCGCCACCGGGGGACGGGTTTTCCACGCCGCGGCCTAGTGTCCCGTGCAGCAGAGGTGGCAAGTATGGAAGTGACAGGCAGGCACGGGGAAAGCCTGAGACATCCACCGGCCTGGACCGGATGAAACCCTAATGACCCCATGGGCTGGCAGCTGAGCCGTCCTCGAGGTGGACATGCACCGCCGCCCCCCAGAAGGCCTGCGCGGCCTCTGCCTGTGGCCCAGTCACGCACTGAAGCATCGATGAGGGGTCCGCGGAGGCGACACCCCCCAAGACATGCTTTCTGGTGCACACGAGGCCCTCGAGCCCCCCCTGCACACTCCGCAGGCGCCCAGGCACGGGGAGAAGGCGGGCTGCAGGCGCTGACACGGGCGGTGGCCGCCATGTCCGGGGCCGAAGAGCTGCTGGCTTCTGGGGACAGCTGTCATCTTGTTCGTCTCTCAATGCTCGTTAAAGTCCAGTTCCACACTGCCCATTAGGGTGCCATTATGTACGAGGTTTCCAGAATGTTCTCTGAGCACCCATCCAGACAAATCTTTTGCGGCAAGGAGACTGCGCACATTCGCCGAGGGGCTGGAGATGCGCAAAACGTGCGTTAATTGGCACGAACGCGCTCCAAGCAGCACAGCCGCACGCACCTGTTGTGTAAACGGTACTGCGGAACTTTCCGGAACACGGAAGCTTCTGTTCGCAAGGAACTCACGAAGGTCTCCAAAACAGTGGCCTGAGGAACACACTTCGAGACACAGGTGACGGGGCGTGAGTGACGTGCGTGAATCACAGCCGGTGCCCGTTTTCCAGGGCGCTCCGGCCCTCCGTGCGTGTGCAGCTGTCACGGAAACTGTGGGCGACCGGCAGAGGCAGCGGACGCATTTGCACTGAAAGCGTCCACGCCTCTGGCACCCACCTCCTGGGGCACTAGACACGGCAGTGCGTGAAACACAGAGTCCTCGGGCCAGCGCCCTCCCTCCCCGTCTGCTCAGGTGTGTGCTCTGCAGAGTGTCCAGGGCGAAAGGCACCCCAAGGACACCTGCTCAGGTCCCCACGGGCGTGTCCTGTGCATCCTCCTCTCAACCTGGGGTACAGGAGGCTCTGTTCCTTCCGCTCCAACACTGATCCCGATGGGGACTTCTCAGAGACTCTCCGGGAACGTGCGGCTGCTCCAGGGGAGCAAGGCCCTGGGGGCTGGGGAGGGGAGCGTCGCTGCACAGAGACCGGGGTGCTGCGGGGAGCGCCCCTGGCCCCGCCGGAGGGAAGGGTCCCTAACGAGAACATCATTCTCAGACGTGGCTGACACGTGAAGACGGCCGAAGCTCGTGTGCGGTGTACGCACGACCGAGGAAAACGCTGAGCGGTTTCACTGGCACGACGCGCCCCCCCCCCGGAACGGGTATGAGGGAGTCCCTCGCGGCCCGTCAGAAATCCGGTGACGACGTCGCTGCGGGCCTCTTGCTGGAGCCCTCACCTGTGTCTGACACGCGCGTCTGTGTGTACGCATGTACAGACGGAGAATTAACCGCTCAGGACGCCGCCTACCAGGAGTCCGGCCGAAGCAACTGGACGGAACGCCGCAGGCAGACAGGAGTCCTGCTGAATGAACGGCGTCTGTGGTCGCACAGGCAGATGAGCAGAGTCGCCAGGATGTCCGTTACTCCATTCGGAAAGGGGCGGGGGAAACGTCCAGAGTGAGCGGCGGCCACGGCGGATTGGATGGAGCGGCGGAAGCCGGTCGGTTCTCCCCGGGAGAGGACGTGGGGTGGGGACCGTGGTACGCGCAGTCCGGGTAGATGAGCTTGGTCCCAGCGGCCCACCAGCCACTGTCTGTAAGCATGGCAAAGAGGGTGCTGTCACGTGCACCCTGAGCCATGGCCTGCCATGGGCCCGCTGCTTCCTGACCGTGGCAGAAGCCAGCCGACGGCCACCTGACTCACCCGCAACCCACAAGGTCACGCTGGAAACATCCGTTCTACTGTTTTACTCTTTAGGGCAACAAAGCTTCACGTGAGGAACTAACTTCCTTGAAAACAGAACACGACAAAAAAGTAATTTAAATAAAACCCCTGAAACTCAGCTCCTGACATCACAACCAGAAACGGAGCTGTGCGAAGTCGCGACCGCCATGCTTTTCAAAACCGATTTCCGCGTTCGCCTACAACGGGAAAGGTACCGACCTAGGAAGCCGTGTGTCAACGGTGCCGTCGTTCGTCCCTCGCAGCACAGATGTGCACCTTTGCAGCGAGGAGCTCAGCCACCCGGAGGGCCTGGGCTGCCTCCCGCGAGCTCCCCACCCTGCCTGGGCCTGGAGCCCCTGGCTCGCACCGCACGCCCCAGAAGCTTGTGGACTACAGAAGCTGGGCAGGGACAGCCTCTGCCCCCATGGTCTCTGAGATTCAGGGGAGACCTCACCCCGCCGAAGCTGAGCGTCTCCTCAGCACATATCAAGCATTCAGCCTGCTCATCAGCGTGAGGGTGGGCTGAGGGGACTTTTGAAGTGGCTGTCACTTTTGCTTATCTGTATCATGAAAGACTGATGCATAAATAACAGTGAAGAAGAACTTTCGACGTCGATGTCATTCTTCCACGCAGGTGCGAGGCATCCTGTCCCGGGAGGACGGAAAGCACCTCTGTCATGTAACCCTCCTCCCCGTACGCCTTGGGGTTCACGCCCGTCCTGCTACTGCCACGCTGCTAATTACTGTGGGGACATGCACGGCACAACACGTTCCCAAAAGCAACCGTGACTCTCTCTAGTGGCTGCATAATTGCACGGCACGCCCTTGACCTTCAGAGGCCCTCAGGCCGGCACCACGTCAAACAGCAAAAGGCAGAGGGGCGGCAGGTGAGAGCCACGCCGTATCCCAGCGAGCCCTGGACCCTGCTTCCCGGAGCAGAGTGACAACCGGACGCAGGCGACTACGGCTGCCCCCTTGGCCAGGAGTCCAGGCCCGTCAGAACCTCCCTCTGGGATCACGACATGCACCTCCCACGAGGAAAAACCCAAAGAACCCTAATCATGTGCATGACAAGTATGACACGAAAGGCCTCGTCTGGCAGGGCGAACAGCCATAAACAAGCGTGGGCTCGCACCAGACTGACGTCTAGACCACGCCAGGAGCTAAATGACTTAACACGGGCCACTGCTCCCATGTCTCTGACAAGTACCACACCCATGGTGTGGACAGCCGCCAAGGGATGTAGCCCACGCTGGGCGGGGCTCCGGCGGCCTTGCCCCCGGACACGCGGGCCGTGCGCTCACAGACTGGGCCCTGCTTCGCGGGGTTTCACGCAGACTCGTCTCCCATGAAGCCAGTATGTGCTTTCCACGTGCGCTCTGTGCCCACACTCACTTTACAGCGTCAAACGCCATGTGTCCGAGAGCACAGGCCCCGAGTCAGGCCCGCTTCGCAGAGCGGCCGGGCCCACAGAGGGGTCAGACAGGAGCAGCGCCGCGCCCAGTCCGTGTCCGCTGCTCCCCTGGACCTCGCTGAGCGCGGGCTCCTGCACGCCGCTCTGAACGGCTCGGGGACCAGCTGGAGCCGGGTGCCACCGCCATGAAATTGATTGCGTGCCCTGGGAGCCTCCACACTGTACCGGTGACCAGACAGCCGGCACCCCACAGAGAACGTGGCCTCTCTGAGAGGGGGCTCATACCCAGAAAGTGTGGAGGCATTCCAGAAGAAGGGGACATCCTCAGGAGAAAGAACTCGCTTCCATGTACGTGGTAGGACGCCAGGGCCCCAACGCGCAGACACCCCGACGTCAGAGGCCAACGGACACTACACCCAGGACGCTCAGGCCGCCCCGGGGCTCAGCTCTGACTCTGGGACTTGGCGGCTGGGCAGCCTCAGGCTTGGCCCTTGTCATGACACTGCTTTCGAGATGAATTCCGTGACGAGATCTGAATCGGCCCACGCACGTCTACCTCCACGAATGCACCCACTGTCACCCAACGAATCTATGCAATACGTATACACATATAATCGGTCTTCGTCCCCGATTCCTGGCAGAGCTCCTGAAACCCTGCGGATTTCCAGAAAGGGCCATATTTGGTTATTCGTGATAAGCACTTTCGATCGAACTGAGTCTGTGCTAACGAGGTGATTCTTGGTGGACCCCAGACGTTCAGGACTGGGCCTGGTCACCAGGAAGACAAAGGCAAGATCACAGGGGTGGAACCTGCAGCCCCACCGCCCACCCTCCAGGTCCAATGACTCTGTCCCCAACGGCAGATGATTCAAGCAACTGCACCTGAGTAAGGACCCTTCCATGAAGGCCGTACGACCGAGGGTCTGGAAGCTGCGCCCTGGGCCAGAAGAAGGAACAGATGTCACAGCAGCACCAGGAGCTCCGTCCCGGGCAGCCGGGTTCTGAGTGACCCCCGGGCTGGCGTCCGGGCTCCAGCCCACCGGTCAGCAAGTGGAGACAACCCACCGGGGAAACGCTGTCCCCCGCGTCCCTGCGCAGAGGCCCGAGCCTCACCCACGGGAGCCGCGTGGCTCCGCACCCTCACCGGAGGAATGCCCCGGCTGCCACAAAGGTGGCACCAGCACGAACTGCCTCCGCGTGCTGGGTCTGCATCTGCAGAGCTGGCGGCTAAGCGCCTCATCTCAGCAGTCACGGCACGGCGACAGTTCAGAGCAAAGCTGAACGGCCACCGTCACCGGGCGCTGATCGCCGTTGCAGGTGGCAGACACCGCTCGCCCGTGTCCCCTGCGTGCTTGCAGAATGAAGGCCGCTGTCCTGCAGGGCAGAAACGCACCAAAGCCGCGAAACCTCCGCAGGAAACCTCCGCGGTCCCCACGCTCCGCCCGCCCACGCCGCCTGTCCCCAGCTCGGCGCTCACCTTGTCCACGGGGGCGGGGGGGAGGAACCTCCTCGCACACGCGAGGAATATGTCGGGGTCCGGCTTGCCGTTCTTCACTTCGGGGTCGTCCCCCAGCACGACATGATGAAAGAGGCTGAAGAACGCTTTGTGCGCGCTGGTCTTCATCACGAAGGTGTCGGACCCGGAGCTGGTGGCCACGGCAAAGGGCACGCGGTGCTTTCGCAGATGGTGGATCAGCTTCTCCACCCCTGGGGGGGAGGGAAAGGCTTCAGTGAGGTGCAGGAGGTGCAGGCCACAGGCCTCTCCGAACAGACACTCCTCTGCCCATGACCCTGACTTGTGCCGCCTCTTCCCAGGACACCCCAGCAGGCGCAGGCTGCCTTTGGAGGACCAATCAGCTCCAAAACGTCCCTACGCAGAACCACACCCGAGAAAACAATTCAGGCCATGGCCATGTCCACGTGGGTGATTTACTGGAAATGGCTTTACGTGGGGTCCCTCCCATGCTGAGATGTGACCAGGCAGGGCGAGCCTGTGGGGCGCGTGCCCTGGGAGCCTGCGCCAGCGCTGCGGCCGGGCGCGGGGGGTGCACGAGGGTCTCGGCGGACCGGCTTTGCTCCCTGGAGCACTGAGCAGGCCAGGGCTGTGCTTCTCCAGAAAAGCTCCGTGTGCCGCAGAAAGCCACCACCTCTCCTCACTCTGCGGGGGGGCACGGCCTCCGCCCACTAGCACCGCCTCGTGAGGGGCGCCAGAATAAAACAGACCTTGGTGACACAGCCAAACATGACAGCACACCTGGGGAAGGGGACAGCCCCCACACTCGTTACCTGCAGGGACCGGGTACAGGGAACACGCAGGACGATGCCGCTACATACAGCGCCAGCTACGAGGGGCTGGTTATCCGGGGTGCGTCAAAAGTAACAGGAGTCACCCACCTTTAACCCACGGCGATTATGACAACGGTAACATCTAAACGCACAGACTGCCGTCTTTATTGAAAACAATATTTAATCTATAATCGTGACTTTTCTAATCACTGCACGAGGGGAAGGAAGTCCCTGCTTTCTCAGCTGCTACAGGAAAGAGTGACAGTCACCTTCTCGAGCACGAAACTGTTTGGTACGGTGACAGAGGCCGGATGCAGGGCCCTCTCCAGACAGCGCTACAGGAGTCTCAGAGGGAGGCGTAAGCCCCCGGTCCTCCTTCCTCGCCGTGTGCTCGCACGCTGGGCGGAGCTCTGGCTCTCTCTTCCTGGAAGGGCCCCAGTCTGCTCACGGGGACCCACCCTCCTAATCCTTTCCCAAAAGGACACAGTGAAAACACTTCAGAGAATAGAGTAACATCGAGGACTCTGCTGGATGTGAAATTCACAATGCCTGGTATCCAGTCAAGAAGCAGACGAATAGAACCCCAAACCAGGAGAAAAAGTGACCAATAGGAAGAAACGCAGAGACGCAGAGATGACAGAATTATCAGATAATGACCTTATAACACAGCTTTATAAGTGTTATAAACACGCCCAAGTTAGAGATTGTCGGAATGAAAAAAATAAAACAAAAAACAAGAGACCCAACCGCATATTTATGGTCTACAAGAAAACTATTTTAAGTATAAATACTCAGGTCACAAATAAAATGACTGAAAACTAGGTATTATGAAACTACTACGCAAAAGACAGTCGGGGTAGCCATATTAAAAACAAACTGGTCTTTAGAATAATGAATGTTAGAGAAAACTAGGGACATTTCATAATGACAGATAAGTCAATCTCTCAACAAGAAATAATAATTCTAAATGTGTACACATCAAATAACAGTGCTTCAAAATACATACAGCAAAAACTAATAGAACCGAATAGAGAACTAGACAAATAGAGAGGTCTCAAACGCCTCTCCCAGTAACTGCTAGAACAAGTAAACAGAAAGTAAGGATACAGCAGACTTCGAGAACACCACCAAGCAACTGAACTGAAGAGACATTTATATAACACTTTCCCCAACAATAGCAGAGCACAAAATACCTTCAAGCACATGAAACATTTTAATGGAATTAAAATAGACATCAATACAAGATATCTGGAAAAATCACAAACATGTGGCTGTTAAACAATACACTTCTGTGTAAGGCACGGGTTAAAGATGAATCGCAAAGGTAATTAGGTGGTGTTCTGGGAGACGATTAGGTTTAGATGAGGTCATGAGGGTGGGTCCTCATGAGCAGACTGGGGCCCTTCCAGGAAGAGGGACAGACGCCACAGCTCGCCCCAGCATGTGAGCACACGGCGAGGAGGCGGCCACCTGTAAGCCAGGAGAGCCTCTCCAGAGCCTGAGCACGCTGACACCCAGGTCTGCGACTCTAGCCTCCAGAACTAGGAGGAATAAACGTGTTTTTAAGCCACCTGGTCTGTGGTTTTTGGTACAGCAGCCCGAGCTAAGACACTCGGGCTCATGAAAACAGTATCTCAGGATGTGCCGTGAATCCTGAGAGATACTGGACAAGGTCAGCCTGCTTCCCTCAGCACACTGGCGAGGCCGGATGGTCTCCCACAGCAACTCTCAGAAGCTCGTAGCCAGCGGAGCCCGAAGCAAAGGCGCCTCACAGCACAGTCACGCCCCCGTCGCTCTCCAAAGAAGCCCACGAGCCCACGAGGCCTACACGGAGGTCTCCCACTATTTCTGGGGTGCAGTGAGTGGAACACTCCACAGGAATCCCAGAATGTGACTGCATCTGGTAATAGGGTCCTTGCGGGTGTGATTAGCTGAGGACCTGGAGATGGAGTCACCTTGGTCTACGGGAGGGCTCTAAGTCCAATGACTTGTGTCCATCTAAGGAGACGACAAGGGAACATGAAACGGAAGGCCACGTGAAGACGGACACAGAGATGGGAGGGATGTGGCCACGAGCCAAGGGCCTTCCACGGTCTCTAGAAGCTGGAAGAGGAAGGAGCCCTGGCTGGTCTGGCTTAGGGCAGAGCTGGGAGCCTGAACAGTGGAGGCTGTAGCATGCAGTCAGCCTTTTCACTGGAGGGCCTCGCATGTCAGTTAGGTAGGCCTCAGCTTTCAGGCCCCAGGGGGTCAGCCCCATACTCCCAGGGACTAGGTGAGCCAAAGTAAGGGTACAGCTCCATCAGTCAGGGTAAGGACATGCCCCTCCGCATCACAATTAGGGTCTGTTTCCCCTGCTGATTGGCCGGGCCAAGGACACGCCCCTCCGCATCACAATCCCCTGCTGATTGGCCAGGCCAAGGACACGCCCCTTACATGATAATCAGGGGCTGCTTCCCCTGGCAACCAGCCATCCATTCCTCCAATTTAACTTGCTAAATACTTGCGTGGGACACAGCTCTCACCTTGAAAGCATGAAAAAAATGAATGATGTTGAATTAATAACACACCCTCTCCACCAGCAGCCTTCTTTCCTAATAAGCTCAAGGTGACTTCCACAACCTGAACTGTGCTACCAGAAGACACCTTCAGAAAGAAAAGAAACGTCAGGGATTATGTTCTCGTCCACTGTTTAATGCTGGGAACAAAGCACTGAGTGAACGAAATGAACACCTAGATCCCGAAGGACGACTCTGTGTACATTTTCTGGATATAGTCACTGCACCCAGGACTCTAGTCGCTCACCTTTCCGGTGGAATTCAGTTTGGGCTCAGATAAAGGGGAGAAGGGAAGAATGCAGAATGGACAGAAAACAGTGCACAAAGCATGAGCTTTCAGGGTAGGAAGCCTGACGGTGTCATTGGCACTCCTGTGACCGGCACACCGCAGGCAGGAAGCCGACGGAAGAATGCGTTTCTGGCCCGGCGAGTCTGTGCACCGCCCGCCTCACTGGGCAGTCAGGGCGGCCTCTTCCTGTCAGCTCTCCTCCCTCGGGAGACGTGCAAGGTCTCATCGCTGCGTCTCACCCTAATCCTTTCAACGAGGTCCCTTCTGCCCTCTCCCCTGGTCTGACCCAGCACCCCTGCGTGACCTTCAGGTTCTCTCATCCACCGGAATCCTGGGCTTTTCTTTACACCCCTCGAGCTGTCACAGGCTTTGCTCCCAGTTGTGTTCCTGGTGTGTGGAAATGACCTCATGTTTTCAGAGTCAGACTTTGAAATCATCGATAAGTGCAAGACCAGTACAAGTTAAAACGAGGTCATGCGAAACAGTCTTATGCTAAAGAGCAAGGTTCACAGAAGCAAAAAAAAAAAAAAAATCAAACGGCTCCTTAACCCTTTCACCTGGAATCGGCGAAGAAGGTGAAGAGAAAGAAAAGCAGCCAGGTGACTTCCACAGGACTGACCTGCCTGCGAAGAGCTGGCTCCGGGCTCACTGTTAAGGTGCGCAGTCTGCATGGAATGGTCTGTGACCACCTGTGAAGATGCCTTCTGCACTGGACGCTGGGAGTACCGAATGAAGACACTGCATTGATGGCATCAGCAGGTAAAATTCATACTAAACACCTGTTAGTATTCTAGCCAGACTCCCAGACCGGCCGGATAAGACAGCGTATTTTCTTGGAACTACAGTAGAACACATCTCAAGGGTATCTTAGAATACAGGACAACCATTCTAGAAGGAATGCCCCTTGAAAAGCTTGGGCAGACAAGGAAGGAAAAAAGTTATGTGCATGCTGAACACATCATGGGTGCTTTGTATGTTAAGCAATGAATCGGACTCCAGGGCAAATGTTAACTGTAACGACAAATTTTTAGATTAATTAGAAAAAAAATCTGCAAATTATTAAAATCAGAAAATAAAAGGGGAGACATTGAAACCAATGCCCCAGAAATATAAAAGATTAAAGATGAATAATGTGAAAAAGTGCATGCCAACAAATTGGATAACCTAGAAGAAATGGATAAATTGCTAAGAACATATAACATATCAAGATCACATTAAGAAGAAATAGAAAGCCTGATCAGACCTATAAAAAGTAAGGAGATTGGATCAATAATCAGAGAAGTCTAGGTCCTCATGGCTTCCCTGGAGAATTCTACCAAACATTTAAAGAAGAGTTAACATCAAAAACCCTCCAAACTCTCCCAACAGACTGAAAACAGGGTATGTTCCCACATTCACTGTGAGGCCAGCATTACCCTGATAAAGCCAGACAAAGACGTTACAGGAAAACTGCAGATCAATACTTTACTACACACTGATGCAAAAATATTCAACAACATAGCATCATACACCATGACCACGTGGGATTTATTCCTGAATGCGGGGTCCGACCTAGGAAAATCAATTCGATATACCATATTAACAAAATGAAGGACAAAAAGCATATGATCATCCCAACCGATACAGAAAAAGCATTTGAGAAAACTCAACGCCCTTTAACAATATAAACACCAAAACTCGGACTAGAAGAAAACTTCCTCGAGATGATAAAGGCCACGTATGACAAGCCCTCAGCTGGTGCTACACTCGACAGAAAAAGGCTGAAACTTCTTCTCTGAGATCAGGAACAAAGTAACAATCTTTACTTTGTTAAGATTGTGAGTCCTAGTTGAGTCCTAGTCAGAGAAATCAGGCAAGAAAACAAATTTAAGTCAACCAAGTTGGACAGGAAGACGCGAAGTCATATGTTGGCGCATGGCATGATCTTACATTAGGGAACTAAGGACTCCACACACACGCGCGCCGTTAGAAATAGCGAGCACATTCAGCAACACGGCAGGAGACGCAGCGGCAGGGGGAATCGGATGCGTGCCTGTGCGCTGACGGCTTGAGAGAAAACAATGCCATTTACAGCAGCGTCAGAAAGGAAGAAGCTCAGCGAAGAACACAGAAGACTTATACGGTGAAACCACAAAACGTTGATGAAAGAAGTGTAAAAAAGATACAAATACATGAAAAACATCCATGTTCTTGGATTGCGAGACTTGATATTGTTAAAATGTTCACGCTATCCGTAGTGGTATACGTATTTGAAGCAATCCCTATCAAAATCTCAAAGGAATTTTTTCAGAAATACAGAAACCCATTCTAAAATTTACATGGACTCTCGAGAGACCCGAAATAGCTGAAACGATATTGAAAAAGAACGATCCTGGAGGCCTCACGCCCATGGTTTCAAAATGGACTAGGAAGGTATAGTCAACAAAACAACGTGGCACTGGCATAAAAGTGCATAAACCGATGGCACAGAACAGAGAACACAGAAGGAAGCCCTCGCGCATGTGGGCGAATGATCTCCAGCAAGGGATCCAAGAGCAGTCAGCGAAGAATGAGGACCCTCTTCAGCGCATCGTGTTGGCGAGACCGGGTATCCACGTGCAAAGAGTGAAGCTGGACCCTTACTTCGTGCCACACACAAAAATTAACCTAAAATGGACTAAGGACCTGGATGTAAGATCTAAAACTACAAAATTCCCAAAGGAAGGGAGGGAGAAAGCCTCATGACGTTGGATTTTGCGACGATGTCTCAGATATGACAGGAAAAGCACAGCCGAGAGCAAAAGCAGCCGCATGGACCTGCGTCACCCTGACAGAGTCCTCTGCGTCTGAGCACACAGCCAACAAGCAAAACGGCAAACTAGGGAAGAGGAGACCATCTTTTCAAGTCATCTATCTGATAAGGGGTTGACAGCCAGAATATTTAAGAATCCATAGACTCAACAAGAAAAAAAACAAATAACCCTATTTAAAAACTGGGCAAACGACTCGAACAGACATTCCTCCGAAGAAGGCATGCGGATGGCCAACAGCACAGGAAACGATGCTGCCCATCACCAGTCATCAGAGAAATGCAAATCGAATCCACAGGAGAAATCGCTTCACGTGCATTCACGTAGGTACTATCCAAAAAAAAAGCAGAGAAAGTAAGTATTGTTGATGGACGTGGAGAACTGGAACAGTCGTGGCCTGGGGGGAAAAATAAAATGGTGAGCCACAGCGGAAAACAGCACGGCGGTTCCTCAAAAGACTAAAAATAGAATTACCATAAAGCCCAACCATCCCTCTTCTGGACACGTACCCGAAAGAGGTGAAAGCGGGATCTCAGAGAGACACCTGCACCCCATGCTCCCTGCAGCGCTATTCACGACAGCCCCAAAGAGGAAACGGCTGGAGTATCCATGGACGGATGGATGGGTGACGACAACAGGGAGCGTCCATGCCACAGAAGAGCACTGAGCAGTAAACGGGGGGAGACCCTGCCCCACGCGACACGGACGAGTACTGAGGGCCCGATGCTAAGTTCCCAAGGCCAGGAGCAAAAGGACAAACACTACGTGCTGCCTCTCGTAGGCGGGACCCAGAGCAGGGAGTCACAGAGACAGAAAGCGGGTGCTGGGCGCCAGGCGCTGGGGCAGAGGGGCACGGGGGCTTACTGTCCAAAGGGGACGGTTTGCGTTCTGCAAGGTAAGCGGGGGCGGTGACGGTGACGTAACGTGAGCACACTTCACGCTAGTGAACGTGCACTCAGAAACGGGGAGGCGCTGCGTTTTAATCTACGGGTTTGCCGCTGTGGTTAAAGACAACGGTCGGGATGTATTTCCGCCGTCGCGGCTCGGGGGCTGACTGTGTGCGTGACCGGTGCGCAGGGCGCTGGGCGCAGAGCACCCCCCAGGACCGGCGCCCGCGGCCGGGGTCTCGGGGTTGTGCGCCCCAGGATCAGCGCACGCGGCTCTGGGCATGCCGCGCTGCAGGGAATTCTCTGCTCACACGGGACGTTCCATCTTCATCCTGCACCGATGCGGAGACGTAAATAACCATGACCACGACCCATACTCACAGGCCTTTAAATCCAAGTGCCTGCGGACAATGCAGCTTTTCTCCCTTCTTACCAGGATCCTAAACCGGAGTATTCACCTTTCTTCCCGGAAGAATCTTAAAACAGAAGTCCATTTTTAAGCATTCTTTGGTCCTGTAATCTAGAACATTCTTGATTTCACGTGTAGCAGAAAGAGCAGGCAGTTGAGTTCTGCTCAATCTTGAGTTAACAAGCCCCAAGAGAGAACAGCAAACCGTCTTTCCCACGAAAAATAAGTAAAGACAGGGGTGAGGGCATACAAACAGACACATTAAGAACGAATGATGCCTTTTACTTAAAAAAAAAATTAAGCTCCTTTGGGGAGATTTACCTGCTTGTTTATCATCAACTTGTTAAAGTTTGACTAGGTGCTGAGACATTAATCCTATACCGCATTTCAGAAAAAAAGGCAAAGCCACCTATTAAACTTTGAAGCAATTTTGTCCTGAATATAATCCTTACATGACACTGAGACACAGGAAATTCAAGCGTGTTTGCCCCTCAGGAAAGGGGAAAGGAAGGTGCCTGATTTTACGGAACCTCGGCAGGCGGGGCGGAAGCACAGCACGCAAGTCAACCAAGCTCCGCGGGGGCCTGGGCGCCCCAGACAGGAAGAGAGTTTCCACGACGTGACAGACACAGACGTGGCAGCCAGGTGTGCCCTGCACCGCCTCGGCCAGCGACGCGCAGCGACACCTCAGCGTGCTCGCAGGGGTCTGGGGACAGTGCGGGCTCACCTGGCAGGAGGCCCGCCGTGGGGAACAGCGCTTCGAGCCTGGCCTGGCTCTCTGCCACTAGCTCCTCCTTGGACATCGGCAGCTGCAGCACGTCTATGACGACCTGGGCCGCCTCGAAGGCCTTCTTGCCCATGACGAGGGACTTGACGTCCCAGCTGTACGTCTTCCCGTAGCGCCCACAGATTTCTTGGAACACCACTGAGTACAGCCGTTCCGTGTCTGCGGGGACAGGAGGGACAGGAAGATGGAGAGACGTTTAGGGTGCATGCTCCGTCACAGACTCTCCGCTAGACACGCACATGCGAGCACGCGCACACACACACAGTGTGGAATCGCGCTCGGGGAAGTGTGCTCGCAGCGACCTAGGGGAGAGGGACACGTGCTGGTCACGCGGCCTGCCGGCGTTCCTCCATCGCCGCGGCAACTCTGCCAAGTCGACGGAAAGCTGACGACTGGGAGACAGAAGTCTCCACGTGGCTGTGTTTTATGCAAACACGCACGTGTGTCAGCCCAAACGGGCATGACCAGCTGTTCCCAAGGGTGCCTCCCGACAGCACGGAGGGTCTGCGTGTGTGGCGCTCTGCTCGGAGGGACACGTCCCGTGCCGATGGCCGTAGCCCAGCAGGCGCGCCTGGCCGTGGTCTGCCGTGGAGCCCACGCGAAAGCAGACGCTTCTGCAGTGGCTGCGTGGGGAAAACACGTCCTGCGTTTCCCCCGACTCCACGGCTACCGCGCTCACAGCACTTCCCACAGGAGACGAGACGGGTGTGGTGTCAGCAGCACTCCGTGACACCAGCAGGGTGTCCTATGACAAATCGATTCTGACACGATCTGCCCACAGAGAGCATCAGATCCCGCAGGTTGAGGGCTCGGTCCCACAAAACCGCCCCCCACACACGCACTTCAGATGCCAATTACCAGTCCGGGTTGTCACCTGTGCTTCTGACAGGCAATAAATCAGAGGCTCCCATGCCGCCCTCCTGAGGATTGATTAATTTGCTAGAGCAGCTCAGAACTCAGGAAAACAGCTGACTTAACTGCGTCCCTGTTTGTTACGAAGGGCTGTGACAAAGGATACAGGTGAACGAACATCCGGATGGAAGAGCAGTAGGGTAAGGGACATGGGCCTCCACGGTCTCTGCAGGCGTGGACTCAGTCAGTGCCCGCCAGCCCCGAGGGACAGTCGAGCGCGAACCCCCCCTCCAGCCCCTCTGGACCACGGGAGTCGGGCCCCAGGCTTCTGATCACAGCTTGGTCTTTCCGGTGACTAGCGCCCATCCAGCACCGCCCAGAGTCACCTCGGTTAAGCGAAGGATGTCCCTATCACCGAGGGACAACCCCGGGGTCTGGGAGCTGCGGTAGGAAGCGGGTCGGACGCCGAGCAGGCAGCGGCTGAGCCAGGCCGTCGCATGTACACGCTCCCTGCTCAGGAGCCGAGCTGCGTCAGGTTAATTTCCACACGAAGTCAGCAGCGCATTTCACAGACGATGGCCGCAGAAGCCACTAGAGGAACGTACTGCGGCCATGCAGACGTCATCGCCCCGCGAAGCCCTGCAGCTGTCGGTCTGGGCAGCTGCTACAGATGAGGCGGTCAGCTGAGCATCAGATGGACATGGGAACCCGGCCACCTGGCGTGCTGGCCAGAAAGGCTGGCACTGTCATCAGGAGCAGCACACTTGGTGCCCAGGTGGGCAGACTTAAGGCACTCAAGGTCATTAACTGCTACGGCAGGCATCCGTGCACCTGGAGGAAGGCTATGCACAGTGGCCTCTGAGCTTCGTTTCCTTCTAATGCTGAATAAAGAAATATAAACATATAGATAGATAGATATCTTTATTTAAAGATATATCTATATGTATACATATACATGTAGATAGATATATCTATAAATATAAATAGATATATCTATTTATAGATATAAATATAGATATAAATATAGATATAAATATAGATATATCTACTTATATTTATAAATATAGATATATCTATCTATATAGATATAGATATCTATCTTTGGAATGTATCCACGAAAGCACCATGCCACCCAGGCACATCGCACGCACATGTGCAAGCTTCACAAACACTTGTCAACCCACTGCCCGGCATGGCACAGAACAGAAAACCTTGTGCCCAGTTCCGGAAACCATAAACTTCTGGAAACTGAAGTTTTCACTTAGCAGACAATCTGACCTGGAGTGCCAGGAGGTGTTTTTAACGATTGATATTTATTGCCCCATCCTGAGTCATCATATACTTTCCCATATCAATGGAGAATATCAATGGCTTTGATAATGGGGGCTATCCCAGGACCCCCCAGAAGTGTATAAGTCACACAACACATGTGTTCTAATACCTCTGTAAAATAATACTTAAAAAATATAACTAGAACCGGCTCCATGGGGTTTGGGAAAGGAATTCTGAACCCACACAACTGAGGCCTGTACACTGTGAACAAGGTTTCCAAAGCTTTTCCTCAAACTAATGTATCTTGAAAACAGTCTTACGTTTATAGTTTCCAATTCCGAGTGGGCCGGGGCCTTCTCAAGCCAGTGTTGTGTGTTTCGGATAGCTTCGTTCCTTAAAGGTACAAAATCCACTCCCACACGGAAGGGCCCGCCTTGAGCTACGATCGGGGTCACCGCCTGGCAGACAAGGTGTTGCTGTCGCAGCTCTCTCCCTGGAGGCACAGCCATGCTCTTAACGCGGCAAGAACTACGTAAGCCAAATGGGAAATGGCTTTAATCATAAAAGCTCGGCACACGGCACATTTTGGTAAGAGTGGTGATGTCGTTTTTCTGAGCCGTTCTGATGGTCCGGAGTAGGCGGCTGATAACTGAATAGATTGTTTTTAAATTCATGGATTTTGTTCACCTCAAACGTTCTGCACTGGTTCCCTTACCCCATTGGTTCTCAGAGTACAGTCCCTGGGCCAGCAGCTTCGCAATGCAGATTCCTGGGCCTCAGGTCAGCTCTGCAGTCAGAGGCCCCGCCCAGGAGAGGCAGGTGTGTGCTCAGCTGAGACCTGCCTTTATGACATGGCCTTTTTACTGAAGCCAGTCGCTTTAAGAAATGGCGGTGCTTTAACCAAGGAAGCTTAGTTTTAATGATTCTACGTAGCGATTTATTAGTAGAAGTTAAAGAAAAAAAAATCTGTGAGCATGTGACACTCGCTGTGTATGCTTTCCTTGCTATTACGTCTCAGTACGAAACTGTCATTTTTGTTTGTTTGTTTCTTTTCCTTACCCCCAAACCACAATTTGTAATGAGAGACAGACTGCAAAAATAAGAAATCCCGAATATGCGCCATTCTTCCTGAAGGGAATCGCAGCGGACGACTCCAGTGAACTGGAGGCCTCCCCCCCATGGAAGGAAGGTAAGTGGGGACAGCGCCCCGTGAGAAGCGACGGCAGTGGAACCCGACGGCCGTGGCTGCAGGTGTGCAAGGACACGGCTCCTCTAGAAACACACCGAACAAGCTCCAGGTCTTTATTTTTTATTTTTTGCAGAAATACGTGTCTTGGAATAAAAATCGGGGATTCCTACTGGGGCTGAACCTGTGCCCAGGAGCACGAGTTGGCCACTGCTGAGGGCTCCTGATTTCACTCATGTCTGCATGCCGGAAAAAACATGTGATGTCAACCAGAACCCAAACCAACCTCAAATGGAATTCTCCCCCACATTAAAATTCAGCCCAACTTTCAAACGACTCAGCACAGACGCCTTTCTGCGACAAACATTTGTAAATTGGAAACATCCTGTGTTACGAAACAGGACACTGACTAGACTCAGATGCAAATGATCTTAAGAAATCAGATATGTTGGGCGTGCAGAAATGACACGTGCTTGAAATACGATCAATTCGATTAAGGAAATACTTATTAGGCCTTTGATGGGCACTGACGAAAATGACAACTGGGACCAAAATAGTCCTTACTAAGTATAAATTAGCGACCAGAACTGAAAAGTTCATTAACGTTTGCTGGAAAAAAAAAAGAAACAGTCAAAGACTGCAAAAGAAAAGGAAACTTTTGCACACAGAGTGATTAAGAAAATGCCAGCACATAAATCAGAATGTTTTTCTCAGCTGAGACCTGCTGCAAGGTCACCCTCAGCTGACCCCAGTGACCAGAGCCCAAGAACTAGACAGGAAAAGGGAAGTCGGGCGGGGGGTGTTGGAAGTCGAAGCTGCTATCAGAAGCAGCGGGGAAGAAAAGTGTTGACAAGGACGGTGATCTGCTCCCCAGAAACACTGCGGGCCCCACCGAGGATGCTCAGTGGCCCCTCGCGTCCCCTCGCAGCGTGCAGGCGCCTGGCTCACGCTGCACGGACCCGTGCCAGGCTCCGCTGCAGATGGCCAACCTGTACCACGGGCATGCGTGCCCAGGGCGGTGCCTCCTTGCGTGTCGGGATGCAAATGACTGAAATGCATAATTAACAAGCATGGAATTATGAGTCCAGTAATACCTGCCTCAAATTAGAAGCTGGCCTGCTTTCAGTATTTGATGTTTCGCTTGCCATGGCTGGAAGCTATCTGTTTTGAACTGTAAAGAAGTAATTATAATTGTGATCTCTTAAAAGAAAGAGCAGCGACGATCATTTAGTCGAGTGATCGTTTGGTAAACGAACACCTCTGATGAGCATTTAGCATGATTCAGTGGCGTCGTCAATTATTTCATTTAATAGGCAGGGGTACTGGTCTAAGAGTTGTCTGTTTGTTTTTTCTACTGGTGACCATATTAAGGTTTTAAAAAAATCATTTTAAAAATGAACTGCTTCAAAAAACGTTGCTGGATCACACACATGTGCGTGCATTTGGGGGAACATGAAGACTGGGTCTCGGATCACAAAGCTGAACATGGAAGCAAGGCTGTCAGACGTCGGGGAGGAAGCCCGGAGGGCAGCTGTGGACCCATGGGCTGGGGGGCAGGCTCACGCCTGCAACGCCACGAGCAAGAGCCACAGGAAAACATGGGCAGAGGGGCCTCGTCCAAGTGCAAGGACGCGGCAGAAAATGAGCACAACCCGCCGAGCAGAGAAGATGTGCGGGGCTCGCAGGCAGAACTGAACTTCACAGCTCGGCGATCGGGAGACCCAGCAACAGGCCCCCAAAGATGCTCAGGTCCTAGTCCCGCAAAACCGTGGACACGTGACCTCGTGCGGCAAAATGGCCTTTGCAGGAGTGATAAGGATCTTGAGATGGAGACACTATGGTGACATCTGAGTGAGTCCAACGGAGTCTCAAGGGTCCGTATGACTGGGAGGCAGAGGGTCAGAGTCGGAGGGAACTGAGCAGAGGCTGAGTGAAGTGGGGCCACAAGGAATTTGGGGATCTCTAGAACAGGGGTCCCAACCCCCGGGCTGCGGACTGGTACCGGTCCGTGGCCTGTTCGGAACCGGGCCGCGCAGCAGGCGGGGAGCGGCGGGCAGGCGAGCGAGCTTCGTCTGCATCTGCAGCCGCGCCCCGGCGCTGCGGCACCGCCTCAGCCCAGCCTCAGATCCTCACAGGTTAGACGGTCATAGGAGCCCCGCGTCCAAGGTGCCACAGAGGCTGGGGACCGCTGCTGCAGACGCGGAGGACACAGGAAAGGCCAGGGCTTCCAGGAGGAGCTGCCAACGCCTCGGTGCTGCCCATCGAACCTGGTTGCGCGCTTCTGGCGCCCGGAACCACAAGGCAACAAATCTGGGCTGCTCTACGCCGCCAGGTTTGTGATCATTTGTCACAGTGGCAATAAGAAACTAACACATAACGTGAGACGAAGTCGCTGTGGAGAAGTTCAGCGGTTTCCTCAAGGGTTCCGTGTAGGCCGAGGGCAGCAGCACGAGCAGCGGACGACAGAGCTGGAGGACGCGGCGACGTGCGTGAGCTCCAGAGTCATGCTCCGTGAACGAGCGCACTCTGTGTGTGATTCCACGGGAAACTCTGGGAACCGCAAAGTAGCCTCTAGCTTCAGGAGCAGACTGGCGGCCTTGGGACGGAAGGAGGACGGGACAGAGGGGTGGGGGCACAGGGAAACGTGGACGTGTGGAAATCTCGTCACGTTGAGTGTGCAAGCGTATCCCAGCTAAGCCCAGGTATCCCCGGTCGCCACTGGCTAAAGTGACCTGACTGCACTTGAAACTTCCCCTGAAGCCCGAGGTGGCGGCAGCTTCCACGCAGCTCTCCACATTCCTTCTCAAACTGTCACTGCTCTATTGCTGAAGAGACGTTTGCTGATTCCATCAAAATCGGATCTTCAAGTTCTCAAAACACGGGCGATGCTGCACAACGTGGCCTGAGCCCTCCAGGACTGGGGACGATCGCACGCCGTGCTGGGGGAGTGTCGCCCACATCTGGGAATTCATCCCACAGGATGGTGCCACTTACTCTTGGAGCTCTGTGAGTCACCCCTCCCGCCACGCCTACGTTGTGCGGCCCCGAGCAAGTTCCGCACCCTTTCGCGTGTAATTATGGGGCAGGTGGGCTGCAAGGGGTCATTTAAGACAGGAGGAGGAAACGAGCTGCCCGCGGTGACGGCCCGCCCAGTCCGAAGAAACAGAGGCGATGCCCGCAGAGGAAGGACCCGCAGGTAGGTGGGGGGCCGGAGGCAGGCGAGCGTGGGACAGGACAGGACAGTGGGGCAGGTCCATTCCAGGCACGCGGGGGGCGCGGGGTTGATAAAGAGCAGCTGGTCTGGATGTGTAAACTCAAGGAGCTACGAGATCTTCTAGCTAAGCTGCCCGGTGAGTCTCAAAACCTGCACACACGGCCACTGCAATCATGCCTGCACAGTCCTCGTGCGAGAAGCTGTGACACATGCTGAGGAGGAAGCGCCACGTGGGGACTGGCGACGCGGCTCTGTGCCACACACGTGCACCCGTCCTCTCTTTTTTTAAAAGTGCACGTTAGCAGGAGGTCGCACACACAGAAAAGGCTCTTCGAGTCACTCTGCTGCAGTGCCAGGTGTCGGGGACAGCTCCCTCTGCTATCCCCGACCCTTCTCACGCTTCCTACGCGGACGTTTCGAAGCAGAATCATGGAGGGGGCAGATTCCCAGCGCCTTTAAGGAGGCGGCAGGCAGTTTCTGCAAGAGCATATTTATCCCCCCTCACCCCGTTAGAAACGTGGGCTCCGACGGCAGTTCGTCCTGCTGCGGCATCTGTGTGGGGCCAACGCGGGGTAGGGCGGCTGGGTGGGAGCCTGCAGGACTCGGGGATGGCTCCCCCATTTCCCGGCAATGATCTGGAAAGACGGGGCGGCCCAGAACCTTCAGATTTGCATTCTGGTCACCCACTTGCAAGCCAAAGTATATCTGGGAAGTACAGTGTACGAGAGCGTATTCCCGGTTCGTAATGCCCACGTACTGCGCAGCCCGCACACAACAGCGAGAAGGAACGGAAGTAAACACACACTCGACGACTTTCCCCCAAGAGGCTTCTCCCCAGCTCACATTTACCCGAGACTGTCACGAGAGTGACTTTATGATTTTGTCTCTATTTCCCTTCTCAGCATTATTTTACAATTTGAATAGAGCTTATCGAACCAAAAACAGTTCTAACTTGACTGTGGCATTTGGCCCAAGAATTTATTTTTTGTTTTGAAATACATCATCCAGCAAGGTTTGGAAACAGGTAAAACTGCAACACCTGCTGACCGTGAATGTCTTGTGGAGCACGAGCCTATGACCAATTCAAAAACTTTTTGGCACTCTCTCTAAATTATGCCAAATCGCTTTAAAAAGACACCAACGATCAAGCGCTAACATTGGCTTTTTAATGCCTTAAAGCAATAGTTTACAATGGAGAGTGGTTTTTCTCCATTGTGGGACATAAAAAATAAGATAAATGTGTTTTTTGTAAATATTTTTTTCTCCTGATTGAAAAGACAACTGCGTAGGGTGATAATTATAAACCTCTGCAACGTGCACGTGATGTGTGAAGGCGCCATCTTTATGCCGGAAGCCACGTGGAGGGGGCGGGGCAGGCGCGGGGGCAGGGGCAGGCTTCTGCACACCGCTCACTGTCATCCTCAGAGCGTCCACTAAGAAAGTAACTAAAACTATACGTGAAAAGAAATGACAAGAGAAGTACACCGGTGAACTAGAAAATATGTGGATAATGTAAAAGAAGAAAATAAAGGAATAAAGAAAAAAATAAGTTACATAGAAAACACATCACAAATTCCATACAGAAACCTTACCTTATCAATAATGGCATTATACCTACATAGGTTTCATCCGCGTGGGTCCACTGATATGCAGGTTTTTTCAATAAATAATGTCAATGTATTTTCTTTTTTGAATTTCTTAATATTTTTCCCTAGTTTAGTTGGTTGTAAGAAAACAAAATATAATACCTATCGTGTACGAAGTACGTATTAATTAACTGTTTCTGACGTGGTAAGGCTTTATTTTCTATTGCGTGGGACAGGGGTCAGCAACCCAACACCCAAGTTGTTCAAGGGTCAATTGGAAACGGTTAAACTCCCCAGTTAAAATGTATAAACTGGCAGAATGGATTAAAAAAGGAAAAGATGACCCAAGTATAATACTCTGTGCACGAAGCACACTTTAGAGTGCAAGGTGCAACAAGGTGGGAAGTGCAGGGATGGAAAAGATGCCACGCGCAGACAGAGGGCACGCAGGGTCCGGGCCGCGGCGTCCTGCAGAGGGGACTGACTGACGGCGAACATTCACACTAGACACGAAACGACAGAGACGTTTGACAACGAGGAAGAGGTCGTTCCATCCAGCAGATACGGCGACTGCAGACGCGTATGAACTTGACGAGAGAGCCCAGAACACGCGAAACGAAGGCTGACAGCCCGCAGAGGTTTCGACGAGAACAGCGGGAGACGGCAATGCCCACTTTCAGCTAGACCAACAACGCGCAGGGAGATGCAGACTGGCTTAACCAGGTCACCTCTTAAACGCCATAAGTCACCGAGACGTCACAGACAGCTAGAGGGCACTGCGGCCAACCCTGACAAAACGCGCATCCTCTCGAGCTCGCATGGACCACGTTCCGGAAGGACGATGTGCTCGGCCATGAAACACGGCTCCATAAACGCACGACGCCTGAAGTCAGAGCAAGGATTTCCCCACTCCACGGTAAACGGAACTCGAAATCGGGAACAGGAGAAAATTTGAGACATTCGTACACGTGGAAATTAAAAGGACGCACAGCCAAGGAGTCAGTGGTCAAAGAGGGAACCGCAAGGGAGCGCAGAAGACAGTCCGGGCTGAGGGAGAAGGAACACACGTCGGACGGACAGCCCTCCCTCCAGCGGCTGCTCACGAGCTGTCAGAGAGCACGGTGCCTCCGCCTTTGTGACGGCGACGTCACGGCGGGCTGCACGTTCGCTTTCTGACCCGGGCCGCGTAGGGCCTCGTAAGGTGTCGCGGGCAAACTGGAGGAGGGACACCCAGCAGGCCGTGGGACGGCAGGCACAGCCCTCCCAGGGCCTCGCGCAGGCCTGGGAAGAAGCGTGCATCCTATGAGCACGGTCGGTACCTCTCGCTTCTGTTTATAACCCTTCCGTACGGGAAGCGGCTTCCGATCACCCAAGGACGGCACAGCCAAGTTACCCCAGGCCCTGCATTCACACGCCAGTGTTGGTGCAAATGAACGGTGACAGGGAAGGAATTCAGAGGAGCGAGCAAGGCCCGGGGCGCCGAGGCCAGGAATAAGGCAGACTGGGCAGCTACGAGAGTGCGCACTGCCCGCCCGGGCCCCACCGGCTCTGCTGGGCAGCCGGCCACCGCGCATCAGGGCGACCGCGTGGGCTGTAGCTGGACTCGGCTCCTGCAGGGAAACGGCATGGGGAGCACAGCTGTCACGCGGGAACCCAGGACAGGCTCCATGGCCTTTGGCACTGCTGGCAAACAGTGTCTGAACATAATGAGAGAGAGCAAGTCCATGGGAAGAGGCGCCAGGGTGCAATTAGCCACACCCCCCGTTTCATTAGCAGCGGTTAACAACACGGAGAGATCACAGGGCACACAGCACGTCACGTCCGTGCTCCTGTGCTGATTCCCATCCTCATGCGGTCGGTGCGGTACCGAGGACGCAGCATGTGCGGACGGCAGCGTCCCAGACACTGCGTGCCACTCGCCCTTTCCGCCATGTCCCTCAGTCCTGAGCCATCACTCAGACAGTCTGCATGGGGTCCCCGTCGACAAGCACGCCACGTCTGGGCACTGTTCTCAGTGACGCCGCTCCGACCAGTCTGCACCATAGCACCCCCTGGCTGGCCTCCCAGCACCCCAGCTCTGGTCCCCCACAGCGCCAGCAACAGCACCCTTCAGTGTGTCAGCGTCCCCTTCTCCACCCACCCAATGCCTACCGCTGCGCCTGGAGCACAGGCGAAGCCCTGTCCCGGGAGGCACCCTGGACGCGCCTGCCCAGCTCCTGTCCCCAGCTCCCGGTGAGCGGGGTCAGCTTGGCAGAGAAACGAGAACCAACAGGACGGACGACGGCAAATTCTCCCCGACGCGCACCCTCTGCGCCCGACCTCGTGCTGGAAGCGCAGGGGACGGCTGTGCCCCCACCTGGCACCCGCCTGGGGACCGCGCTCGGCGCCGTGAGACCTGTGACTCCACAGCTCAGACAGTCGCTCCTACGCCCCACACACGCTCCGCTCTCTCGAGAGCTCTCGCGGGCCGCCCTGTCCTGCTCTGACCCCACACGAAGCCCAGCAGCTGCGGGCCGCCCGTCTGCAGACATCTGTACCCGCCCGCAAGGCTGGCGGCATCAGGCCATCTTAACTGCCTCGGGCGGCCGGCCACCTGGATTGCTCCAGTGACCCAGTGGGCAGCTGTGACTGCAGTTCTCAGGCCACCATCGGCCGCAGAGGTCAGCACAACCGGTTTGAGGAGATGGCAGCGAGATTCGACTGCGGCTTCGAAAAGGAATCAGTCCATCGGGTGGCACCCGGGTGACCCAGAAGTGACTCGCATGCTGTGTGCGGCCACACACCCGGCTCCCGCGGCCCGGGCTCGGAGTGAGCTGCAGAAACGCTCTTCTGCGGGGCAAGCGGAGAGCAAGCGTCAGGGAGCAGCCTAAGGCCGGCGGAACTCCTGTGACAAAGGGAGCGGGCCGCCCCAGGGCAGGACACCGGCTGCGGGCGGCCCCTCCGCACGCCGTCTTCCTGCAGATCTCTGATCACGGTTTCGGCCGCAGAGCACCCACTCCGACAGCCCCGCGTCTGTCAGCACCCACATCCGGCTGTGACAAAGGCGTGAGGCGGCGCCTGTCAGTCAGTGCCTCTGAAGCTACGCCGCTGAGCTTGCGAAGCGTCAGCCCCTCGCCCGCGGAGTGGCCGGTTCGGCAGCCGCCGCGCACCGCTGGCACCGCTGGCGAGCTCAGGGTTCCGGGAACGGGGCGAGCGGAGCGCCCCGCGGCGGACGCGCGGGGAAGGCTCTCCGTCACCGCTACTGCTCCCCACGGGGAAGCAGACTGACAACCCAGGGAGGTCGGGCGTGGCAGGACGCCACAGAGGCTCCGAGGTGCAGAGGAGGGAAGCACTAGGAGTGCTGGCGCGGGAGGGACAGGGGGTTGGCCGGGCTTCGTGCTGCCCCGAGGCCTCTGGGCAGGAACGCTGGCCCTGGCTCCCTGCTGGCTCACGCCCTGCCGATGCAGCCCCAGGGCCAGGCGGGGGCGTCCGCAGGGATGAGTCTTTAGGGCAAGCGCACTGGCTGAGGTCATGAGTTCCCAGGAGAGCGCCAAGAGTCAAGGGGTGCAAGGCAAGGTGACAGCACCCCCAAACAGAAGTGAAGAGGGCGGAAAGGTGAGCGGGACACAGAACAGGAATGCTCCGTGAGAGAGAAGACAGACACCCAAGGACGGAGTGGGGACGGGGGCAGGGATGCAGACAGTTCTAGAAATCTGAGGAGAGAGTGCGCACTGCAGCTGGCCACAGGGAAGCCATGTGCCTCTTCAAGAAGCCTGGCCGAGGCGGAGACAGAGACAGAGACGTGTACTACGCCGAGGCCGTGCGGGTGAAGCGGTGTCTGCTTCTGCCTCAATGACAGGCGTAGCACACTTTACGCTGAGCTAAAAAGGCATGAGCAGAAAAACAAAAAGGGCAGCAGCAGCTGACAGTCAGGGGACAAGGAGCAAGCACCTCCCCGTGCAGGAAAGGAGGCCCGGGACCCCGCACGCGGAGGCGCCAGCCTCAATGGGACCACCTCACTCGAGCGCGGAGAAGAACTGGCGGCTGCGGGGGCCGTGCACACAGCCCAGCGAGCTCACCGATGCGCACTAGCCTTGCCGGGCACGCACGCAGGACACACCTGGAGCCCCGGCCCCGCCAGCAGAAACAGATCGTAAGAATCAAGGCAGGTGCGCCGCGCTCATCCCTCAGCATTGCAGGTGCCGTCGAGGGAAGACGTAAAGCCTCCGGGCACCGCACGGACGGGTCGCCCACTTGCTAAGCGGGGCACCATTTTACTGACCTCATAACGTACACTACGGCTTCAAGAAGGGCTGCATGACCATGACGTATGCCGGCGGTTGAATCTCTCTCGCCAAATGACACTGGACAGCACAGCAAGGACCTTGGGCCAGGTATCCACCTGGCTTCCGTCGGACTGCTTTGCCAAAGCCAAGGGGAAAACACTTTCTCGAGCAGAAATGGACTGCGCTACAATCACAACGTGTTTGGGGAAATTCACATCTGACACCCGAAAGCAATGAGAGAGCACCGGCGTCTGCACTCTGAAACCAGGGCGCCCCCTCCCCTCCCCCCAGCAGGAAGGGAGCCGAGGGAAGGTTCTGACACCAGAGTCTGTAAGTGTGGGTCGCCAGCACTCGCGCAGCTGGCTGGTGTGGGATGATGTCATTGTGCCTTCCAGCTACAGGCTGCTATGGATCCTTCCACATCTCGCCCACATGTCTGACAGGTCCCCTGGGCATCTATGGAATGAGTGCTCTCGGGACTTCCGGGGACTTCCGGGGACATGTCCTGGGGGCGTTATTTCCCTACCTCTTTAACGCTACAGTAAACCTCCACCACCCCTGAAAAATGACAGAGCGCAGCTGATATTTAAACTATACTAGTTGGAAAAAAAAAAGAATCAGAGGAAACAGTGAATGATCAGAAAGACAAAAGGGAACTCAGAATCCCCAGCACGCAGCCTTTCAGGGGAAGAAGGCAGCGCAAAGGGAGAAGGAGTTCAAGAGAAAACGGAACCGCGCTCCGCAGCAGACTGAGGATGGGGACGGAGGGGACGCGCGGGAAGGGCACTGTGCCCCTATGCCGACAGGCCCTGCTGAGCGCTTGACTCCAGTGTGATCGACTTCTGGGGTACTCTGGGCCCCAGACAGGGAAGCTGGCACTTGCAGACTCTTGAGTGCTGTCTTTGGCCGACAGGAAGGTACGGGACTGAGAACAGGCACATAACAGTCATCTGTCCTTCTCTGAAGTAGAAGCCACATGTCACCCGTTAAAACCCTACAACCCCTGTGCAGTTATGGAGACACGGTAAACTGCCATCAACCACGCAAATATGACTCCCTAAAAGATCTAGCTTATTTTCTGCTGATGCTTTTAAGAATTTTTTTAAGAATTGCAGAATGTTTAAGAATTTTTTCTTAGCTAATTTTTGAAGGATTCTAAAAAGTTACTATATTTATAAGACACCTAGAGAACAAGTTACATATAGCACATTTTACACACAGCATAATTCCTAATTCTGGATATTCTTAACACCCACCCTCTGCCTGGCCCCGTTATCGACAGTAGACGGCCTACGTGGCTTCCTGAACCTGTGGACCATGCTGCCCAGGGCAGTGGCCACTGGACAAAGGTGGCCAGTGTGCCCTGAGAAGTGCTGAGTGTGGCGAAAACACGCATTCCAAAGACCAGGTACCGAAAAGGAATGTAAAATGTCTCAACGGCTTTTCTCATGCATTATGTGGTGAATAACAATTTTTTGGATGCTGGGACAGAAAAAATGTCCCATTCAAGTTCATTTCATCTGCATCATTTTAAAGCTGCTCCTAGAAAACTTGATGGGGTCCTGTGTCTTAGTGCTGCCCTAGTCTAAAGGACAAACTCCATGTCTTTTGAAGAGGCTGGGCCCACCTCTCGAGCTCCTAATTTCAGCTATGTACAAAGTGGATAATCTTCGCTCTCGGGAGCTGAGATATACTGTTTAATACTTATCATCTTTCTCCTTCCTTCAAAATCTTGCTCTGGTCAATAAGTCGCCTCAGTTCCCTTCTGTCCTTCTCTCCTTCACCTTGGAGAGCCGAAATGATTGCCTAGATCACAGCCCTCTGTTACCTTATGTCAACAGAAACTCGAATTGTCTTTCCTGTTTGAAGGGATTACACACAGCACCATACGTTTCAAAAACACTGAAAAGTTCTTATCGACATTTCTGCAAAAATCTCCCTCTACTTCCTCATTCCCCTCTGATTAAACAAGTTTCTCCTGTAATAGTAAAAATTTCCCCATGAAACTATTTGTTCTTAATTTCACTTCCCTGAGAAAGGAGTATCAAGTCTAGAGTATCAGGCATAGACTATCAAGCACCTGGGCTACAGCGACAAAGAACTTTAGGAGAAATGTTTTCAAAAGTCCAAAAAGCACACCAACTGCAAAATAATTCATTATAAACTGACTGCATGTTGTTAAGCCAGTAACAGATACAAGGAAAGGGTGGTTAAGAATTAAGAGCAGGCATTACTGGGTAGGTTAAATGAGGTAAACTAGCACATTCTGCAATGTTCCGTTTCATACATTTCATTAAAATTCAAAACAAGCAACGGTGAATTTCTAACCAACTTCTGCAAGACTCTACCACCTCGAAGAGCCAGGGCAGGAAAGGAGAAACAGGGCAGGAAACGGGGGTGGGAGCAGAGCTAGGTCTTATCTTCCCAAATGCTACTAATTCTTGGTTTTCTAACCAATTCAGAGGAGTGGGTAACAGTGCCAAGGTGATAAACCATGATACTTGCCTTAGCTAGCAAAGAGGAGGCCCCGGTTTGTAACGACCCCTGCAGGTACTGCCACCTAAGCCACATCCATCACTTCGGGGGATGGCTTTGTGTGGAACCCAGAGTCCAGAGTGAGCATCTAGGTCACCGAGAAGTTTAATAAGTTTAATTTTAAAGAGACATCTCGGCTTGAATTAAAATTCATGAGACTCCCACGACAGGATCTCCGGGTCTTTCATTAGAGGGTAAGGAATTTATTTCATGATTTAACTTCCTGACCACCTGAGCCAGAAAATTCTTGTCTACAAACTATACTTATGAACCCTAGAAGCTGTTTGAACGTGGAGTCATGTCAGATGTAGTGGCTGCGTAGAGCATTCTGTCCACTTATTGACCTCTGTGGGGAATTTCTGCCCCCTTAGCATTCATACATTTATCTATCTCTCTGGGTCCATAAAGACTTTTTTTGTGTGTGCCTTTTAAACAATCTAGCAATACGGTCAGTGGGGGACAAGGTCGCACATGGATCTGGAATCATTTCTCACTGTTGCTCCTTCTTAGCTGTGTGACCTCAGGCAAGCAACTTTACCTCCTTGAGTTGCAGTGTCTTTGTTTTTAACTAGTGGATGCAGGATTTTACCAGAGGAAGCGATAATGTGCACGCCACCTCCGGTCAGCAGTCCATGTAAAGTATGTGGACATTTTGAAAGTCCTAGGAAGCCTCCTGGAGACCATGAGGCCAGGCTCTGGGTAGCACTCAGGGCAGGTCTCTCTGGAGCTTCAAACCGGGTGTTTTATTCCTTGGTTTGTACTTGACTTCGGTTTAGCTGGTGAAGTTCGGGCCCACCCCAAACGCCCAAGGGACTGTTCAGTGCACACCCAAGGACCGACAGTCCATCGGACCCCAGGGCACAGCGCGCTTCCCAAACTTTCGGTCACTTGGGCTAAAACGCAGACTCTGCTAGGGCAGGGGTGGACTCGGGCCCCGGTTCTGCGCTGCCAGGTTGCTCCCAAGGGACGCCTGGCAAGTGATGCGGGTCTCTGACCAGCCACGCCACTCGGCAGGGCCGCCCCACCTCCACGCCACACGCGTTAGGGGCTGGGAAACGTGTGGGGCTGTGGGGCGGTCCTGTGCTTTGCGGAAGGTTCCACAGTGGCCCTGCCTTCCACTCCCTAGATGTCAATACCCTGCCCCCCAACGAGGACGGTCCAAATGCCTCCAGACGTTGCCAGATGTCCCCAAACCGGCGGGTTGAGGACCACAGCGCTGCACGATGCTCCAAGCAAGGTGCGTGCACCTCGGCGCCCGCGACGGCAGCTCCGGGACGGGCGGGACAGGGTCCTCGAGGCCGCCGTGCAGACGGGGAAACTGAGGCCGGGCGGCGGTCGCAGCAGCCCCGGGCTGACGCAAACCTCCCGTCTGCGCTGGGGTCCCCGAGGGCCGCGCCCTCACGCGCCGGCCCCCGCGTACTCGGTCCCCACGCGCGGCCACCAGAAGTGAAAGTCGCGCGAGGCGCCCGAGTCGCGCGAGGCGCCCGGGCCGCGCCGCCGCCACGCGCGCCGCCCGCCCCGGGGTCCCCGGCACGGCCCCGCTGAGGCCCCCGGCCCCGGGAGCCTGCGCTGCTTGCGCGGTTTTCCTTGTACAGTTTTCGCGGGGGGCGGCCGCAGGCTACGCACCCAGAAGGAGGCCGTCCAAGTCAAAGAGTAGGTGGGTGACGGGCCGCGGCGGGGAAATGGACGCCGCCATTGTGTCGCCTTCCGGCTAGGTAGGGGCAGGGAGGAGGCGCGCGCGCCCGTTGATCGCGACGGTTCGCGCGTCCCGAGACGCTCTGCGCACGCGCGCCCCGGGGCCTCGCAGAGCGTCGCGCGCTTCCGACGTCTTGGAACGCGCGCTCTCAGCCGCGCGCACGCGCCCCAAGACGGTGTGCGCACGCGCGCTCCGGGCCCTCGGGAAGCGTCGCGCGCCTCGGGCTTCTTGGAACGCGCGTTCTGAGCCGCGCGCACGCGCGCTCCCGGTCTGCCGGCGCGGCCCGAGGCGCTCTGCGCACGCGCGCCTCGGGCTTCTTCGCACGCGCGCTCCGGGCCTCACCGGCCTGTCCCGCGCACGCGCGCGTCGGCTGCTCGCCCAGGTCGAGGCGGCGGAGCCGGGACGGGACGCGCGGGACGGGCGTGCACGCCTTCACCCCGGCCCCGCTCCCTTCCAACCGCAAAGGGGCGGCGGTGCTCAGTCGCGGGACCGCGCAGGGCCGAGTTCCCAGTCTGGGGACAGATGCGCGGCTCGGATTGGGGGAGGGAGGAGGGAAGGCCTAGAGGGACGAGCCTGGTGCGGGTGGGGGCGGGGCGCAGAGATGCAAAGCTTGGAGTCACCGCCAGCCACCAGGTCAACCAACGGGCGGGCAAGTGGCATTAGTCACTAGGGGTCCCTGGTGGGGGTCGACCCACCCCAGGGCTCTCTGCAGCTTTGCGCCTGCATCTCCTTAGCATCCCGGGCTGGTGCCTTGTCCCCAAACACTTCCTCTTCCCCCGCCACCACTGTCCGGGCCTGACTCTGATAGAAGCCCAGAAGGAGCAGTTTTAAAATGCCTTGCCGCCTTTGACTTCCGTCTCCTCTGTCTCTGATGGCTCTGAGTTTTATTTCTTAACTTTTCTGAGTGCAGTTTGAAAAGCGTTTTTACCCCACCCTCGAAAATACCTTTTCCTTCCTCTTCAGTGTTAGCTGAGTTTGCGCATGCACGTTTAGGTGTCAGGATCCGACCTTTCAAGAAGCAGAAGAAAGTTCCAGAGTACTTAAAATGTGAGGGTGTATTTCTGGACTCAGCAAGGTTATCAACGATAATGGGCAGTGGACCTCTGTGCCTCAGTTTCCTCGTGTGTAAGACGGGGCTGTTAACCGACAGGGGGCAGGTCAGGCTGTTCATATTAGCCAGGACCGTATGTTCAATCAGTTTACATCTTTTTACCGCTGTTCCTATGAGACTTTTTCCATTTAATTTTATTTCCCACTGAGGACGCCGAACCCCAGAGAAGGCAGGCAGTTCATCAACCCGTTACTGAGGACACCGATCCAAAGGTGCTAGGCTGCTGTAACAAAGTGCCATAAACCGGGTGGTCTGAACAGCGGGAATGTATTGACTCACAGTTCTGGAAGGCAGCACTCTTAGATCTGGGTGTCGGCCGCCCCCCCTCCTCCGCCCACCCGGCCTTTCCCCTTGGGTTATGTGTAGCCATCTCATCCATCTGTCTGCTCTCATTGTCTTGTCCCCATGTGTCTGTTTCTGTGTCCAGATTTCGCCCTCGTGTAAGGACACCAGTCGTATCAGAGGGCTACCCACCCTGATGACCACATTTTAACTTGATCACTTATGTAAAGACCCTGTCTTCAAATGAGGTGCTAGGAATTAGGAGTCTGACATATCTTTTGGTGGGGTGGGGGGCAGACAAGTCCACCTATGACAGCTTCATTCCAGAAACGTGGGTGGGATGCCTGCCTGAGCCTGTAGAATTCTTATTCCCAGTTCCTCTCCATTGTCTGGAAAGAAATGGATAGACAAAACCAAGGTGTTTCTTCTCTCCCATAGGAACATTACATTTCTGTTGATTCCTTAGATAAAAGGCGTGTTTTTAAAAGACCGAGAATTAGAAACTGCAGGACCACATAGGTGAGCTCTAGTGAGGCATGCTGGATGCCCTAGAAGGGGCTTAGGGAGCCACCTGGGTTTTGAAGCCACCTGGAGAAGTAGCTGAAAAACTAAATGAACGCATAGCAAGGGATGAAGGGCGGTCCCCCTTCACTGGGGACGAACTGGCAAAACGTCCTGGCAGCTGAGGAAGGAACGCTTACGAGTACATGGTGTGCTTCTCCCCAAAGACACGAAAACATGGCTCAAATCATTCTTGAAGCCAGTTTCCACGTTCTTCAGAAACAGCTCTGGCTAACATGGAAGGCCCCCTTCACATAAAAAGGAAGTGCCCTAAGGCTGCTTGGCCCTAAGGCTGCTTGGCCACAAGCTCAACTGGAAAACAATGAGCATGTGACGTGGACATGGGCTCCCGCAAGCAACCGGATGCACGGTCTTTTCATAATTCTCCTGGCAGTCAGAGACGGACAGCCTCTGGGAAGAGAGGCTGCATTTCCTCCCCCCAAGTTACAATTCTGTTCTCCCAGTGGGACCATAGCTTACTTTTGCTGACAACTTCGAGTGCGACAGAGAAGCCCCAGGAACCTGTAGTACAGTGGTGGCCAAAGCTCATTAACCATCGATAGGACAAATAAAAAGCGGATTCTTCCTCACACAGTGTTTAAACGTAAACGTGCCATTTATTGTAAGACAAGACACGTATAGATGTCGATGCAGTTACACGGCTACAGATACGTGCCGCTGTCTGTACCGTCCGAGCTGATTTCAGCTTTGTCATCTTGCTGTCCTGGCTCGTCCCTCTGTGTTTGCTTTTATGTGTCGGACTTGGAAGGCTGCTTTAGCCCAGGTTATCTTGGGAAGCGGTCCAAGCCCTCATCTCTCTTCCTCCCTCCCTCTGTGTCTGACTCTTTCTCTTGTATCTCTCTTCCTTTCTTCTTTCTCTCCTGATGTTTTGGGTCTGGCTGAGTGCTTGGCATAGCTCCCTCCATCCAGGACCTCGTAGGGGCAGGTAGACCTGGAGACTTCAGTGTCTTGGGTCTCTTCTGTCTCTGTCCTCAGAGTCACGAGCAGGGGTGCCATGGGCCCTGCTGGCGAAACTGCCAGCCTCCCACAGAGTCACTGCTTGGCCTCAGTGGCCAAGTGCCATCTGTAACATTCGCCTCACACCGGCGCTGCTTCTGATGAGACCCGTGGCCCATCGGAAAAGCCTGTGTGCCGTGCAGAGGCATACCCAAGCTGCACAGAAATAGTCATGCCAGCCAGGTGTCCAGAGTCCAAAGAGTGATTATTTCTTTGTGCTTAAGGCTTTTTATTTTATAACCTCAGAAATAGCCTGCAGCCCAGGGCACACTCAGTATATAAACGACCAGGTATCTCACTGTCTCTCCGGGAATTGCAAGGCAGCTGCTGTGCAATTATTCTTATCCTATAAAAGAGGACCTGGAGCTTGGGGGAAGTTGCGTAAGCCCCCGAGGCCATACGCCTGACAAAGAGAAGGAGGCGCCAGTCCTGAGCCGGTCTTCCTTCCTCTAAAAGAACCGCCGGGCGGGACTGTCAATTTTTATATTTTCCTCTGCGTTTTTTAAATTTCTTACCCTCTGTATACGTGCTCAAAACCCTAATAGATAACCTAGGTGAGGACCAAATACATTCATGATTGTACAAAAAAGAAAAAGGGAAAAATATTCCCGAGACCACCCACAAAAAAACGGGAGAGGGAGTTCCCGAAACATGAACAAGAGGTATAATATTTTGTGTCCAGCTTGGCTGTAGATCATGGAGGAATGTCACCATGGCAGCAGCCGGTGTCTGCCAGCGACCTTGGTTCCAGCAGCTCTGGTGGGGTCAGTCCCGACAGGCAGGGTCCCCCTTTGCTCTCCACCAGCCCTGTATTACCTGGAGAGCAAACAGCAAGTGGGAGCGCCATGTCCTCCCCACAGTGCGCAAGCCAGGAAAGGGTGGGCCCCTGGCCACGCCTCCTCCATGCGGAGCAGCCCGTTCACAGCCACCCCTCCGCCGGGCAGTGATGCTCTCATTGTTATTTCCAACACAGTATCGCACACACGTCTCACACACTGCATCAGGAGAAGGTGGTATCCGCTAACTTCCCATGACGTTGGTCTCTCCCAGCACACTTGCAGGAACACCAGAATGACCTTACGCGTAGGGTGGTCTGCCTGGCCGCCTGCCGACGGCTGAGAGTGCCTACCTGTGTGGAACCTGAGCCAGGTACAGCGACTCCCAGGCGTCCATGCTGCAGAGGGAGGTCGCACAGTGAGCTGTGCAGGAGAAATGGACGCGCCTCTAGTAAAGTCTCACTATCTTAAGAGCAGTGGGGTCTCCGGGTCTCTGCGTAGATGAGCGGGTGGGAGATGCACACTGTGTGTGATGTTCAAAACACTGGAGATGTCTTTATACACAATGTGACATATGTAACATACACACACATTTATATCTTATACAATATGTAAAAATAATCCACGTGGTTTTAAGAAACTTAAGAGGAAAGGTCATTGTAAATGATCGAAACATTTAATTAACATAAATACACATATCATGTGTTAGATGTAAACAGAGGTGTGTGTAACTTTAATACATTTAAGATGAAACATCTTTACATATAAGATGTACTCATATATTTATATATACATTATATATATAAAATGTATATATATGTGTACTTAATTGCATGGGTTTGAGAGTCACATGATAGGTTAAGGGAAGTAGGTGCCTCAAACAGGCACAATAAATGCCTTTCATTCTTCCGTGGGCAGATTTCCATCGAATATGTTTGTTGGTTGCCGTTATTATTCATGTACGAAAAATGACATTTGAGAAGCACATACTTCCACGCCGTTTCGTGGGAACATCTAAGCTACTCCGAAAGCGCCTGCGAGATGACCAGTTGCCAGGGCTCCCTCCTCCTGCTGGAAAGCAGACTGCCATTTAAGGGGAGGTAATTTACGGGGACTTAGTTTGGAGTTTAATCCTAAAGTGGCACCTTTCAGACGATCTGAAACTCCTACTGGGACACTTCTCAGGATTCTCCGTCCCCCTACCCCCTGTGGATGGAACCCCAGCCACGTTAGCTCACGAAGGGAGACTCAGTGGGGTGCTTCTGACTCCTCTCCCCCTTTTTTTTTAATTGCCCAAAGCCCTTCTTTGCAATCACAAGGGACGGTCTTAAGACAGAGATTGGAGGGCGCTTGAGATGTCTTAGGAGTTTTGGACTTTGCCGAGGGGGGCACGTGGCTTGGGAATGTCGCCAAGCATCTCTCGGCTGTGCACACAGCTGCATGCAGCCCATTCTGGGACGCCACAGGTAATGCAGTGGGAACACAGTCGCAGACAGTGCCAGCGCGACTCGGGCGGGGACTCTGGGCTGCCGACCCGGTCTTCTCCGCCTGGCCGACAGACGAGGCGTCTGCGAAGGCCGCGTGGCACTTGCTCCACTCGCCTGCTTTGCATCGAGACGCTCGCTCCTCGATTCAGGCCCCAGTGAGCAAAGCTGGGCCTTCGCGTTCGGTCTCGGGGAATGAGTGCTGGCTTGCTAATCCCCGGGTGAGTGCCTGGTGCCCCGGTTCTGTGGGACTCTAGAATCTCCCACCGACGGCCTCTCCACTGGGGTTCTGTAGAAGCCACCGTGAGACAGCCTGCCAGGCGTTAGCTTGTGGGCTCCCATGTGTCACTGCGGTGGTCAGTCACCAGCATGTGGGACATCAGCTGCGTTCCACCCGGAATGATTTCCTTAAGCACCGACAGCAGATGAAGCGAACGAAGCCCCGGCTTTGATGACCTCAGAGCACAGGGGCTCCCTCTTTTCACTGCCCCACTCTGAAATTGGCCGGCACGGAGCATCCGTTTATGTGGCAGACACGGTGTCCCGCGCCGTGCTCTCTAACCAGTGACCTGGCCCGGACCCTGTTCTGTCTGCCATGCGGCCCGGAAAGCTGCCGGTCCAGCAGTCCAGGTGTGTGCCGAGGTCACCTGGGACCGGATTCATGCCGCCTGGCTCCGCGCACCGAGGCGCGTCCTGCTGGGGGCATACTCACCGCAACGAGGCCGTGCGAAGACAGAGCAGGTGTTCGTCCAGGGCTTCTGCGGCCGTGGCGCCCTGCCCCACCGCGGCCCAGCGAGCAGGACTCCGTGCAGACTCAGCGAGACCCCCTCTCAGAAGGCGAGGCCCGATTCTGCCTCTCTGGGGGCCCAGGGGCTGGCGCCTGAGTCGTCCCGAGGAAGCTGCACAGGTCTGGGGTCCAGGCTGCACCCCCAGAATCGCTCCATCAGGAAGGCACGGGCTATGACGTCAGTGACGGATGGAGACCACCGGAGAAGGCAGCTTGGAGCCATTTGGACCCCTGCTCAGCAAGTCTTCCTGTCAGGAGGAAGCATGAGCGGAGGGGGCGCCAACAGAGGCGGACCGCCAGCCGTGTCTCGGGGGCGTCGATGGGTGGTGGGGACAGATCGAGCAGGTCGGCGCCGGGGCCTGGAGGTGGCCTGCAGGGCGGGGTCATTCTGCTGAAGCAGCTCCTGGCAGCGGCAGCAGGAGAAGCGCCTGGCCCTGGGCCCATCTCTCCGTCCGCGCTCCGCGCGCGGGCGTTGGCGGGGCGTGCAGGATGGGGTGCACCGAAGCAGCAGCTGGGGTGCAGTGGGCGGAGACATGAGGAAGCCGGAAGCTGCTGTTCACACGCCCTTCCTTCCAGGACCCGCCAAACCACACTGCCGCTGGGCCGCCCCCACACCCCGCCCGCGGCATTCAACCCGCAGGTTTGGGTGGGCGCTAAGCATTTCGAGCTTTACAGCAGGCAGTGACCAGAAGCAGGCAGTGGACACGCTGGCGTTTTGTCCGCCACCTGGGACGAAACATCTCTGCAAACGTGCCGGTGTCGCAGAGACCCTGGGAGAGCCAGCGTCACCTCTCCACGAGCTCGCGGTCACTCTTATTCCTGTTCCACGACCTTTCCTGTCCTTGGTGCTCTGCCACCCGGGGCTACCAGCAGGAAGGGCAGCTATGTCGGCTCTCGCCACGTCGGGTGTTAATTATCGGAGGGCCTACCAAGAGCCAGAGGCTCACAAAACCATTAAAAAGAAACAATGTTTTATTTATAGACGTGGATTAATAGAAACGAAGGTGCTGAGTTAGGCTTCCCCTCCCCCCACCCCCACGAACAAAGCAAAATGAATGACCTGAGGGCAAATATTAAAGACGATGCTGGAAGTTCTTTAACCCGGGGTCTGATTTCCTGCCAGATGTGGGCGCAGACGCCTTTCTCATTTCATCAGCTTCTTCGTGGGCACCCAGGAAGCTGACGGGATGGCCTGGCGCTCCAGCTAACCCTTGCTGTTGACGAAGAATGCATTCCTCGAGGCTCTTTGTGCTGTGAATGAGGGCGTGACTCACCTCACAGGCCCACGGGGCTTGGGTGCATCAGGCCACCAGCAGGGCACTCGAAACGGAACCCCGGCTCCTGCCGGCCTCACGCTCAGGTGTGTCTGCAGCTCTTACTGACGGAGAAGCAGAGCCCCCCACGCGTCCGGCCTCCCCACCGTCTCTGAGCCCCGCTTCTCCACGGACACGTGCTCTGTGTCTCTGCGGTGCGCGGTGTGCGGTGTGCGGCGCAGTGGAAGCGGCTCCGGTCCCAGCAAATGTGCTTCATACCTCTCATTTCCGGGTGCCGGCAGGTAAACGATTTCAGAGAAGGACTCAGAGTGGATCCAAGTGTGTCATCGATGTGATTACTCAGCGCAGGAAGTCCGGCTTTCCTCTGATTGATATCTGAGACACGTGTGAGAGAAGGCCAGGCGGAGAAACGCAGCCACTCAAATAACTTTTTTATGATCGATTTGCCCATGATGACCTTATGGCCCATGCCGGTCCATATAACTCCCTGGACTGTCAAATGCTTATTCATAGCCCGGGAGGTTTGAGCCGGGGTGCTGTCCTGTGTGGTTATTTAAAAAGCAGTGTGACATCTTGGACGAAGGGACAGCATCCATCCCCAGGGAGCAGCCCTGCCTGAAAGCCTCATAAGAACTGGTGAGTGGAATGATTTTTTTTTTTTTTTCTCTCTGCCGCTAAGATATTGAGATAAGTAATGGCAGACGGTGGCTGCTGCGGAATAGTCGCTTTGGTGCTTCTGCTTCAAAGGCAGGTTATTTATAGGCGTCTGTTTCTTTCCTTTTCTGGAATGAAGGGTATACATGCTAAGAGTTCATTTCATAAAATGGGACTGCTAAATCTCAGCTCTGGGAGATGGACTCCCTTCTGTGGGCTGATGCAAGGTGGCATATTCTTATCTGTACTGTTACATTGTTTTAAAATGTGTAAAACCGGCTGCGACAAGTTATTTACCATGTTTTTATTTGTTCATTTACTGTAAAACAAGGAAGTCTTCAGGAATAACAATGTAATTGCCAAGAAATGTCCCTTCCTCCATCCTTCCTTCCTATCTCCCTCCCTCTCTTCCTTCCTTCCTTCCTTCCTTCCTTCCTTTCCTTCCTTCCTTCCTTCCTTCTTTCCTGGATTAAAATGCTCTTTTGTAAACACAACTTGGTAAAAAGAATAATGGAGAGTTTACACGGAATGAACGGAAGAGAAAATGAACAAATAAAGACCTGCATTTAGCTTGGGCTGTAGCTTACTCGAATCAGAAACTGAGTTAATTAAACTTATACATCAAAATAGTAGACCCGTCTTAGTTTCATTCTAATGGATATAAATAACGTGTATTTGCCACGAAACGCGTTCCGTGAAATATCAGTGCCGTTCTACGTTACTGTTTGTTGCTTTTCTAAAAAGTAAGTTTGAAAATGAGTTGCTCACAGTTCCGCCTTATTTTAAAGCTTTTTAAAATTTTCGACGTATTTTTTCCATTTCTAATATACATTTTCGAAATCCATCATGGACCTCTTGAATTGACGTCCTGAAAACCAGGAACGGAACAAAATATGCTGCCTAATTGAGAGGCGTGCCCCTAGACCATTAAATCCATCCTCAGGACCTTGACGACAAAGGTCTCTTAACTGGCCGCACTGTCTTTGTTTTAGATGTGTTTATGACTCCCGTGTTTGAGGTTCTATGTGTCTGCATAGACCATCTTTATAAAGGAGATGGCTTAGACAAGGCGTGAGACCTCTTTGTGCTTCTGAAATCGACCACTCTGTTCTGAAAGTTTATATCGATTACGGAAGAGGAGGATCTGGTGGGACCTTTGCCGTGCGTGCCATGCCAAATCCACCTATTATGAACCAAACAAATGTATAATTTTTTTGCCCCAAAGCAAGATGTTAAGACACTCATCAGTAGTCCCCAGTATTGTGAAGGAATGCTCCTCGTGCGTTAAGATGTCCAGTTTTCGCTCGTTTTTCTCCTCCTCGGGGTAATTAGCGTCTTCCACGTACACGTTTGGTTTTGTGCTGATCTCAATCTTGAATTGGAGGGGTGAAAACAGAATTGTTATCGAAGGCGATGTCGCTGAAAATAGTTCAAGTGCTTTATGGAAAGATCATTCCCTTTGCTGGTCACCGCTGATGGCCACTCTGTCTCGTGAAACCTGTGATAATACCTGATGGTTTACCCCTATGAATGGCTCTCTGCAGTGACATTAATATTTACCAACCGGGAAATTGCCCAACATGCATTTATAATGAGATTACGGCATAACAGCTAATGACGTCATAATACAGAAATGTAAAAGCTTTCAGTGCATGAAAGGAAAGGAAAAAAAAAAAGATAGAATGGCTCTTTCTAGTTTGCGTTAAAAATCTAAACGGCCAACACGAGGCACCCCTTAAAAGGCTGAGCGAGGCCGGCGTTAAAACTTTGTGGGTGATAGGCGTAAGGCGTGCTCTGCGGACCCGTCTCCGGCCCCACTGTGTTGTTTGCATCTTATCTTGTCATTAAAATTCCTGCCTTGTTTGCAAATTAGCCCTGTAAAACTCGTCCACTGAGTCAACAAGCCCTTACCTCTCTATCGATCCAGGTAATCATAAATGTGGCCATGATGCAACAAATAAAATCTCACCTCCAGGGTGTCCACGGAGAAGAAATCGTCAGCGTAAAGACTGCCAGCGCCGGCGTCAGTGAGAAGCACGTGTTTATGCTGAGGTGCAGGCGGACGCTCCGCAAGGGGCTGACTCCTGCACCCACGTCCACTTTCATAGGAAGCCTGGAGGTGGGAGGATGGGGCGTCCAGGATTTGGGGGTGTCTTCTCCAGAGATAAAGGAGGGCCCGGGCGTCATTCTCTTTCGCAATTAATTGTCTTCCTCAGCGTTGCTGGGCTAACACTGGGAAATCTTCGTCTGTTCTCGGGACTGCCCTGTGCATGGTAGGATGTTAGGGTGTGCCCGTGAGGTGCCAGTATCATCCCGCACCCTAACCGTGACAGCCAGAAATGTCAGCAGATGTTGTCGAGTGTCCCTGCGGCGCCAGTTGACACCCCCTGAGCTGGCATGTGAAAGGCGTAAGGCAGAGCTGTGACTTGGAGCACGGCTTCTCAGCCTTGGCAGCTAGTGGCATCTGGGGCGGGACAGGCTTTGTCCCAGGGGCTGTGCCGCACATGGTAGGGTGTTTACAATCTGTCTGCCCACTGGCACACCCCCGGCTCCAGTTCAGACTTCTCTCGAGACAGTGCCAAATGCTCCCCGAGGGGCAAAAGCACCCCCGGTTTAAAACCATGGAACTGGGGACGGGCAGCCTGCGGGAAGCGTGCAGGTCCCTGCTTGTCTCCTGCTCTGCTGTCTCTAGGTTTCCAGGCAGCTGTTTCATTTCGCTGGAGGGTGTCCCAGCTTGTCTGACCTGGGTCACTGGGCGAGGCTTTCCTGGGTCCTCTCCCCTCCCCTCTGCCACCTCTGGGGTTATCTGAGTGACTTGGCCAAGATACTGTTCAGCGTAGACGGGCTTTTCCAGGCGTCTTGATGACTTCTTTGCAAGTCCTGTCTTTTGAATTACAGATAAGAGTCCTTTGTCCTAAGCCAAAAAGGACATATGCATATGCATCTGTGTGTATGTGTGTGTGTGTGTGCATGTGCGTGTGCGTGTGTGTGCGTGCGTGTGTGTGTGTGTGTACACATATGCACATAAGGGAAGCGAATGGCAAATACATATATTTTATTCTTATTGAGCTGCAATCGACATGCAATATTGTGTAAGGTAAAGGGAAACAGCCTACTGATCTGATGAACTTGATACTGAGAAATGAGCAGCCCGATCAGTTTAGTTAACACGCATCGCCTCGCAGAGTCACCCTTTTTTTTTTCGGTCTGAGCCGGTCAGCGGTGTGCGTGACACGATGCTCGCCGTTGCAGGAGAACCACCAGGCCCTCTTGGACTTTCCGAAAACTGCGTTAAAGGCAGCCAGACTTCGAAGCGGTCCGTGGATGCTTGTACTAGATTTTTTTGTTGTTGTTGTTTTTTTAATTTTGTTCCAAGAAAACCATCACCTTGTAAAATCCAAAACGTTCTGCCCTCAGAAGTTTGTATTTCGGGACTGTGGAGCTGGAGTTCCGATCGCGGGCACTACACAGTTCGTTTTGAAGCCATGTGACTTCGAGGGGCAGACGGGTGGCCCTCCGTGGTCTCCCCGGGCTGCGATGTCACTGGGTGCTGCCGCGCCCTCCCGCGGCTGAATCTCTCCACTCACGGCCTCGCTACTTTGTCTGCATTCTCCGAGGGTCGTACTAATGCGAGAACAGTCAGAGAGAACTCAATCCAGCTGGAAACGTGGGGCACAGCGCTGGGCTCTTTGTCCCCTGGCCCAGGGACCGGCAGCTCTGTGCTCTTCTCCCCAGCCTGAGCACTTGAGATTCGAGGGACCACTCACCAAATCACCGTGGCGGCATGACGGCGCCCCACGGGGATTCTCAGCCCTCGGCGTAGTAAACCAAAAGCCATGTCTTGACTTTTGAACCGCCGGGTATACGATTTCATTCAAAAGTAATAAAGGTGCCAAGTCCATTTTCGGTTAAGAAGAAAGGAACATTATTGTTTGCTGAAGATAAGGTGCCTCTAAGATGTCATTTCTCAGTCTAGGCACCGTTGCTCTCTGGGGCTGCAGAATTCTTTCTTGGGTGGTGGGTGTTGGACATCGTAGGTTGCTTAGCTGTATCCTACTGGGATGCCAATGGCACCCACCTGATTGTGACAACGGAAATGACTCCACACTCTGCCAAACGCATCTTTGAGGGAGGGGCAGTCGCCTCCGTAAGACACAGCTTTGACTTACAGCGAAGTCCCCACCTCGCCACAGCTGATACTTGGGGCCAGGTCACTGACTTGTCATGGGGTGTCTTCTGCATTGTTGGACATTTAGTAGCGTCTCTAGCCTCTCTACCCACTGGATGCCAGGAGCACCACCCACGAGTTGTGATCAGCAAAAATGTCTCCCGATGCTGTGAAATGTTCCCTGGTGACGTCACCCCAAGTTGACAGGTCTAGGCTGATGCTGTGCTATATGCTGAGTCCCATTTTACAAGTGATAAGACGAAGCCTGTTTTTTTTAGATAGCGTCACCATCAAGACCTTTCCTGCCCGGCCATGGTGTCACACGCAACCTGCATGGGTGGCTTATCCCAAGGGGTGTCGAAATCTGCCTCCGTGGGCATTCTGGGTCATATCAGATGATTGACATATCAGGAGGCAGAATCAGCAGAGCCAGCAACAAGAATGCCAAGAACTGATCATCGCAAATCACTCCAAGTGATGCATTCATTAAGCGAGGAGGTTACAGTAGCAGGTGCCCGAGCCGGAGGGTGCGTGACTCACAGGCTTTTACGTAGAAAGGTACAGAAGCTCAGTGCCAGCTCGCTAGAACCCACAGAGGGATGTTTCCGTGGCGTCTGTGGGAAGTTCCCAGAATCAAAGGAAGAGCCACAGGACTCGGGGCCGATTGCCTCGGAAACAAGCTCAAAATTCTTCCTGAGTCTGATTGACATGACCCGTAGCTACTGTCTCTAGCTACTGACGGAGGGACCACTGTATTTGAAAATAGTCGGATTTGCATCTTGCTTGAATTCTACAGTATTCTATTTTACGTATGGGAGAGGGAGCTCTGTTACTTATCCATCACCGCGTGGCAAATGAGCACATGTGACCAAATCTCCATTTGAGGATGTCATGTTGGGCTAGCGATACCAAAAAGCTCGGTGGTATTTATTTTTCAAAAGTAAACATCAGCTTTAATCTCTTTTTTCATGTCTGTATTTTAATTGGGGTGAAATCCACGGAGCCTGCAGTTGACCGTTTTAAATGTCCGATTCAGAGGCATGCCGTGCATTCCACCCCTTTGTCAGCCACTTCCTGCTTAGTTCTAGAACTCTCTTCTCGCCCCGCTAAAAAAAACCCCTTTATCAGCCGCCACCACCCCGACCTCCCCTACCCGCTGCCCTGGCAACCACTGATATACTTCCTGTCTCTGCAGATGTGTTGATTCTGGAAATTTTATATAAACGGAACCACACGGCGTGTGGCCTTTCGTGCCCAGTTTCCGTCACTCGGCATGTTTGCCAAGAGGAAGCGGGTTGTCGTGGTTGTCACGGCATCGTGCCGTCGTGTGGATGGATCACATCGTGTGTGTCCATCATCCGCTGAGGGATGCTCGGGTCGTCCGCCTGCTCTGGGCTCGGCTGGCTTTGTCCGCAGGTGGGCAGCAGCCGCGTGGTTCCGTGGTCCGCCCTCGGAGGAGCCGTCCGGCTGTTTTTCCCGCACGGCTTTCCGTCTCTGTCGCGAGGTCCTCGTCTGGCGGAATCGTCTCGACTTGGGCGGAGACGCACCATCCCCGTGTCTCCTGTCGGCCCCTCCGCTGAGCTGGTGTCAGCACACCTGGCGGACTGCCGGTGGACAGCTTAGCGTTTCGGAGGCGCGTTTTCTCTCCCTGGTTCTTTTCTGCCATTTGAAAATGCACGGGGACAATTCCTGGTCCTGAGACTCGCTGGTCTTCCTGGAGCGGGCAGCAATTCCCAGAGTCTCTGAGTCGTGAGCTGAGCCTGTGACTGTGTGAATGCAGTCAGGAGCAAGCGGGGTCTGCTGGGACCCACCTCTGCCTGCCCGTTCTCCAGGATGGGTCACTCGCCTCTCTTCCTGCGCCCGGCCCCTCTGTCCCCTGCTCCCCAGCTCAGCCTCCGTCTGCCACCTCTGCTTTGGCCGAGGGACAGAACTAGGGGTTCTGAGGTCCAGGAGGTGGAGCCAACGGCTCATCACCTTGTGATGTTCAGATTCCAACTCTATCAGGAGCCATTATCTTTGGGTCACCTGCATTCATTAATGACTCTCTCCCAACTGCCATTTCGTCACCCTCAACAAATACAGTTGCATCCAGCGGACACGTTATGAGGTTAGGGATTTTATTAGACTTAACAGCGTCGACGTGGCGGAGTGAGTCCTTATAAAGTATTTTTAGCAAAAAAGAGAGCTCTCGGCTACCACCAGCCCATGAATTAGACAAGGAAACGTGTCACGTGCAGTGGGCATGTGGAACATGTCTCGTTCCTAAGTACGAATTTGATGAGATCCTTATTGGGTAAATCCACACGGGGACTGTTGCCGGCGTGCGAAGAATTACAGAAATCCCATACACGCGGACAGAGCTGCCACTGATATTTTCAAGTGGAAGGTCCGTGTCTGTGATTTCTTCATTCGAGTCATGCGTTTGACATTTGTACCTGTTAAACTGAACAAACTTCGCACCTAAAATTAGGGAGACTAGCGTCGTGTTGACCTGTGCTAAATCAGCATATAGCATGGACTTGGAAAAGTATTTTGGTGGCTCATTCACAGTTTGCTACTAAGTAACTGTTGGTTATTCACCTATGTGCTTGGACCGATGCCAGCCGTTCGTTCGTTACTATGTTCAGAGTTACTTGTTTGCTTTTTAATAAGACATTTAGGATTTCCTTCTTTACGCAACTGTAGAGGGAAGAGAAGGTGGCAATCGGTATTTTGGAAATAACCTTGAGGGTATTGTCCTTTCTTTGGATATCCTAGCTAAAAATCATGACTTTGGAGCATCCTTAAACTCTAAGAGCATCATCGCGTGCTCGTATTTAAAGCAGGGGCGATGAAAAGCATCGTGCCTGCTCCGCGGGACTCCACGGTGCCTGTGAGCCACCCAGACCCCGCCATCGACACATGTTCATGACAGTCTGGAATGTGTCCCCCTGAGTATCACTCACTGGTGAACTTGGCCATGAGTCACCTGCCTGGGTTATTCTCTGCACTCTGCTCCTGTCCCACAGTTTACCTGTGGGTCAAACCCTGTTTGCTTCTCTGTCTTAATTTCCGCCCTCTGTACTGTCACCTTGGTTTTTCTCAACCGTGTGGGTTCTCCATCCTGGCTGTCTCAGGAGACTTCAGTGGCATGTCTCCCAGCCCCTTCCTCTTTGGTTGGGGCCCTGGGACACGTCCCCACCCCGCTTGAAGGTGCACTTGGCAGAACGGTTGTGTCTTCACCCATCTACCGTGAACGCCAAGTGAGCGTGTATGCCCAGGCATACTTTGTAAGAGCCGGCAAAATGAGTTAAGGATCCAGCAACTCATCGCTGTACTTCTCTTAAAGCACTGGAGGGTGAGCGGGTCCCGACCTCCAGGGACATCAGGAGAAAATTGAACCACCCTGACATTTGCACATTCTCCAGAAAGAGACCAAAGAAGAGAGAGACATTGCAACATGCCAGTATCCAACCTGGCTTAGTACACAAGCACCAGGAAAAGTTCTCTTGTAAATGAATATACTTAAAGAAGAACGCTCAGGCTGTGTTCTTCCCTTTCTTTACATAATTTTGATGGAAGACATGTTTACAACTTTTCGGAGGCATATTTTCCATGTCATTGATTTCACCCAGCTGTGCAAGTCACTGGTTTTTATTAAAATTACCAAATCGTACGATCATCACCATCGGTCCATTGGAGAACATTTTCGTGACTCCAGTGAGAGCCTTCACGCCCACCTCTGTTAGATCCCCACACCCACGCCCTGCCCCAGCGTCTCTTAGAATCCACCTCATGTGACTATACCCTCGAGGGGTATTGACAGTGATCAGATGGCACCACTCTATTACTTGACCCTGCAATCACGGCCCCGGAAAGACCCAGAAGGAAATTGCATAGGCATGAGGAAGTAGACCCTCCGTATTCTGTCAGCCTCCATGCCCCTCGCTGTTTGGGAGGCTGTGTTTTGTCTGTGTTGGCGCTAAATCATCGACCCCCGTTTTTGCCATTTGCAGCCCCTCCCCCTACCTCTGTACTAGTTTCCTGAGGACAGGCCTGTGACATTCTTTCTTGTTCTTAGGCCCCCGAGACAGACTTCCTTCATAAGCAAGTCAGCATCGGTCAGGGAAACCATCCATTCTTGCGTGTCTGAGATTATTATCGTTGCAACAAATGTCTAATTATTTCAAATAATACTAGGAGTAAGTGAAATGTCCTGATTGTGGACTCATCACACGTTTGCAGAGAAAAACTAGAAGGTGAAATCTGGACAAGGAAGCCTGTCGGGGTATTATTTGCTAAAGGGTTTCAAAAAAAAAAGACAGGCAATGCAAAGTGATGTAATCTGGGCGCATACAATAGGCCATCAGATCTGGTCCAGACAATGAGTGATTCTTTCTTACCTGCAGATAAGGGAATCAGCCTTGAGGCCAGTCTCCCTGTTTCTCTGCAGACTCGCCTGGGGGCCACTTGCTGGAATCCTTGCCCAGCTAAAACCTTAATATCTGATCAACTCTTTTTTCTTTCTGGAGCCTTCACCCCACAGATAAAATATTGCTGTGAAATTGACTGTGATAAACAAGGAAGTGTGTGGGTTGGTGATGCTCAGGAGGAAGTGGCCATACTCTTTTAAAATCTGAGACAGTGAACGGCCGACATCGGGTCGGCATGTGCCCTGGGGTTTGGAGTCGCGCAGATGAAAAAGACAGATATTATCTCCTGGCCAGGGACTCTGAAAAAAGGAACCGCTCCAGCGTTAGGATGGACTCCAACATGAAAGTGTGCCAATACAATGGCGAAACCGTCATGGACGGACCCACTTGGGGGAAGAAAGCTCCAGCCATTTAAAGAAACCAGTGGGGCGGTAATGGGTTTCTCTTCTAATGATCCCGGAGTTGGAAAGTGAAGATTCAGGAGGCTGGGGAAAGGTGAGACAATCGCGACAGGAAAGGCTTACCTGTCTGTGTCTAATGTCAGGGGGACCAAAAGCCCCAAACAACCCGATAAAAATGGTTACTTGCTTCTCTGGCTCTCAGCTGGACCCTGATTCAGTGTCCACATCCTTTGATGGGCCAGCACCCCCCTGCATCAGACCCAACCCTTTTGGGGCTATTTAAGCCACTTCTGCATTTTAAACGTTCTAAAAACAGAATGACAGACGGCGGGTGCGCCCCGCCTGGAATCAGCAGGCGGGGATGCGTTGCCCCGTGCGCTCTCTGCATCTGGCGCGTCTCTTGCGGACGAGGACGTGGCGACACTGGGTTGGTTCATTCCATGGCGCTGGCTCTCAGCCTTGGCTCGTCGTGGTGTTGCTCGTTGATTGAAACAGGACGCCTTTGGTGCTCCACTGGCTTCCAAGTCCCCCACCCTCCCGGACTCCCAAAACTTACAGCGGCCTGTCTCACTTTTAGCAGAAAAGTTTTCCTCTGAAGATCTGGACGGAAACCGGCACAGGAACTTACAGGCCAGCAAACAGGGGTTGTCAGATTGAACTCCTGGAGGTTGTCCCTCTGTGTCCCTAGACTTGTCCTGGTGTTAAGCTGTCTTCACGGTTTTCTCCTGGCTTCCCAAAGCCTAGGTCTTTCTTGACAGCATCAGGTCCACGTCCTAGACCTTCACCTCTGCCTGTGTCTGACTGGCCCGTCCGCCCCTTCTGCAGCTTTGTCCCCCTGGTCACCGGTGACCATCAACGTTAGCTTCCCACGTCTTTTCCTTTGCGATGACCCACACTTTCGGTCCCTCGTGTGCCTTTCAGCTCACCTTTCCTGAGCTGCTGCCTCCGACGCTGTCTCCCCTCCCTGCCCATCCAGCTTATGTCTTCAACATTTTCTGCTGTTTGTCGTCACCC